>NC_054379.1:150066582-150403249 GCF_017654675.1 Xenopus laevis | reverse complement strand
AGTGGATACGGAATATATTATTGCTGCTTGAAAAACGTCACTCGGGTGGTGGTTCTGGAGACGGTATTATTATTGATATTTAGACAGAATGTGAACAAGCTCACACAGCTAGATGGCAGTTGTTTGAAGAATGGGCAACCTCAGAAACAACGTAGGAACAGGACACACCGGCACAACATGGGTAATTTCAGCAGGTTAAACCTTGCTCGTTTATTGCGGATGCAACGTTTCGGGGCGTGACCCCTTTCTCAAGCTGAGAAAGGGGTCACGCCCCGAAATGTTGCATCCGCAATAAACGAGCCGGTGTGTCCTGTTCCTACGTTGTTTCTGAGGTTGCCCATTCCCTCTAGCATCGAGCACCTGGGAGTCGCTGAAGTCTGGACGGCCAGGGTGTGCGAGTGTAAGTCTTTCTTTTTGCAGTTGTTTGAAGAACACACTGGGCAAACAATGCCTACAAGGTCAACGTATACACTACTACAGCAGTGGATACGGAATATATTATTGCTGCTTGAAAAACGTCACTCGGGTGGTGTTTCTGGAGACGGTATTATTATTGATATTTAGACAGAATGTGAAAAAGCTCACACAGCTAGATGGCAGTTGTTTGAAGAACACACTGGGCAAATAATGCCTGCAAGTGCACTACTATTGGTGCACTACTATGAAGAACAGCAAACAGCACTGGACACGTTAAAGAACAGTAAGATAAGTAAAAAAAAAAAAATATATATGTATATTAAAAAAAAAAAATTACTCGGGTTGGTGCTGCTGAACTACTAGGAGCAGCACAGTAGCACACCAGTCCCACTCCCCAACACAGCTAGACTAATAGCACTGGGCTCTTATAGTAGGAAAGTAAAAAAAACAAAAAAGAAAATAAAAGCAGTCCTTACAAGGACTATTGGGTTATTACAGCAGTCAGCAGATGAGATCAGAAGAGATCAGTGCCCACAGCAGCTACATACAGAGCACTGCAGTAGAAGGTAGATTACTAGCCAGCAAAGCTACCTAACCTAAAATGTCCCTCAAATCCCTGCAGAGTTGTGTCCCTCCAATACAGAGCAGTATCAAGTAGATTACTAGCCAGCAAACTTACTATCAACTGTCCCTCAAATCACTAACAGCTCTCTCCCTACACTAGCTCTTCCAAGCACACACAGGCAGAATGAAAAAACGCTGCAGGGCTTCAGTTTATATATGGAAGGGGAGTGGTCCAGGGGGTGTGGGGGTGGTCCAGGAGGGAGAGCTTCTTGATTGGCTGCCATGTATCTGCTGGTCTGGGGTGAGAGGTCAAAAAAAAGCGCCATCTAAGGCGAACCCAAAATGGTGAACGTCACGCGACGTTCGCGAACATTCGGCGAGCGTGAACAGTCGATGTTCGCGCGAACAAGTTCGCCGGCGAACAGTCCGCGACATCCCTATCTGCCAGTTAAGGTACAAATAGCTGCTTATCCTCTCATACCCACCAACTATACATAGTAAGTTAGGTTGAAAAAAGACACGTCCATCAAGTTCAACCTTTTAACTCTATTTTAACCTGTCTAACTGCCAGTTGATCCAGAGGAAGTTGAATAACCCATCTGAAGCCTCTCCAATTTGCCTCAGAGGGGGAAAAAAATCCTTCCTGACTCCAAAATGGCAATCGGACCAGTCCCTGGATCAACTTGTACTATGAGCTATCTCCCATAACCCTGTATTCCCTCACTTGCTAAACCATCCAAGACCTTCTTAAAGCTATCTAATGTATCCGCCTGTACCACTGATTCAGGGAAACAATTCCACATCTTCACAGCTCTCACTGTAACAAACCCCTTCCAAATATTAAGCCGGAACCTCTTTTCTTCTAATCGGAATGGGTGACATTTAGTGATGGGCGAATAAATTTCCGCGTTTCGCTGCCGGCGAATAAATTAGTGAAAATTCGTCAAAACATTTTGGACACCCATTGACTTTAACAATTTTCAGGTATCATTCATTTTTAGCAGGAAATTCGCAAATTTTTTGTCAAAATGGGAGAAATTCGGCCATCACTAGTGACCTTGTGTCAGCTGGAAAGACCTACTGGTAAATAAAACATTAGAGAGATTATTATATGATCCCCTTATATATTTATACATAGTTATCATATGAACCCTTAAGCGCATCAACTTGGCCAGTCTTTCTTCATATCTGAGATTTTCCATATCTTTTACCAGCGTAGTTGCCTTTCTCTAATAAAATAATGTCCTGTTTTAGTGATGGAGACCAAAACTGTACGGCATATTCTAGTTGGGGCCTTACAAGTGCTCTATACAGTGGAAGAATGACCCCCTCCTCCCGTGACTCTATGCCCCTTTTAATACAGCTCAAGACCTTATTTGCCCTTGATGCTGCTGACTGGCATTGCTTGCTACAGCCAAGTTTATCATCTACAAGGACTCCAAGGTCCTTTTCCATAATGGATTTGCCTAGTGCAGACAGCTTATATGTTATATTCCTGAGCTGTACACTCAGCTCGATCTGCAGCTATGGCCTTGGTCCTATATATGGTCTTGGAATGTCATCAAATATCCTTGTAAATTAGATTAGGGTGCCCATTATTCACTGGGGCAAAATTACTCGAGGGCAAAGAGGCTAACGCTAGCGTCAATTTGCCAGCTTTACGCTTTCAGGGACTATACCGGTTTACTAACGGGCTCAGGCGTCACTTCACTAGCGAAGGAGACAGACACTAGGTGTGATTGGCCAGGCGACTTTTCGCTCTGGCGAATGGACGTTACTCCTCAAATTCACTAAAATGTGGATTTAACTGAACATTACTTCTTTCGCCAGACTTGCCTTTGCCAGCTCAGACCAGGCAAAGTGCAATTGAATGCATAGAATCTTCAGTTACTTACCGTATATACTTGAGTATAAGCCTAGTTTTTCAGCCCCCAAAATGAGCTGAAAAAGTCTACCTCGGCTTATACTCTAGTTAGTGCTGGGTGCTCCGGTGCCTGAGAGCATGCTCGCGAGCGCATAGGGGGTTTTACATCTAAGGGACCCGGCGCTAGGACCATGTGGCAACAGGAGGAGGTGCTCGCAAAGCGATAGGTGAAAGATGGAGGATTTTCTATGGTGAATGACTTGCTCTTGAGGGCAGGGCGTGAGTGCGCTGTGGAGCTGGATGCTCTGGGCGGTTGCATGGCTGACTCCTCCATTGTGCGGAAGAACGAGGGAGATTTGAAACGCATGCTGCAGTGTTCTCCCTCTTCCTCCTCCGCACTACAAGTGCATGGAACAGGCAGCCCTGGGGAGAGTGAGCCCAGCCTGGGAAGCCAGCGCTTATGTGCTCTCACCTGCGCAGGGACTAGGTTTGCCCTAAAGCAAAAGCCTTGTCCATAGCTCTCACCTAGACTTATACTCAAGTCAATACATTTTCCCAGTTTTCGTGGTTAAATTAGGTATCTCGGCTTATACTCGAGTCGGCTTATACTCAAGTATATACTTTTTGGAGTCCAAAAAACGCTCTTTTCTTTTCCTTTTTTTAGGGTGATAGTCTGGTTTTTGTGTAACCAATATTACAACTGGTGACTAAATTGTGTTTTTAAATGAGCAAAAACAAATGTGACAAAGAAAAGAGCATCACTTTTTATCTTAGAGTATGTGAGTGATATCTTTAAATTCAATTACTTCCGATGAAGGCTAAAAATTGCTATTTTTTAATTTTATTTTCCAGGAACAGATGGGTGAACATCTATTGAGAGCACTAGCCATATGGGCTTTGACATATTGTTAATATTAATATATATTTAAATATCAGAATAAGTAACTATGATTCGCTTATGACACTCCTTATAGTGGATAATAAAACTATATTTAAATATACATTTGCACATATACACACTCACACACACACATAAGGGAACTGTAGAGATCGCACTAGCACGACTTAGATCAGCCAAAAAGTCATTGATTATCCACAAATAATTCTTTTTTATTTATCTAAGTCCTGCCAATGCGATCTCTACAGTTCCCTTACATCGTTACTGTTTTAGGGTTTGATTTATTATATTCGGATTGTATCTCATTATTTTAATAATAAAAAACACCTCGACCAAACTCCCATCCCCGATTTTGCCTTATTTATTTATAAAATAACTAGAAATAATCAGATCAGGAAAAAAATCGTTAAAATCGAGCGAAAACCCGAATCATATGATTTTTTTCTGACTTTTTTCCCGCATCACTATTTTTTTCAGAGTTTTGCTTGAAAACCCTGAAGTTTTCAGATTATCGGGCTAAACCTGGTGCAAAGCACAATATCTTCCGACATCTCCCATTGACTTATAGATCGACAAGTCTGAGATGGCGGATTTTCGGATTCAGGCTTTTTGCAGCATTGTGGGTATAATAAATCTTGAAAAATTTTAGGGTTTTTTTTCCACAGAAAAATTTGAAGTTTAGTAAATAACCCCCTAATATGTAAAAAAATATATACCCATATCACCCAATCAATATATTAACTATAGCTACTAACCCCCCCCCTTTAAAGTACCAGTAATATCAAAAATGTTTTTTAAAAAATTCATTAGTATACCACGAAAAAAAACACCAAGACAAATTAAACTTTTAAATCGCACAGCCTTTATTAAGAAATAACTTACCGAAACTCTGCTTGCGCTCCTCTTCAGAAAAAGAGATCCGGCTATCCATCGTGTGGCGCTCGATTTCTCCTCCCTGCCTTCCTTATATGAGATAGCCAGGGAGGAGAAATCGAGCGCCGCACGATGGATCGTCATTGTGACGCCTTTTCTGAAGACGAGCGCAAGTTTCGGTAAGGTATTTCTTAATAAAGGCTGTGTGAATTTAAAGATGAATTTGTCTTTAGTGGGGGGTTTTTTTGTGGTAAACTAACACATTTTTTAAAAAAAATTATTTAATGTTATTGGTCCTTTAAATTCTTGGTCTGACAAGTCTTGTTTTTTTTTAAGCGTTTTTAAAGTTTTACTGGAGACCACTGGGATCATGTGACAGAAGCTGGAATGCTGGGAGGTCAGACATGGAACTGTTGCTCTTGTATATATAGTACAATAGCAAAAGCCACTGTTGTGCTCACCACAAAACAGTTTTAAAGGAGTTGTTCTTGTTTGAGTTAACTTCTAGGGGCAAATTCATCAAGGGTCGAATTTCGAGGGGTTAAATCCCTCGAAATTCGACTGGGGAATAGAATCGAATAGGCAATTCGGGCGAATTTACGCGCTGGCGAATAGTCGAATTGGCAACTATTCGCCAGGCGAATAGGCGCTCGATCGAATATTCGCTCAAAGGATTTTCAAAGGATCGAATGCCTTTTTATTCGATCAAAAACTTGGAAAACAAGCCTATGGGACTTTCCCATAGGCTTTTAAAGCAATTCGGTAGGTTTTAGGTGGCGAAGTAGGCAGTCAAAGTATTTTTAAAAGACAGTACTTCGACTATCGAATGGGCGAATAGTCGCAGCGTTTTTGCGCTCGATCTATTCGAATCATTCTACTCAGGCGAATTTATGCCAATTCGATAGTCGAGGCGCACAAAAATTTGAAGTTTTTTTACTTCGAATCCTTCACTCGAAGTTAGTGAATCTGCCCCCTAGTATGATGTAGAGAGTGATATTCTGAGACAATGTGCACTTGGTTTTCATTTTTTATTATTTGTGGCTTTAAAGTTATTTAGCTTTTTATTCAGCAGCTCTCCAGTTTGCAATTTCAGCCATAAAACAAGTGGTCCGATTCCTTTGCACTTCACAAATCACCCATTCACCTGGGCAAATTGACTTGTACATTTCTATAAAAAGTGCCATTTTCTTTATGGTTTCACTGCAAATAAAAGCCCAATCCTCAATGCATGGTGGAAATTAGCTGATGTAGTCGTCAGAGCCAGGCTTGAGTTTAATTTAGCAAAGCGATGTTCCATTTCCAGGTCTGTTCTTTATGATGTTAGGCAAAAAACTCCTTATGAGATGAGAATTTATTGGCCATGATTGTTACACTGACGTTAAGTTTTAACAATAGCTTCCCCCGAGGAAATGATTCTTACATGGTTACCAGCTGCCGCTTGAGTTTAAATATTAACAACTGAGTTTTGCACCTCATTTCTGACACTAGAACTGAAACAGGAATTGGGACTGAAGGCAAATGTGCATTGCAAATCAGGAGGGATCTGAAAGACTTTGCATGGGATTTGAGGAGAGGGAGCTTTAGTATTAAAATAATAGCATTTTTTTGTGTTATAATAATCTATATGGTTTTGTGAATGAGTATATCATTGATGATTTATTCATATATATCTATATATATATATATCTATATATATATATATATCTATATATATATATCTATATATATATATATATATATATATATATATCTCTCTATATATATATATATATATATATAATACACAAAAGCCATGAATATCCTGTAAATTATATCCTTATAAACGGTGAGTAGTGATGTCATCAGTTATAAACGGTGAGTAGTGATGTCATTTCTGTCACATGAGTATTTCGTTGTAGGTAATTAAATCAAATGTGAAAATCTGGCTGTGCAGAAATGTGGGTACCCTTGTAATTGTGCTAATTTGCTAATTTGAATGCATGTAACTGCTCAATACGGATTACTGGCAACACCAAATTGGTTGGATTAGCTCGTTAAATCTTGAACTTCACTTTCACAGGTGTGTCCACTCATGAGAAAAGGTATTTAAGGTGGCCAATTGCAAGTTGTGCTTCTGTTTGACTCTCCTCTGAAGAGTGACAGCAAGGGATCCTCAAAGCAACTCTCAAAAGATCTGAAAACAAAGATTATTCAGTATCATGCAGGGCCGGAACTAGGGGTAGGCAGAGTAGGCACGTGCCTAGGGCGCAAATCTGAGGGGGCGCCAGGCACGTACCTGCTCTGTCGCCTACCCCATGTCCGGTCCTGTGTCTCCCTGACTGGCGCTGGTAATTCCTGCGCGTAGTTTCATGCATGCGCACCGGCGTGTAGTTTCGTGCATGTGCGCCGGCGTGTAGTTTCGCGCATGCCCGGCCAGGTTGCCTAGGGCTTCTGGCCGGGTTGGCCCGGCTCTGGTATCATGGTTTAGGGGAAGGCTACAAAAAGCTATGTCAGAGGTTTAAACTGGCACAGTTGCTGTATAACCCAGGTCTGGCAGGCCAAGAAAAATACAGGAATATGTGAGAATGGTTGCAGACAACCCAAAGATCACCTCTAAAGACCTGCAAGAACATCTGTACCTTGTTCTACAATTCAACGCAATTTGCACAAAGAACATCTGTATGACAGGGTGATGAGAAAGAAGCCCTTTCTACACTCACGCCACAAACAGAGTCAGTTGTTGTATGCAAAAGCTCATTTAGACAAACCAGTCATTTTGGAACAAAGTGCTTTGGACTGATGAGACAAAAATTGAGTTATTTGATCATAAGAAAAAGCGCTTTGATTGGAAGAAGAACACCACATTCCAAGAAAAACACATGCTACCTACTGTCACATTTGGTGGAGGTTCCATCATGCTGTGGGGCTGTGTGTCTAGTTCAGGGACTGGGGCCCTTGTTAAAGTCGAGGGTCGGATGAATTCAACCCAATATCAACAAATTCTTCAGGATAATGTTCAAGCATTAGTCACAAAGTTGAAGTTACTTAGGAGTTGGATATTCCAACAAGACAATGACCCTAAACACACTTGGAAATCTACAAAGACATTTATGCAGAGGGAGAAGTACAATATTCTGGAATGGCCGTCACAATCCCCGACTTGAATATCATGGAAAATCTATGGAATGATTTGAAGCAGACTGTCCATGCTCGGCAGTCATCAAATTTATCTGAACTGGAGAGATTTTGTATGGACGAATGGTCAAAAATACCGCCATCCAGAATCCAGACACTCATTAAAGACTATAGGAGGCGTCTAGAGGCTGTTACATTTGCAAAAGGAGGCTCAACTAAGTATTGAGTGACTGGGAGCTGCCACTGACTTTCCTGTGCTTTTCAGTGTAATATTTTTTATTTCATTGTTAGTGACATACAAAATGAAGGGAAAAAAAAAGAAAGGCGCTACAGTGTGTGAGAGGTGGGCGGGTTGCATAGAATACTTGACTTTCCCTTTGATGAATGAGTATGAAGCTGCAAATTCGCTAAACTGGGGAAGGCAGATAGCTTATTAAGGGGCCTATTTATCAAGTGCTGCATAATGGTTTATGGCAGAAAATGGGTGGAAAATAAATGGTGTATTTATAAAGCTGAATATAAAGTGTTCAATGTGATTCTTTTAATCATTCATTAAAAAGAACCAATTATGTTGTTTCTAAAGGTTTATATATTCTTTTATCCCATCTGACATAAGTTAAAGAGAATGTTCACCTTTGAATGAACTTTTAGTATGATGTAGAAAGTGATATTCTGAGACAATTTGCAATTGGTTTTCATTTTTTAATCGTTTTTTTAGCTAACTTTTTTTAAGCTCTCCAGGTTGCGATTTCGGGAATTTGGTTGCTAGGGTCCAAATTACCCTAGCAACAATGCATTGATTTGACTAAGAGACTGGAATATGAATAGGAGAGGCCTGAATAGAGAGATGAGTAATAAAAAAGTAGCAATTACAATAAGGGGCAGATTTATCAAAGGTCAAATTTCGAAGTAATGGGTGTTTTTATGAATTCAAATTCAAAAAGACCAATAGAAATATATCAAAAAATCAAAGTGGTTTTTTTTTTGGGTGAATATGTCCGTTTTCATTCGAATTGTACAAATCAACGGAGCAGCTCATTCAATCGAATTCGATTCAAAGTTTTCTAAAAAAAAAAAAAAAAAACCTTTGATTTTTCACCAATTGACTCTAAATAGGAGGTTCTAGGAGGTCCCCCATAGGTACATGATAAATTTCGATATTTGAATTTTCAAATTTTTTACACTGCTATGAGGTCACCTAAAATGAACACTCCCCTTAATAAATATGGAATTTACAATGTTTTGCTCTGGTCTTGCTGCAGTGTATTTTTAGGTGTGTTTTTTTTCCAAAAAACGCAGCTTTATAAATATATCCAGTACAGGCAATGGCACGTGGAGCTTACGTGGAAGATAAGTGGCTGGTAAGGTGGAGATGTTTAGACAAATCATCAATAATTTTCCCATGTTACCTATGGGGACAGGTTCTAGAACTCTCTTAGAATAGACACTTATTGCAATAAAGCTGTTTGGGGACACTGTAAAAACCCATAAATAGTGGTCATTTACTACTGTACATATAGAGCAGGGTGCAAAAACTGGCACACACAGGGGCACATTTACTTAGGGTCGAATATCGAGGGTTAATTAGCCCTCGATATTCGACTGTCGAAGTTAAATACTTCGACTTCGAATATCAAAGCAATTCGTTCGATCGAAGGAAAATTGGTTCATTTAAACGGTTAAATCCTTCGAATCGAAGGATTTTAATCGATCGAACGAAATTCCTTCGATCAAAAAAAGCTTAGAAAAGCCTATGGGGACCTTCCCCATAGGCTAACATTGGTGCTCGGTAGCTTTTACTTGGCAAAGTAGGGGGTTGAAGTTTTTTTTAAAGAGACAGTACTTCGACTATCGAATGGTCGAGTAGTCAAACGATTTTTAGTTCGACTCATTGGAGTCGAAGGTCGAAGTAGCCCAAAAAATGTTCGAAATTCAAAGTATTTTTTCTTCTATTCCTTCACTCGAGCTAAGTAAATGTGCCCCACACTGTGTGAAAGGGGTGATTCACCTGTAAAGGAGAATTCAACCATTAACTAAAAAAGCCCTTACCCCGAAATAGACGTGTAGGGCCCTATAGGGTTAATAGGCCATATAAAGAGTTTTCATTCTTTCTTTGGGTTATTGGGTAAGAGACCCTGTAAATTATATCCTTATAAACAGTGAGTACTGATGTCATCAGTTATAAACGGTGAGTAGTGATGTCATTTCTGTCACATGACTCACTTGTATGTTATAATATATTTATATATTATAATACATAAAATATGAGGATATTAGAAGTTACCGCGGAGTTCGGCCTTTGGCCTCGAGTTTTTATATGGTCATGAAACTCCTTGGTAACTTATAATATCCTTATAATTTAATTTAATAATTGAATATACTTTATTCACTATATATTGGATAGTTTCCTGGATCAAACCAATCCAGTTACTTATCACCTTACATCAGCATTTCATTATATATATATATATATATATATATATATATATATATATATATATATATATATATATATATATATATATATATATATATAGTATATATAGTGGATAATGTACCCCCTACTGTAATTTATAAAGATATTATGTCACCGAGGAGTTATGTGACCATATAAAAGCACGAGGCCGCAGGCCGAGTGCTTTTATACAGGTCACATAACTCCGAGGTGCTAATAATATCTCTATAAATTTTAAGTAGGGGGTACATTATTCATTATAATCTACAGTTTCTGAGTTCAGTTCAGTTTTTACTTCCAGTCTTTGCTTTTTACAAAATGCAATACTTTTTTTGCTGTTGTCCCTCCTTGTTGTTTTTTTTCTTTCCCTGTATCCCTTTTAGTACCTGTATTTCTTTGGCATGTTATTCAGATTCTTTTGCAGGACCCTGCTCTGCGTGGTCATTCAGCTGCATTAGAGATGTGGGAGGGGGGAGGAGGCCAGGGAAGGAGGAGGGAGCGAAATTTGAGATTTTGAATGGGAGGGGGGAGCGAGACTTGCGATAGTGGACAGGAGGGGGAGCCGAGATTTGAGATAATGGATGGGAGGAGGGAGCGAGCATGGAGAGGAATCGAGTGAGTAAGGGAGCAACACCGGCAGGGAGGCAACTGAGAGGAAGACGTGAGACGTGACAGGAAGGAAAAAGAAGCACTTACATGTGAGGGATTGAAACAGGTGGATCGTGTCATGCGGGGGAAGCAAAAAAATGTTTCGCTTGATAGCCAAAATGGTGGGAAACAAGGGTAGGGGAGAGAGCAGCAGCTGCAAGTGCTGTCTCTTTAAGCATATAAACGGCGCGTTCTGACGGAAGAACGCGCCGTTTATAAGGATATAATTTACAGTCTGGTCCCATAGGGAAATGACCAGACTGTAGATTATATATATATAATACACAAAAGCCATGAATATCCTGTAAATTATATCCTTATAAACGGTGAGTAGTGAT
Source organism: Xenopus laevis (assembly GCF_017654675.1). NCBI lineage: Eukaryota > Metazoa > Chordata > Amphibia > Anura > Pipidae > Xenopus > Xenopus laevis. The sequence continues at coordinate 150,392,078 of NC_054379.1, read as the reverse complement.
GTCATCAGTTATAAACGGTGAGTAGTGATGTAATTTCTGTCACATGACTCACTAAAATTTGTGTATTATAATAAATAAAGTACCCCCAGTTGTAAAATATGAGGATATTAGAAGTTACCTCGGAGTTCCATGACCTGTATAAAAACACTCGGCCTTCGGCCTCGTGTTTTTATATGGTCATGAAACTCCTCGGTAACTAATAATATCCTTATATTTTACAAGAGGGGGTACTTTATTCACTATATATTGCACAGATCCACAGAAAGTAGAATTGATGACATTACAATGCCTGCAACTCAGCCATACTTAATAAAGTACCCAGCATTCCCTTAGGCTCCCAAAAATCATGGCAATTTTTGCCCAGAACTGCTCTTTGCACACTTTACTCTTAATCGTAAATGAGCCCTATTAGGGAAATAAAACTTTACAAATGTATTGAATTATATTTTAAGGCCTACCTGCTAGGTCAACTGTGACTTTCTATCAAGGGAATTCTGACATTTAATGGGCATGTAAAGGCAAAAAATTAAAATCCCATATTTACCTTCTTCTATGAAAAAGAAATCTCCAATATACTTTAATTAAAAATGTGTACCGTTTTTATAAGAAAACTGACTGTAGGCAGTGGAATTCTCCCTTCATTTACTGCTGTGGATAGGAATTGTCAGACGGTCCCTAACTGCTCTGCAGGGAAACAATCATACTTATGTACAGCAGGGGGAGCCCCCGCCTTACTTCCCAGCCATGCAGAACTCAAGCAACTTTGTTTGTTTCCCTGTAGAGCAGTTGGCGACTGTGTAGAGATTTGTATTGGATTTTATTTTTGCCTTTACATCCCCTTTTCTGTTTCCAACTCCAGCTGCAGGGACAAAGATCATGGAGCCAGATTTAAACACATAAACTAGGATTCTATTTAGAGGATTATTTTGCTGCAGCCACTGGTTCTGCGGAGTTGGAGAAAGTTTGTAATACACAATACAAAAACTGTAAAATCGACATTAGATTTCATGACAACACAGGACCCAGTGCAGTCTGTATATTCTGATTATTAATCAGTCTTGTTGTATTGGCTTCTGGCAGATATTATTTGACATGTGATGTTTTGATAATTTATGACGATCCCTAAGCGGCCCAGACCACACTGAGCATGTGCACAGTCTTGGTCTTGCAAAGATGTTTAACAAAGTTACAAGATGGTGAACCCCTGTGGCCAACTGTGATAGTATAAATCATTTGTTTAATTAGGCTTGTGGTGCAGTTCATGTATGTGTTTAGTATACAAAATACAGCATTTCTAGCCTTATTCTATTTTAGACTTTACTTCCCCTTTAAGGGGTGCTAGCGTATTCTCTCATGAGTAACAGACACACAGATCCTTCCTCAGAGATAAATCTTTCAATGATGGAGCTTCCTGTTATGTTACAGAAAGAATGAAGGTCAACAGGCACTTCATAAATCCAGCAGCGCTGACTTCAAGAGTCAATATGACCTTTTTTATCATCAACATCACCCTAATAAATGTCACCAAGGATGATATTTTATATTCAGGAGAGATAATTCAAGGCATGCTAACTGTTGTAAAAAAGCAATTCGTAGGAGAAGATATACAGTATATACACATCACCGACAACATTATAAACCTGAAAAGTGGTTGTGAAGCCAATTCTATTAATTGTGTAAAAGGCAAGAAACCAGTGTAGTTGGTTACACAAGTGCTCATGCAATTCTACAACAACCAGATTTAACGCGAGGATCTGTTCCCTTCATCAGATGCGATAAGCGATAAATTGGAAAATGTGGGAAAATTTGCAACATTGCAAAATTATGCCCGAATTGGGCCATATGTCATTTTTTCTAGCACAAAAAATCCCATAAACTCTACCCTTGATAAATATGCCCCTAAATAAACACAATACGATTGTTTTCCTCCAATAAGGTTTAAAGGGGTTGTTCAAGTTTGAGTTAACTTTTAAGATGACATAGAGAGTGATTTTCTGAGACAATTTGCAATTGGTTTTCATTTTTTGTTATTTGTGGCTTTTGAGTTATTTTTATTCAGCAGCTCTCCAGTTTGCAATTTCAGCAGTCTGGTTGCTAGGGTCCAAATTACCCTAGCAACCATGCACTGGTTTGAATAAGAGATAATAGGACCTGAATAGAAAGAGGAGTAGTAAAAAGTAGAAATAACAATACATTTGTAGCTTTACAACACATTTGTTTTTTTAGATGGGGTCAGTGACCCCCATTTGATCAGAATCAGAAGAAGAAGGCAAATAATTCAGAAGCTATAAAATAAAGAAATAATGAGGACCAATTGAAAAATTGCTTAGAATTAGCAATTCTATAACATACTAAAAGTTAACTTAAAGGTGACCCACCCCCTTGGATCAAGTACAGGTATAGGATCCCTTATCCGGAAACCCGATATCCAGAAAGCTCCGAATTACGGAATGGCTGTCTCCCATAGACTCCAATTTATCCAAATAATCCAAATTTTGAAAAATGATTTCCTTTTTCTCTGTAATAATAAAACAGTACCTTGTACTTGATCCCAACTAAGTTATAATGAATCCTTATTGGCAGCAAAACCAGCCTATTGGGTTTATTTAATGTTTAAATTAATTTCTAGTAGACTTAAGGCATGAAGACCCAAATTATGGAAAGATCCGTTATCCGGAAAACCCCAGGTCCCGAGCATTCTGGATAACAGGTCCCATACCTGTACAAGGTACTGATTTATTATCACAAAAAAAAAGGAAATCATTTAAAAAAATTCGAAGGATTTTATCGTTCGATCGAAGGAATAATCCTTCGATCATACTATCTGTGCTAAATCCTTCAACTTCTATATTCAAAGTCAAAGGATTTCAATTCCCAGTCGAATATCGAGGGTTAATTAACCCTCGATATTCGACCCTTAGTGAATCAGTCCCTAAGGTAAGAACCACTAATCACGGCTAAAATTCTGCTATGAACACGGGCAAAATCCTGTAGATGAAAGGAAACGTGATGAATAATATTGTTTGAATATTCATAGTAGGAGTATCTGTATCTTTCCAAAGGATAATGAAAATCATCATTTTCAATACTAATCTAGTTAACTAAATATTGTTTTTAGGCATCTATAAACCTAAGACTATAATAAAGCAGAGCTCTGGATCTACATGCTGAATCGCCGCAAGCGTTATTTGGGGAAGAATTACAGCGGCCGATAATGGATGTATGAATAAACAATCAACAGTTTAGAAATAAAAGTGAATTGCGTGAAGATTTGAAAGCCTCCATTAACAACCTCCGTAATGGCTGCAACAATAAAAACAAATCATTGCGAGAAGCACAAAGGCAAAGCCCCTCAGGATGCACGATTCTTTTTGATTTCATGGCAGTCTGGTGGGTGTAGTCTCAGCACAATCAAAGCGCTGGAACAAAATAATTATATACGATAAATAATAAATGGGAATTATCATAACATCTCCATACTCATTTCTGTTTGTCATAGCATCTGGAAGTGTTATAAATTAACTTGAAAGGTATGTATTACACTAGTCCCAGAGCTTTGTACAAAGGATTCCAGGTCCCTGTTCTCTTAGCTGACATGACACACAGTATTGAATATTTCATAGTGCTAAATGTTTGAATAATATCTTGTTTTGTGTTGCACTGAGCGGGAATTTGCCTTAAAGGAGAAGGAAAGGCTTGCAGCACCTGAAACCCTGGCCGGTGATCCTATCAGCAGAAAACTGCACCGGCCGGGGTTATACCAGGGAGCAACAAGGAGCGATCCACTTCCGTCTTCTTCTCTCTACAAATTTCCTGGGGCAAACACATGCGCAGTTGAATGAAATAGCCGACTTTTTAGTTAAAGTTTGGCTTTCCGTTCTAATTCTCATGCGCAGCCGTGCGAAGAAAGAGGAAGACGGAAGAGGATCGCTCCATGGTGCTCACTGGTGTAACCCCGGGCCGGTGCAGTTTTCTGCTGATAGGAGCACCGGCTGTGGTTTCAGGTAAGTAACTACAATCATTTGGGGGTGTCTAACATTTGGCACCCCCAAGTGCTGCAAGCCTTTCCTTCTCCTTTAAGGAATCCGAAGTGGCTCAGACCTTTTGGCCGTTACCTTTCTCTGGCACATTGTGCTGCCAAACTTACCAAAAAGTCAATGCTAAACTAAACCCTGGGCACCTGTTTAGGTATTCACCTATTCTTTAAAAAAACACTGATCCCCCTGCCAGTCTGCCCTTCCATTAAGGAATAGCAAAATCCTCGAGCTGCACTCACATAGCTCAGCGGCCATACCCCAGTGCCAAATGTTCACTATTAGACTGCTCCAGAGATATTGTTTTCCAGGACCCACCAGCACTTAGACATACCCCCTTTTCCATCACACTAATATCAACCCAGCATCGGGGTAAACGAACCATCTCCCATGACATACCATTCCATAGCAGGATAGATGTTCCAGGCAAACTGAAAATGACCGCTGCTATCATCACTACCCTTTTTCAGTAACAATGTGCCTAAAGCACAGCCCCATGAGTACCTACACCTGTCCTTGAAGGGCACATAAGTGACAACCCCCATTCTAGGAGCTGACTTTCCTAAATATAACATATCCTTAGCCACCTTCTTTGGCTCTAGCCCTGCCCCCACATATGTACATCCCAAGTCCATAGAGTACTGAATCTGGATCATACAGTCCCTCCTTCAAGCCTACTGCTATCAATGGCTCATATGATCTAGCCCAGTGATCCCCAACCGGTAGCTCAGGAGCAACTTGTTGCTCACCACCCCTTGGATGTTGCTCTCAGTGGCTCCAAAGCAGGTGCTCGGTTTTGGAGGCAAGTTTGGTTGCATAAAAAACAGGCTTGCTGCCAAACAGAGCATCCTCTGGGCTACCAGTCCACATAGGGGCTACCAAATGGCCAACCAAAGTCTTTATTTGGTAGTCCACGCTGACTTTTTTCATGCTGGTGTTGCCCCCCAACTCTGTTTACATTTGAATGTGGCTCACGGGTAAAAAAAAGGTTGGGGACCCCTGAGCTACCCTCAAAGTAAAATAAATTGAGGTCCTGCCTCCATAAACTGATTGGATTTGTTATTGTACATACCACTGTGACTTGTATTTACTCATGCATTTTCTTTCCATATCCAACTTTTATTTCCATAGTTTTATGGCCTGTCCCCAAGAGCATTATTTCTATTTCTTGCTCACTTTAGATTGTCTGTAAATGTCACTCTGCATTACATTGCCCTTAGAAAATTGTGAGTTAATGACCTCATGCAGAACTGTCCAACTAAAGACCTGTGGCCCAGATCTGGACCTCCGACAGATTTTTAAGTAATACATTGGTGTCATACACTGAAAATCAAGTGCAACCTTAAAGGGGTTGTTCACCTTTAAATTAACTTTTAGTATGACTGACATTTGGGTTTCATCTAACTAACACTAAGCTATAACTTATATATAAGTTAACTTGAAGGTGAACCACCTCTTGGTCAACTTTACCAGAATATGTTACCTAATTTAATCATGTATTATCTTTGCTTCCATGCAGATATATTCCTCTATAAAGGAAGACCAAACTTTTAAAGGATAACTGAAGCGTAACTAAAGAAATAGGTACAGATGAAGCCACTTGGATAGGAAATGTTGCACATTATGTTTTGGGCTTCTGTACCAGCCCAAGGCAACCACCGTCTTTTAGCAGTAAAGATCTGTGTCTCCAAAGATGCCCCAGTAGCTCCTCATCTTCTTTTCTGCTGATTCACTGCACATGCTCTGTGCTGCTGTCACTTACTGAGCTTAGGTTCCCACTCAAAATATACAGTACACATAGAATAGAAATGTCACAATATAAGGCTGATTAGTAATTAATACGGATAATTACTACATGGCAGCACAAAAACCAGTGCAATTAGCATCAGAATTTAATAATCAGCAAACCTGTTGCATCAGCTTATATTACAGGGGAACTTCATTTTCTGCTGGATAATTAATGACGACCCCTAAGCTTAGCTTCTCAACAGCTGCTCAGAGCCCACTGAGCATGTGAGTGTCACAGACACTTTCCAAGATGGCGACCCCCTGTGACAAGTTTGAAGTCCCGGATCATTGCTGCTATTCACAAGCTGAAACTTTAGGCTGGTGCAATAAGTTCAGTATATAAAATATGTCATTTTTAGTCATATTGATTTTTAGGGTTTAGTTCACCTTTAAGCTTATCTTGATAAAGGGGGTATACTGCCCTTTTACCCTGGTTGCTAGGGTCCTACCAAACAGCTGTTGGTTTGAATGACAGATAAGAAGATGAAAAGAAGAGGGTCTGAATATAAATATAAGTAATATAATAATAATGTGGTCATTGACCCCAGCAACCACATAGTATTGCAAATTCCGACTACAGAACTGAATGACAAAGAACCCACATAATGAAATCAAGAAAACCAAACGCAGAATGTCTCAGAATAAAGATATAAAAGTCTGCATGAAACTATAATTTAACTCTAAGATGGGCCACCCTTTTAATAAGGTTCATATGTGAAAGATTGATGCAGATATCACATACATACTGAAATATATCATAGAAACCAGAACTCTCATTTTAATTAACATAATTATATCTTACACAAGAAATGTCTCTATAATCATGCGCTCATTTATCTGAAGGGGTGTATGGAACACCCTGCTGTTGCCTGAAAATATTCCCGAGATACATTGATGACTTTCTCAGCTCTGTTGGTAATTAAATATTCTGGATGGTGTATCGAGAGATTGCAAAATAATGTTACAGATGTTCCATGATTGGAAATTTGCTACAAACACCTAATGAATTTCTGGGGGAAGCACCTCATATGAAGCTTCAGGAGAGTCAGAAAAATATTTGAAAATGTCAAGGATTTCAAGGTTGATTGATGATTTGATGCCAATATTTTTATACATGCAGATAAAGGGTTTCCTCTGATATTCTTGGGATATTTAATTGTTTTTGGAATTACATTTGCGAGGCTGAAAAGCTCATTACCTACGTAGGGGATGTGAAGGCGTTAACCATCCCTACTATGAGGAATTGTAACCTATGCCCTGTGTGGGAGGGACCTTTTACAGCAGGGCACTCCGGACCTCCATAGGAGGACCGCCAAATCCAGAATTCAGGTTAAAAAGTTATATATTTTATTTTTACATTTGACAAACAAACAAGTGTCTGAGGTCTGATACGTTTCGTGGGTAGGCAGAAGAGGCAATAATTTGGGAGCGCTGGGCAGCTGCCTCTTCTGCCTACCCCTAGACCAGACTCACCTGCTCACCAGACAAAACTTGCGCAGCACATGTGTTTAAGCATGCAACATCACTGCATATGCGCATTAGTGCATGACGTCACCGCGCATGCGACAGGGGAAGTTGGGGCGAGCTGGCCAGCTGAGTCCCCTAGGGTGCCCGGCTGTCCTGGCCCGCCTCTGTCCCCAGCTGCCCAAGGGTATTATGGGAAGTTCCTGTTTCTTAGTCTGTAAAAATAGAGGGAGCACATCAGCGGTGGAACTACAGAGGAAGCAGACCCAGAGGTTGCAGGGGGCCTGGGAGTGTAGGGGGCCCAGTGAGGCCCTAATTAATGAGACAGTTGAATTTTTCTTGGCTGAACAGGCCAATTTATCAATATTCTGAGGCCCTAAATTGACTTTGCTGTCAGGCCCAGTAACATCTAGTTATGCCACTGGAGCACATGGTTCTGCATTGTTGGCACACCATAAGGCAGCAGCAGGCCCAGACAAGAGGAGCTGCTATAAGGTGCCATAGAAAGTCACTATTTAGTGGGCTGGTGGGGGCTGTTTGGGCCTCTGTGTACCTGAAATGGCAGGGCCTATTTTAATTCTCAGTCTGGACCTGGGCAGCAGGTCTCAGAAAGGGACTGAAGTGAAAAAAGCCTCAGTACTGAAGAAGAGTTTGCCCTAAGCTTTGGTCAGGGATAAGGGATCTCATGAATATTATTTGTCTTCTCTGTTATTCTTTAAGTATTGTTCCTGGTATTTCCCTGACTTAACAGCAATGGGTATGTTTCAATGTCATTCTGAGAAATTGTTACAGCATTATTCTGTGTCTGACAAGATGTCAATGACAAATGTCCTTGTGGTAGAATTCCACCGCGCAGATTATTTCAGGACAATCTCTGTGAAGCAGAAGAATAAAAGCCAGGGCAATGCAATAAAACAGACATTTTTGATTCCATAAATAGTTTCCTGATGAAATGCCTTACAGATCACTGCAATTGAATGTGCTCTAAATCATATGTGTAACACTGTACAGAACATTTTTCTCAAAACGTTCCTGAATTCCCGAATTAAATGCCCAAGTTGAATCAAAGGAATGTCTCCTTATAGAGAATTATGAGCTGATTGTGTATAAAATACTTTTAACAAATCAAAGGTTTATACAGGTATGGGAACTATTTTCCAGAATGCTATGGACCTAGGGCTTTCAGGATAATGGATATTTCTGTAATTTGGATCTTCATACCTTAAACCTAATAGGAAATCATGGAAACATTAAATAATGCCAATGGGCTGGTTTTGCTTTCAATAAGGATTAATTATATCTTAATTGGGATCAAGTACAAGTTACTGTTTTATCATTACAGAGAAAAGGGAATTTGGGTAATTTGGATTATTTGGATAAAATGGAGTCTATGGAAGATGCCCTTTCCATAACTCAGGACTTTCTGGATAACGGGATTCCAGATAACGAATCTCATACCTGTATCTTAAAATTAACATTTCAAAATGATAAATGTTTATATCTAAACAAAACTCAAGGTTTATTGGGACTGATCAGAAAAAAAACAAATACATAGGCCAGCAGTATAAGTCAGCTTTACATCTTTGCTGCTTAGCAGACACCTGGCCTAATCATTCAAAAGAGCTACAGCGAAAATGAAAATTTAAGATAAGCTTTATCATATTAAAATACATTTTCTAAACATAATCAATTCAAAATTCTGACCCATTTCTAAATAATCAAGCTACTCTTCAACATTTCCCTCTGAGCATCTCAGTCTCTCTTTCTTTTCTCTTAATGCTGAAGTCTGAAGTCAGGAGCCTCATTTTGACTGACAGTTGAGTCTAATAAAGCTTTTGGGGGGCTCCTTTAGCGTAGTAAATGTATTAGAGTTCTCTCTTTTAAAATCACCAAAGGTCTCTCTACATGCAGGATTTGTGCCAGAGTCTATTATTTTGTTATACTTTGCTTTGGAGTCAGTTACTTCAGTGAGCTCTAATACATCTGCTAGGAAAGGGAACCCCCTCTAAAATATATATTACACCAAACTGTCAATCAAAATCTGACACCCAACTTCTGCATGAGAGACAGATGCTGATAGGGGGAGAGAGAAGTGTAACTTACTAATTTAGGATACAGAATTTTTAAAACTTCTTATTTCAGTGTGATGAAGCTTCAGAGCTATCAATTGTCATTTTAGCTAAAGTCCCCTTTGGGGAAAATGTTTTTAAAAAAATAAATCCGTTAATTGCACTCATGCATCAGTCGTTGTGGTGGCGCACTCTGGGGCCCTTTTGGAAAAATCGCTCATTTTCTGATTATATGTAAATGTTTCCTTTATTCACACATCTTGATACACAAAACACAGCGCCCAGCAATATCGCTCATCCAGCAAAGTCCTGCATTGAAATCTGTGTTTCAAAAAGGCAAACAGATTTTTCTATATTTCATTTTGAAATCTGAAGTGGGGTTAGATATGTTGTCAGTTATTCAGGTGCCCCCAGTCATGTGACTTGTGCTCTGATAAATTTCAGTCACTCTGAACTGCAAGTTGGAGTGATACGCACCCCCTCCCTTACCCCCCAGCAGCCTATCAATAGAACAATGGGAAGGTAACCAGATAGCAGCTCCCTAACACAAGATAACAGCTGCCTGGTAGATCTAAGAACAGCACTTAATAGTAAAATCCAGGTCCCACTGTGACACCTTCAGTTACATGGAGTAGGAGAAACAACAGCCTGCCATAAAGCAGTTCCATCCTAAAGTGCTGGCTCTTTCTGAAAGCACATGACCAGGCAAAATGACCTGAGATGCACCTACACCAATATTACAACAACAAAAAATACACCTATTGGTTCAAGACTAAAATTGTAAATGGAAGAATGAATTGCTTGCAATGTACACATTGAAATTTAGTAATAAAAACCATAAAAATCATGACAGAATCCCTTTAAGAAAATTGTTTCCCTGAAAACAGATTGCTATCACTTAGACCTGCCTCCTACAGCCCTGCTCAATCAGCATGGAGGTGGCCACATGTTAATATATATATATATATATATATATATATATATATATATATATATATATATATATATATATATATATATATATATATATATATATATAGAGTTTCAAGAGGACCCGCACTCCTTGGTTAGTGAACCAAAATATCTTTATTTTTCAAACTTGTGAATCCAACGTTTCAACCCACATTAGGGCCTTTATCAAGGACCTTGATAAAGGAATCCAACGTTTCAACCCACATTAGGGCCTTTATCAAGGACCTTGATAAAGGAATCCAACGTTTCAACCCACATTAGGGCCTTTATCAAGGACCTTGATAAAGGCCCTAATGTGGGTTGAAACGTTGGATGCACAAGTTTGAAAAATAAAGATATTTTTGGTTCACTAACCAAGGAGTGCGAGTCCTCTTGAAACTTTACATAAATACTTTGACCCAGCACCCACGTTTATGGAAGACTGGTTCAGAGTGCAAGCGTCTGACTCAGGTTATATATATATATATATATATATATATATATATATATATATATATATATATATATATATATATATATATATATATATATATATATATATATAAATTCTTAATGAATCAGATGTGAGTTGAGTGTAGGAACTGGCCACACCGTATTCACATTCTAGATACAGGTAGGGGTTGCATGGTGTCTTAATTAGTACTGGGCGAATTTATTCACCAGGCGCGAATTCACGCGATTCGCCGCCGGCGAATAAATTTGCAAAACCGTTGTGAAAATTCACCGGCATAAATAAAAATGGACGACGGCGCATTTTCGCCAGTGAATTTCGCAAATTTTTCGGTGAAGCAAAACAAGCCAAATTCAGCCATCGTTTTTCTCTGTGTATGTTTATTTTCTTTTCCTTCTACAATCAGAAATCATACTGGTTGGTCAACTGCCATTTCATGAACCTGACCCAAGTAGGAATAGATGTTATTGTCTATTAGAAAAAGGGCTGGAGTGAGTCATTTACAATATCATGTGAAGTATTGTGCAATAGGAAGGAAAAAAAGACAATAATGTGGCCTTTTGGGCCTTTGCTTGTCAGCAGGATTCTGGGGCTTGTGATTCAGCATGTGGTTGTGAATACAACTTCTTAATATTTCCAACAAGTGCACTAAAATTGTATGATCCCAAGCGCACGTGTACCTGCATAATATGAATGCACTATATAAATAAAAGAGACCAATAGTAATGTGTGTAAAGATAAAGAATCCTTGTTGTGTTTCCCATTGATGTTTTGGAGTGAATGTCTGTGCCACTTGCATCTGGTGTAGCTTATCACATTCATACTTTCCCTCACCAACTCCCCCCTCTACTGAAAAACTCATTGTGATCTGCACAATCATTTCTAAAATTTAGTAAGATGCCAAGTTACAAATGAAATCCTTTCACAACAGCTCTTTTGTAACATTGATTTGATTTGCAACTGTCTTCCTGCGCTGTAACCTTGACGTTGACAAGAGAACTAGAATTTATTTATTCGGGTATCCTTCACTTCACAAGGAAAGGATCAGCCAAAGTTAAGATAAAGTCACTGTCAGACAACTGTAGAAACAGATAACCAGGCATAGTTTTTGCACATTTATACTATGCAAATAACTCACGAAACTCACTCACGAAAAAGATTTAAAATGCTCACTTAAGAACCCAATAATGAAATGTCCCATGGGGAAAGGCAAAACAGATGCAGTGGAATCCTACAATGGAGATTATTTCTCTGATTAAAGCATTTGGTTGTTTTCCACATACAGAATTAATTAAAGATGCAACAGTCTGCCCGATAAATTTTTTACAAAATAAATTCAGACCTGAATCATGCAGGGAAAGTTTTTTCAGGGCCCAATGATTTTCACCCAGAAATTACAGGATTGCACTGACCATCTGTGAATTATGCACTTTATGCATGACAGTGTTTTTTTACCCCAGCCTTTTGGCATCAGCGATAAGACCAATTTTTATAATCCGGCTGCACGGCTGGGGCAGCCGCTTTTAATGATTTTATTTATTTATTCATCTCCACTGTGTGCCACTTTGGCACTTTTTTTTGCATTTTTCCTAATCTTAGGATTTGGCGCAGTACTCTTCAATGTGTTTGCATGAATCTAGAAGAGAGATGTGTGGTCATTAGGCTCCAGCCCTGGCGTGGGTGCAAAAGTTGCTGGACCTCTTCAGAGGTCACTTGTTATCCCTTCCCCTTGAAATCCATGGGGCTGTAGGGAATCTGACAAAGGGACCCCCCTTAGCCTTGCAGTGAAGGGGGTCTGAAGACCATTGTCTCCTGTGGGCCTTTTGGCCGGGGGGGTCAGGGATAAAGGGGTCCACCCTAGTCCTTGGATGGAGATTGACCTGAAGAATCCTTTTTTTACTTTTTGCCTTTTGGCCAAGTGACTAAGGAGATGGGGACTTGTTTGTCCAATGTGTTGCACCTTGCACTTTATAGGTGTTGCATGTTTTTTGCACTGGTGTGATCACTGAAATACTTGCTCGGTGCTTCAATAAAAATAAAAAAACTTGAGGTTCCTTTCGCTCACATCTATTGGGATTTGTCCCAATACATTTCTTAGGACCAGTTTGCTGCTCTGTACCATAGCTGACAATGGAGAATGAGGCTTGACAGTCTCTCAGGCACAAGCTACCTCCACAAGCCTTCATATCACTTGTGGGTTGTCCTATATGAAGACTGACTTCTTGGAAACTTTTCCATAATGATTAAATGTCACAAGAAAATGATATATTTGCTTCTAGCTCTACCCACCCTAAAAGCAGATTATTATGTACCTGTAGAAGACCCATTGTTTTAAGATTATGGTTCTAAGCAGGGTGTGTGTGGTCAAAGGGTAAAGGTCCAGGCTTTGTCTGGCAAAGCATTCTGTTCTACGTTCTTAAAGGAGAACTAAACCCTAAAAATGAATATGGAACTTATTGCACGAGGCTAAAGTTTCAGCTTGTCAATAGCAGCAATGATCCAGGACTTCAAACTTGTCACAGGGGGTCACCATCTTGGAAAGTGTCTGTGACACTCACATGCTCAGTGGGCTCTGATTGGCTGTTGAGAAGCTAAGCTTAGGGCTCGTCACTAATTATCCAGCAGAAAATGAGGTTGGTCTGTAATATAAGCTGATGCTACAGGTTTGCTGATTATTAAATTCTGATGCTAATTGCACTGGTTTCTGTGCTGCCATGTAGTAATTATCTGTATTAATTACTAATCAGCCTTATATTGTGACATTTCTATTCTATGTGTACTGTATATTGTGAGTGGGTCCCTAAGCTCAGTAAGTGACAGCAGCACAGAGCATGTGCAGTGAATCAGCAGAAAAGAAGATGGGGAGCTACTGGGGCATCTTTGAAGACAGATCTTTACTGCTAAAGGGCTGTGGTTGCCTTGGGCTGGTAAAGAAGCACAAAACACAATGTATAACATTTCTAGACTACTTCTTTAGTTAGGCTTTAGTTCTCCTTTAAATTAGGGCAAGGCCAGAAGTGGCATTTTTACGTTGCGTTTTTAAAAAAGCTCGGTCGAGTGTAAATACGCCACTGAAACCACACGCGGCCATCAACATTTGTTTTTCATGCGTTTTTCAGCAAGTGGGTTTCTTTTCCCAACATGCACTTCTCATTGTTCTCATTCCCCATAATTATGTTGGCTAGAAATAGAAAAGCTATTTAAAAAAAGAAAAGCTATTTACATGTAAAATGGAACAGGAATGATCGTCAATACACAACGTAATTACATCACCGGCCTAATACGCCATAAAAACGTGTATGCGTCATTTATCTCACGAGACTTTGGACGCCATATTTAAAATACGCTGCGTATTTACGTAAAGTGTGGTTTCAAACATGCAGATCCCATAGAGTCTATTGATCTGCTGAAAAACGCCAATACTGGTGTCTCGTTGCGGATTTCGGCTTGCAAGCTCCCTGTGAGAATTGCCATAGTGGGGCTCATTTATAAACAGTGGGCAAATTTGCTCCTGGGCAGTAACCCATGGCAACCAATCAGATGATTGCTTTCAGTGCTCATCCTGCAGCTGGCTGAAAAAAGCTAATCACTGATTGGTTGCTATGGGTTACTGCCCAGGTGCAAATTTGCCCACTGTTTATAAATGAGCCCCAGTGTGTTTTCCATTAGTTGCAGTGGTAGTGCAGTTTATGCGTATTTATACCTGCAACTTAAAAACACCACGTCTGCCTTGCCCTTAGGTCTCATATTCTTTAATTCACCTCTCTGAAGACATAAAGTTCTAATTTTTGCAGGTTGGAGGCATTTTGCAGGTAGATTGCAAGACCCAGTGTGTCTTATGGGTAGCAGAACTGGTATAAGTCCATTGAAGCAGATACAGATACAGGTCTCTACATAAGGAAACTTAGGTTACTTGAGAGACTGAGCAATTGCACTCTTCTAATCATAATATTATACATTAATAAAAGAGAATTGTTTTTAATGCTCCTTTGCTTCAAATTAATATTGTCACTGAATTGTGAGCGACTGCCCTGTGCTGTTTAATATGTTTTATGGCAGCAGTGATATGTCATTATCATTTTTATCCCCATTGTTTCAATGTTTAAATTACAATTCTAATTATAAAGAAGTGCATTGGAATGTAAAGTTATTATCTTCCGGTCAGACATCATTGATTTCATGGAATAATCATACTTAGCATTTACATAATATGATAGAGTTATAGAAGAAGATTCCTTCTGTCACCCCCCCCTCCCCCTCCAGGGCTGGAATAAGAAGATATATAATTAATAAGATTTATCAGGCTCAGTCTGGGTGAAAAATATCATTCTAAAACAAATACAATTGAGTAATATTAATGCTGAAGTGGAAAATAAAGAAGGTGCTTTAATGAAAATATCCTTGCGCTAATATAATTAGTTCAGAAGTGGGTCTGAAAGGCAAGAATGTGCTTAATTAGAAAAAAAGCTGGACGTTTTAGACTCCCAGTAAGTTTGAAAAGAGTAGAGAATGCTGCAACTAAAAGGAAATTTGCCTCCAATTACAAGATGTACAGATGGAGCAAACCTTGCTTTGGTAGAAGATTCATGAAAGGGTTTTTAGCTATAATAAAATGGTGAGATATGGTGACCCCCTCTATGTAGAATGCCTGAAGACTAGTGATGGGCGCATTTCTCCCGTTTCGCCTTGCTGAAAACCGTGAAAAAGTTGCGGAAAAATAGCGACGCCGGAAAGTTTCACGGAAAAATTGTGAAATTTGAACATTTTCACAAAATTAATTGTGAAAATTGGACATTTTCACGAAAAATGGCGAAAATCGGAAAATAACACTGGCGAATTTTCGAGAATCTATTCGCCAGCGGCGAAACGCAGAAATTCGCTGCAAATTCGTGCCAGATGACTTTATTCGCCCATCACTACTGAAGACTGCCCCATCTGTACACGTACATCATCAATGGCATTTAGTACTACCTGAGAGAGAAGTGGAGATTGGTAGTGATGGGTGAATTTGCGCCATTTCGCTTCGCCGAAAAATTCGCGAATTTCGCGAAACGGCGAAAAATTCTGTTTTTTTGTAAAAAAAAATTTTGACGCTGGCGAATTTTTGCCGCGAATTTTCGCGGGCGTTTCACAAATTTATTCGCTGCCGGCGAATCGGGCAAATTCGCCACGAATTCGCGCCTGGCGAATACATTCGCCCATCACTAGAGATTGGGAAAAACAATCACCGGACCATCACGTTCAACACCAGCATCGTTGACTCACAAGGGCATAAGCACATTTGAACCAACTGCTTGTACAACATTGCTCAGTTATATAAATGCCAACAGGGGATATATGAAAATGTCTGGTCATAAAATTGTGTAGGGCCCTGAGTAGAATCATATCTAATGGACCATTCAATCTTAAAGATTTATACTAGGCTCCTGGATCAAACTGGCTGCAGTTTCTCATCAGAAATGTTGTCTTAGGGGGTTATTTATCAAGGTCCAAACTTATCTCAATATTGTCTGCTACAAAATCTGATCTAAGACGGTCGGGTTTTTAACGCTTATTTATTATTACTTTTTTCCCCAAAATTTGCTTTGCGTTAAAAACTCTGATTTTCACGATTTTTTCGGAGGTTTCACCCGATTTTTTTCCGAGTTCGGAAAACTTCGGGGTTTGGCATGAGACCCAGCGCACATCAATAAAATCTTTGGGACTTCTCGCAACCTCGATTTCCGATTCTGAGTTTTCCAGCTCTGGGGTTTAATAAATTCTGAAATTCGGGGCTTAGTAAATAACCCCCCTTAGAGTCACTTACTCTTCCCTTCTTAGCCTCATCATTCATTTCTCCCTCTTATTAGTCTACTGGCCCTTGATTTTTCAGATGTTTTCATGTCCTTGGAGTCAGGAATGAATTGTCGCCCCTCTGATGTAAATTGGAGAGGCTTCAGAAGGGTTTTTCGCCTTCCTATGGATCAACTGGCAGTTAGGCAGGTTATATATAGACTTAAAGGAAAAGTAAACCTTACAAATAAGTGAATGTAAAATTGATGAGAGTGCTATTCTAAGCACTTTCACACTTTTTTATCCTTTAAGGTTGAACTTGATGGATGTGTGTCTTACTTAACTTATTATGTTACTATGTTGATCTTCCCCACATTTCGCATCTTCCACATCCCCCCCCCATCACATTGCATATAGGTGTTGCTTACTATTGGAATCCCTAAAAAGTATGATTGCCACTAAAAAAAACTAAAAAAGGAACAGTAATACCAAAAGATGAAAGTTCTTTTTAACTTAATGAAAATATAGATGGTTATTTATTAAAGTTTGAGTTGTGTTTTCCACGAAAAATCAAGTTTTCGAGTTGATTTTTTTTCAAAACACACATTTTCGGGTTAAAAAAAACCTACATTTTTTTTTTTTAAAAAAAAAACTCTAATTTTTCAACACTGGAAATAGCTTGAATCCGAAAATACACCATCTAAAACCTGTTGAGATCATGTAGAAGTCAATGGCAGACGTCCCTTGAACCATTTGAAGATGTTAATAGCCTGCAGAATGTTCAAGTTTTTTGGAAGGTTTTGCCCAAAAACCCAAATAATTCAAGCGATTCAAGTTTTTTTCCTGTTGAAAACTCGATTAATTTGAGTTTTCAGGATTCACAACTTGAGTTTTCGGGTTTCGCAGAATCAAGTTTTTTTCCATTTGAGTTTTTTCTAAAATAAGAAACCATTCAAATTGTGAGTTCATTTGAGTTGATTCGAGGTACAAAAAATGCTAATTTAGTGCTGCCCTGCACTGATAAAATTGGTTTGTTTGCTTTATAAACTCTAAATAGACTATACAAGCTCCATTGTAGCCATGGGGGCAGTCTTTCAAGCTGAAAAAAGAGAAAAGACACAGGTTACATAGCACATAACAGATAAAACACCATTGTATTGGACAGGGCTTGAGCTATGTATCCTGTTCCTTTTCACCTTTTTCAGATTTGAATGGCTGCCCCACAGCAGCTTGTTTATATAAACTATAGTTGTGTTTTTAAAGCAAACACACCAGTTTTACCAGTGCAGGGCCACAGTTTATTAACTTTTCATTACTTTAAAGCAATTAAATTTGTTGGCATTGTGGTTCCTTTAAGTAGGATTTAGGAACATGCATCATTTTTTCAGTACATATATATATGTTGCTTCATAATACAAAAAAAAGACAAGCTGCTGGACTCAGTTCCATCTGCATTTAAGATGTTCTATTTATGCGATCTATTTTTAAATAATGTGATCACTGTGCAATGTGTGCATTTCAATTTGAGAAAATTAAAGGGGTAGTTAGGTTAGCATGTTAAAGAATGGCTAATTCTAAGCAACGTTTTAGTCTTCACTATTTATTTTTCATTGTTTTGCTATTATTTACCTTCTTGTGACTCATTCCAACTACTTGGAATCTAATAGAGGTCACTGACCCCATCTAAAAACAAATGTTCTATACAGCCACAAATGTGTTGTTATTGCTACTTTTGATTGCTTGTCTTTCTTTTCAGGTCCTCTCCTATTCATATTCCTGTCTCTTATGTGTGGTTGCAGCTTGATATTCTTATATCAAGCTTCATTTAAATGTTATATTCTGTTTCATCCCTCATTTTCTTATCCGCATAGAAAAATCCTGCTCTGGTACTGTTCTGTTACATTGTGATGGGAAAATATATCTGACAAAACTGCTTCTAGTAGTGGAATGAATATTATGTGAACTGTTCTGTTTTATCTTTTTTCTTCAAAAGCCAAGAATACCAAAGGTTTCGTTTAATCTGTGTAATTGTCCAGTAAGATAAGGACCTTAAGGGCAGAGACACAAGTGGAGATTTGGGGAGATCAGTCCCTCGGCGACAAATCGCCTCTTCTTCGAGCGACTAATCTCCTCGAATCTTCCAGTGTGTCTCTGCCCTAAACCTTATGATTTGACTACTTCATAAGAAGTCGCTAAATGCTGCTGCAAGGGGGCTGTCTTTATTTCGGGGGGAAACATCTAGAGTATTGTGCTATTTCATAGACAGATGATAAGAGATTTACCTGCAAAGTGAAGCCTTCTGAAAAAAGTAGGTATTTACTTGTCTCATGCCATACACACAGCACTGCCTAAATACCAAAAATGAGAGTTTTAATTCTCCCATAAGGCATTATGGGCAGAGACATGCAAATCACTCCTTTATGTCCCTTGGGCCAACTCTGCATCCAGAACCGCTGGTTTTATAGCACAGATACAGCCTAATGGTTCAGATGCATATTGTAAAGACTTACCCTGGTGGTCTAGCTGGGACTAGGGGCCGGCAGGGATGCCCGCAGCCCTAGTCCTCTCCTTTCAGTGCTGCTCTTCCTATGGTGCACGCAGCGCACACTTCCACATTTTGTGCTCATTGCGCTTTTGCCGCAAAGTTTAAATATTTAAAGGGGCCTCGGGCCAAAACTCATTTCCTGTAGTTCCTGGTGCGCTTATGTGTCTGTTAACTCTGGTTTTGAACCCTGCCTGTCTGAATTTGCCTGAATTCTGCCTGTACCGACCACTGCCTGTCTGACCTGGCTCTATGTCATCTACTCATTGTGAAGTTGGTATTGCCTTCCATCCTAAACTTGTCCAGAGAACTCTTTGCTTTGCTCCTCTCATAGTAAGACCTGCCAGTATCTAAGTAGCTGAGAGCTCCTCCCGAAGCCAAAGGCTTTTGCTAAAGGCGGAAGACTGAGCCGAGACCGGGAGCCTAGCACTAGTTCTGGTTTTAGGGAGTCGATTGTGACACATATATCCAAACTTGCAGACATCTTGTTAGATTTCATCAGTACAAGCGGGGCAGTATTTATCTAAAGGCCCCTGAGGGCCTGTGCCTAGGTGTGAGGAGCGCCCCTCGGCTCTCCTTTCCTCCGCCATGCCTTGCACAAAATGGCAGTGACCAGGGAAAGTCGCCACGTCACAGCGAGGTGACGTCATCACACCGGCACATGATTCTGGCGTCAATACGCAGCGCAATGGTGCCAAATTCAAACTTTAAAAGTTGACAAAAAGGATTACATACACTGCCCATGTATAGGTTTTGTATTCTGCGTTCCTGCGTGTGCTTTGGCTGCTATTTCCTGATCTTTGACCTCGGCTTCCCTCTGACTTTGAATCTTGCTTCCTGCCTTTGACCCTCTGCCTGGATATTGATCATGAATTGTTTAACTCTTCGGATACCTTGGTTGAACTTTCTTACATTATCTGGCTTCCTCCTTGGTCCTTGGCATCTGAGCCGGTAGTCCCTGACACTAGGGCGGCATGGTTTTAGGGGCTGCCCTCGGGGTGACTATTTTTTTGAATTTTTTTTAAACCCTCCCCACCCTCACGACGCAATGACGTCACTTCTGCTGAATACGTTGTGTGATGTCAGCGCACACAATGCATGACGTCGGCACACGCAATGTAGGGGCGTGTTTACAGCCCTGAGTGCAAGATATTGAAAGAGAAGGTATTTAACCTGATATATACTTAACCCCAGCCACCCCCTCCACTGCTCCCCTCCAAGCTCTCTCCCGGCAATATTTATACTGTTGAAAGGTTCCCCTGTGTGTCGACCTGCCATAAATCTGCAGAGCAGCATGGCGGAATTCAAAGGTGCCATTTCCACTTGTCTTCTGATCCTTTTCGGTCAGATTGCCAACACAGATCTTGTAAGAGCATATGCATTTATATCTATATCCTTTGTGTTCCTCACCTATATATATCTATTATATTATAATGCCAGAAAGCTCCAAATTATGAAAGGCCATCTCCTATAGACTCCATGTTTTTCAAATTTTGTAAAAAATGATTTCCTTTTTCTCTGTAATAATAAAACAGCAGCTTGTACTTGATCCCAACTAAGATATAATTAATCCTTATTGGAAGCAAAATCAGCCTGTTGGGTTTATTTAATGTTTACATGATTTTCTAGCAGACTTAAGGTATGAAGATCCAAATTTCAGAAAGATCCCTTATCTGGAAAACCCCAAGTCCCGAGCATTCTGGATAACAGGTCCTATACATGTATTACACTTTCTTGCACTGCTGTTTCCTGCAACTGCTTCACACCCATCGCTACACCAGGTAAAAATTCGCTCAGACAACTCTAATTCATTAAAAAATAAAGTTTTGTCATGGGCGCCAATCGCTGGCACTAGCGTTCATTTCTGTCTATCGCAAATTCGCTCGAGGTCTTGCGCTCAGGTTAATTTGGATACGACGGGAAATTTAAAGTTGTATGGACTTCTTTATGTTGCAGCAAATACATCTGTGTAACTGCGGCATAATGACTCTGATTTCTGGTTGTCTGGAGATTACTGACCCCGGCAACAAGATATGATTTTATATTTCAGGTTATAGATCACACAACAAATAAAAAGCAGAAGGAAGAGCAGTTCCAGATTGTCTCAACATATTAATGTTTATATCAAATTAAAGATTCCTTCTATGATGAACTCTGGCAGGTGATACACCCCTGGCGGAGTTCTAAAGGCTGTTGTTTTCACATGAAGTACGAAGTGCGGCTGAAATCCCGTGTTATTTTTCTTCTAACCCAGATGGTTGTTTCATAACAATACCTCCTCCCTTTCCTCCCATGATATTGCTGAGATCTGTGCGACTATAAGGTGGTTGCCTCTCCATATTTCAGAGATGATTCATATCGTTATGAAAATATCAGTCCATTCAGTAAAACATCTGTGGAACATTACTGAAAGGAATGAGCGTTGCCTAATATCGAGCAATGTGAACTGTGGCCTCTAAGAAACTGCCAGTTACATATTGCACAATTAACTTCTCAAAAAAAAAACCTTGAGATCTTCAATTGCTTGAATTGCCATACAATAAGTTGTTGATGTAATGTACGTTACAGTATGTACAGGTATCTGTTATCTGGAAACCTGTTATCCAGAAAGTTTCGAATTATAGGAAGGCTGTCTCCCATAGACTCTATTTTAATTAAATAATAAAAACAGTACCTTGTACTTGATCCCAACTAACATATAATTAATCCATATTGGATGTAAAACAATTATATTGGGTTTATTTAATGTTTACGTGATTGTTTAGTAGATTTAAGGTATGGAGATTCAAATTACTGAATGTCCCCTTGTCCAGAAAATCCCAGGTCCCGAGCATTCTGCATAACAGGTCCCATAACTGTGTAAGTCTGCACCTATAAAATTAAGAGGTCAGTCATAATACTATAGTGTCTATTGATTTGTTTGCCTGTTATTAGAAGTACAGTCATAGGACCTGTTATCCAGAATACTCCAGACCTGGGGTTTTCCAGATAATGGTTCTTTCTGTAATTTGTATCTTCATACCTTAAGTTCATTAGAAAGTCACAAACATGAAACAAACCCAATAGGCTGGTTTTGCTTCCAATAAGGATTAATTATATCTTAGTTGGGATCAAGAACAAGCTACTGTTTTATTATTACAGAGAAAAAGGAAATCATTTTTACAAATTTGGATTATTTGGAGAAAATGGAGTCTACAGGATATGGCCTTTCTGTAATTCAGAGCTTTGTGGATAACAAATTCCAGATAATGGATCCCATAACTGTATATGGAAAAACCCATTGTATGGGAATATACAGAGATTAGAGCTTTTATCTTAATTGAATATTCGTATTCCTCGTACAGGTATGGGACTGTTATCCAGAATGCTCGGGACCTAGGGGTTTCTGGTTAACAGATCTTTCCATAATTTGGATCTTCATACCTTAAGTCTACTATAAAATCATGTAAACATTTAATAAACCCAATAGGCTGGTTTTGCTTCCAATAAGGATTAATTATATCTTAGTTGGGATCAAGGACAAGTTATTGTTTTTTTTTATTACAGAGAAAAAGGAAATCATTTTTAAACATTTGGATTATTTGGATAAAATGGAGTCTATGGGAGATGACCTTCCCATAATTCAGAGCTTTCCAGATAACGGATCCCATACCTGCATTTGGGCAGTGGAAATGAATTGTTTCCTAGGCGTGAACTTCGTTTTTTTTGGGTGCTGCCAATAATTTGCAATATATGAAGGAGACATTTTTATAGGGTGAATTCTTGTGATAGCTGGGAGTTTATGGAACAGATGTAAAATGTCTCCTGCTAATCAGGATTTGCTATCAGCACAAATTACTGCACAAAAAAAAAGCCCATTTTCCGTGTTTACTCAGTTGTAATTACCCTTCCTGCTTAATACGGCAAACTGATTCCCTAAATGAAATATAATTAAATCATTGCAGCTGTAATATTCCGGCGATGGCGTTCCATCCAAAAGATTAAAGATAGAATTGCGCACTTTCAACCCTGCGGGGTGCTTCAACCCCTTGCCATGAATTACATGGAAGCTGTGTTCATTATTACTTGGGAAATGAAAGATATTGATTGCTTTGTGAAATGCAACTGATATCGAGCAATTCCAACCTGTATTAACACCCTGATCTATTAAAAATGAAACGCACAAAAGCCTCTAATGAACAATTTAAAATCACTAAACTGTTTTAATGCTTCAATATACCATTGTACTTACTTCAGGGAATACCTACCCTCCCATGGATTTATGGTATTTCTCTGTGCAGACTATGCCCTTCAGTGGAGCCAATCAGACTCAAGGACAAAGCATAAACATGGATGCTCACTGAGCCTGCAATGAAGCTATTCATAAAAGGAATTTGCACCCATGCCTGCTCCTTGTTCCACTTGCAAGTACTTGAGCACAACAGCATCTACTCAGCCTACTCTGACCAACAGTTTACAGTTGCACTCACTGATGAAAGGGATCCATACAATTATCACCAGCTTGGATGTGGAGGTCGTTCCAGTGTCCTCTAGTTCATTGTGTCAATACATGCTACTGACTTGTGCCAACAAAGAATGACTTGCTTCATGTTGGGTATTTCTAACAAAATATGATGGCTATGGGATCTAACACGGGTTCAGCTGGTCTAAGAGAAAATCACAACTTAAAGGAAAACTAAAGCCTAACTAAAGAACTAGCTAGAAATGTTGCATATTATGTTTTGTGCTTCTGTACCAGCCCAAGTCAACCACAGCCCTTTAGCAGTAAAGATCTGTGTCTCCAAAGATGCCCCAGTAGCTCCCCATCTTCTTTTCTGCTGATTCCCTGCACATGCTCTGTGCTGCTGTCACTTACTGAGCTTAGGGACCCACTCACAATATACAGTACACATAGAATAGAAATGTCACAATATAAGGCTGATTAGCAATTAATACAGATAATTACTACATGGCAGCACAGAAACCAGTGCAATTAGCATGAGAATTTAATAATCAGCCCTGTAGCATCAGCTTATATTACAGACCAACCTCATTTTCTGCTGGATAATTAGGGGCAAATGCATCAAGGGTCGAATATCGAGGGTTAATTAACCCTCAATATTCGACTGGGGAATGATAATCCTTCGACTTCGAATATCGAAGTCGAAGGATTTTGTGCAAATACTTCGATCGAACGGAATAATCGTTTGATCGAATGATTAAATCCTTCGAATCGAACGATTCGAAGGATTTTAATCCAACGATCGAAGGATTATCCTTCGACCAAAAAAAGTTAGCCAAGCCTATGGGGACCTTCCCCAGAGGCTAACATTGGGTTCGGTAGCTTTTAGGTGGCGAACTAGGGGGTCGAAGTTTTTTCTTAAAGAGACAGTACTTCGACCATCGAATGGTCGAATAGTGGAACGATTTTTAGTTCGAATCGTTCGATTCGAAGTCGAAGGTCGAAGTAGCCCATTCGATGGTTGAAGTAGCCAAAAAAACACTTCGAAAGTTTTTTTTCTTCTATTCCTTCACTCAAACTTAATGAATGGGCCCCCTAGTGACGAGCCCTAAGCTTAGCTTCTCAACAGCTGCTCAGAGCCCACTGAGCATGTGAGTGTCACAGACACTTTCCAAGATGGTGACCCCCTGTGACAAGTTTGAAGTCCTGGATCATTGTTGCTATTGACAAGCTGAAACTTTAGGCTGGTGCAATAAGTGCAGTATATAAAATATGGCATTTTTAGCCACATTCATTTCTAGGGTTTAGTTCTCCTTTAAGCAAAACTTAAACTGCAACTGAATCCTTCAGGGTAATATAAATACTGGAACTTATTTACTCTAGCTGTAAGCAGATATATCTCCAGTTGATACCTCATACTATCCCAGATATTTCTGCAGCCATATTATTAAATTAAGAGTTTGTTCACCTTTGAGTTAACCTTTAGCATTATTATTTAATATTTAACATGTATTTTTATAGTGCCAACATTTTGTGCAGCGCTGCATGTGTAGTACAGGTATGGGACCTGTTATCCAGAATGCTCTGGGCCTGGGGTTTTCCAGATAACAGATCTTTCCATAATTTGGATCTTCATACCTTAAGTCTACTAGAAAATCATGTAAACATTAAATAAACCCAAAAGGCTGATTTTGCTTCCGAAAAGGACTAATTATATCTTAGTTGGGATCAAGCACGAGCTACTGTTTTATTATTACAGAGAAAAATAAATAATTTTTAAAATTCTTGATCATTTTATTATAATGGAGTCTATGGGAGACAGCCTTTCCGTAATTCAGAACTTTCTGGATAACGGTTTCCGGATAACAGATCCCATATGTAGTGTGTAGCGTAATGTAGAGAGTGATATTCTGAGACAATTTGGAATTGGTATCCTTTATAGATATAGGTGATAAATTGCACATTTGCAATTGCCAATAGCAACGAATCAAGTCTTTGGTTTCCAATGTTACCTTGTAGTAGACTGTTCAAAACTATTTGCAATAGAACACCTAGCCCCATATGTAATACAAGGACCTATGTTTAATATGGCTGCAGAAATATCTGGGATAGAATGAGGTATCAACTAGAGATAAACCTGCACACTGTAAAGTGTGCAGGTTTCCCATCAGTCCCACAGTGGAAAGTTCCTGGGCCCCAAATGGGGGTCAGTGAAGACCAGTATTGACAAGGGTTCTCCAGTCTAAAAGAGGAGTAAAAAGACCATTCCAAAAGTTACCCAGGGTTCCCGCTTAACAGCCTGTTGCAAATTGTTTTTGAAATTAACTCCTCCTTAAGTTTAAGTTTGAGACGAAAGCAGCAAATATAAAAAGGGAGGTTTTTTTAAAGGAATTATTTCTCCATACGAGTGGATATAATGGTCTGCTCAACCAGCAGGATTACAGTCTGTCCATTTGGATAACACATTGGTCCACGTGCATGTTTATTTTTATATCCTGCCATTTTAAGGCATAAATCTTAAAATAACATTCATTTCAGCAAAAAATTACTTAATGTACTAAAGTTGACAATCATTTTTGCTGGTAATATCCACATGAATCACAACATTGCATAAATAACTGAGCAGAGTTAATGTAAAAACCACCGGTTGCCATAAAGTGACTACACAGTGTGCGGATTCACTCCATCGGCTGAACGCATTACACAGAGAGCCATTCCACAACGATCTCTGACCACAAATGATCTTCTATATCCAGAATGAATTTTTCAGATTCCAAAAATAACAAGCGATGGGTGATTTAAGAAAAAGGGGGTTTGAAATATGAATGAGCCAGGGTGTAATGTCATGGTTTGGAGCCAACTTTTCTGTGGTTATTCCCACCCAGCAATGTGGTTTCATAAAAATAAAAACTAGACCTTCATATAAAAATACTAAACAAATGGCCTTTCAAAGAGTCTGACTCACAAGGAGAAATTCAATTTAAATAGGTCTGAGTCTCCCTTGAATTCATTCTGCTGGACAAAGCTTCCCAGGTCCAGTTCATGTGTAACTCATGTATAACTTACTACAAATACTTCATCTCATTATATATTTGTTTTGTTCACATTATATAAGCTATCATCAGCATCAGCAACAATAATTTGATTTACTGGCTACTCCCATGCATACAGTACACTTGCTCAGCAGAATCAGAAAGAGGGTCAGGAACTTGAAGAGTGAAAGGGTTTCAATTTCTTGTTTACTGCAAGAAAAAACAAAAATCTGCATTGGTAAATTAAAGCACAAGTTAAAATGTCCAGCACAAGCAGAGTTGTACCCAGCACAATTCACTGAGATCATGGTAAAAAAGGGCATATGTTGCCCTTTAAATGTAATAAAAATACCTGTGCGGCGAGGTCGCCCGCCGCATGGTACAATTCCGGAGCCGTCCTGCTCCTCTAAGGGCGCGTGTGCCTCCGTGTTTCTTAAAGGCGCCAGTGCGCTGGCGTGATGCGCAATGGCGCCAAATTCAACAAGTATAAATAGGGTGAAAGGGCTTCCAGAGTTTGCCCGTGATAGAACTTGGTTTCTAGTGGTTTCCTGAGCCTTGTGCATCTGATCCTGAATCTGTTTGTCCTGATTATCCGGTTTTGACTCCTGCCTGTTTCCTGACTATTCTGCATTCTGTATCCTGACCCTTGCCTGCCTACGACAACTCTTCCAGCTTAACCCCTTGATTGACAACCCGGTTTTGACCCTTGCCTGCCTGACAATTCTGATATCCACCTGCCTCGACCCAGCCTGTCTGACCATTCTTCTGCCTAATCCTTTTGTACCGTGACCTTCGGCCCAAAAGACTCTGCTAACAGCCGTGCTGCCCCTTTGCCAGCCAGAACATCTCGCCTTGTGCCCCTCGTTAAGTCCAGATGACACCCAAGTAAGCTGAGGGCTCCTCCCGAAGCTCAAAGGTGGTCACACTACTGGTGAAGCCGAGACCAGGGTGCTTGGCACTTGTTCTGGGTGCCGGCTGTGACAAAATGCTTTTAACACGGGTCTTTGTGCCCAAACACACTCCTTACACCTTGTGCAAAGTGCCAATAAGCCTGTTGTGATAAACCAAACAATGGCACACAATGTCCCAAGCACAGGTTGCACCAAAACAATCAAACGCAGTATCTTCTTTGTACCCTTAACTTCCTCTTTTACCCCCTTACTGGAGAATATGCTCCCCTGGAAATATGGACATAAGTTCTCTCCTCCCATATCACAAAAGGCACAAACATTACAGAGTTGTTCTTGAAACTCTAACTCCTCTAGTGTGTCCACATTTCCATTAAAACCAAATATTACATGTAGGGGGTTATTTACTTAGGTGGTTATTTAATAAAGTCTGAAATTCGAGTTTTTATTACTGTAAAATCCACAGTTTTGTGAAAAAATCCTTGAATATATCGTTATTTATTATACCCCGAGGATGGAAAAAGTCTGAATCTGAAAATCCGGCATCTTGGACCTGCCAAGGTTGTATATAAGTCAATGGATGAAGTCTCGGAGATATCCTGTTCTGCATTGGGTTTCGTGCAGAAATCCGAAGATTTTGTGGTTTTTGGTAAAAAAAATCCGTAAAATTTTAACAATTCTAATTTTCATGATTTTTTTTTTTAGTTTTTTCCTACACTGGAATTTTTCAGCAGAAATGTAATGACAAATAAGGTGAAATAACCTGTGCGGATTTGGCCAGAGTATATTTATGAAAAAAATTAGATAAATTCGGATTTTGATAAATAACCCCCTTAAATTTTAATTTATCTCATAATATTAATTAAAAAGCTTGATCAAAACTCCCATGTCAGATTTTAGCTTATTTATTAAAAAAAACTTGATTTAATTGAATTGTAAAAAAAAACATTGTACGAATTTTTCGGGCTCAAGTTTTTTCCCGAAAACCCCCAAAAAAGTCAGATTTTCAGGATAAACCCAGGGCAGACCATGATAACTTAAAATTGGTATAGGTGCCTCTCCCATTGACTTATACAAGACCTCGACAGGTCTTAGATGAGCGGATTTTCAGATTTGGCTTTTTGCAGCATCGGGGTATAATAAATCTAGAAAAAAATAGTTTGTTTTTTTCCTCTAAAAATTTGATTTTTCTAGTGAAAACTAAATTATTAATTAATAAATAACCCTCATTTAATATTAAGTTTAAAATATTTTATAAGTTAATAAGCTTACCATAAAAAGGGCACCTTTTGGCAGTTATTTTTAATGGGATGATGAATATTTTACAATGTCTGTATATATGATATATATATATATATATATATATATATATATACCAATAGAAGCTTATAGCAGAGACACTGCTTCTTTTCAGAAAGTCTTGCCAGCATTCCACAATCTATGAATTATTTCTTTCACTTCAACCAATGCTAATAGAAGGAGTAATTAACATGCTTGATGGCGGGCTTGACTGGGTTCTATGACCACACAAAATGTTATTTTATCACTGCCATCAAAAGAAGAATCTCTCCTTTATGACGGAATATTAATGCCTCATAAGGCTAAACGTGTTATCATTGGATTATGGTAAATATTTTGGAATCTGAAAATCAGGCCCCTAGAAATAACAGTGACACACAAAGCTCCAAAAGGGACCCAAAAATAACATTCTTTCTTGACTTAAATTCATTCTTAGAGCTTCAGGATTGAGGAGAAAGTCAACTGGATGCTCTTTGAAGTGCGTTTATCGGTAGATAAAAAGTGACCACCTATGAAAGATGGTTATTTTTATTCCTCTCTGTCTACGTATTTATGGAGGAAAGCTACAGAAATGAAAAGTAACTGAGTTAATTATGAACAGGGTTTGTTCTCCTTTGAGTATGATGTGGATATTCTGAGGTTATTTGCAATTGTTTTTCATTTTTTATTATTTGTTTTTTATGAGAGATTTAGCTTTTTATTTAGCAGCTCTCCAGTTTGCAATTTCAGCCATCTGGTTACTAGGGTCCAAATGGAACCACACATTAATTTGAATAGGAGACTGGAATATGAATAGGAGAGGCTTGAATAGAAATATGAGTAATAAAAAGTAGCAATAACAATAACTTTGTAGCTTTACAGAGCATTTGTTTTTTAATGGGGTCAGTGACCCCTATATGAAAATTGGAAAGAGTCAGGAGAAGAAGGCAAATAATTAAGAAAAAAAACTATAAAAATAAATAATGAAGACCAATTGAAACGTTACTTAGAATGGACCATTTATAATATACTATGGGGCAGATTTATCAAGGGTCGAATTTCGAAGTTGAAAATACTTCGAAATTCGACCATCGAATTGAATTACTTCGACTTCGAATATCAAAGTTGACAGTTTTTTTCATTGAATTTGGCCATTTGCGGTCGAAGTAAAACGATTAAATCCTTTGATTCGAAGGATTTCAGCGATCGATCGAACGAACGATTTTTCTTCCACTTCAAAAAACTTAGAAAACTGCTCTAAAAGGTACCCATAGGCTAACATAGCACTTTGGCGAAGTATTGAAGTTTTTTTAAAGAGACAATACTTCGATCAAATGGTCGAATAGTCAAACTATTTTACTCCGAATCGAAGTCGAAGTCGTAGTATCCTATTCGATGGTCGAAGTATCCAAAAAATTAGTTTTAATTTCTAATTTTAAAATTTCTAAAAGTTAACTTAAAGGTGAACCAACACTTTAAAAGGGAAACAATGTACATTATGTAATTATGAGTCTGGCAAACAACATGGCTATGCAGAATGTAATATATAGGACCATATTAATAGTGTCCTTTAGAAGAAATGCACCTAACAAATAACTTTTAGTATTATGTGCATAACTTCAGTCTAAGCCAAAATGAACTTAAAGTTAATAAAGTATTTCTAAACTTTAAGGATATTAATGGGGGGATGTAATATGTTTCGTTAGTGCCAAAAAAAACGTTTGCAAAGACCATTGCGAATTTTAGTGACCATTAGTGATGGGCGAATAAATTCGGCTGGTGTGATTTTGCGGCGAATTTCTGCGTTTTTGCCGTCAGCGAATACATTTACACGGGTCCGAAAAGTTGCGCACGTCAACAGTATTCAGACGCCCATTGACTTTAACGCTGGCGTCAAAATTGATGCAAGCAACTTTTTGGACGCACAACCGAAATTGACGCAGGTGTTAATTTTCGAGTTTCAAATTTTTCACAAATTTTTTGCAGTTTCGGGAGAAATTTGCCCATCGGTAGTGACCACATGTTTGCTAAATGGCTTTTGCAAACATTCACCGTGTATATAATAAAATTTCGCAATCGCACAGTGTATTTTAATGGTTGACAGGTTCCAAGTGTAAGGGATTTCACTATCTACAGTAATCGCCTAAATTCTTGACCTTCAGTCCATTATATAGCAGACTCTCAGAAGACTGAATAGAATAGGGTATAAAGCATTACTTTACACAATTTTTATTTGATGAATACAGTTTTTCATAAGATAATCATAAAAAATATAAACCTGGCCACCTTAAACATTCTGTGTGATTGTGAGACAAAAATAGCGATCACCAAAAAAAGCATGGTGGAGGCAAAAAAAAACGATTGAAAATTAATAAATTTGCCCCTGCATGTACAATATGGGGCAGATTTATCAAGGGTCGAATTTTGTAGGAAAAAGTACTTCGAAATTCGACCATCAAATTAAAATACTTCGAAGTCGAAGGATTTTTCACCGAATTTGGCCATCGAACAATCAAAGTAAAATTGTTCGATCGAACAATTAAATTGTTCGGATCGAACGATTTTAGTGTACGATCGAATGATTTTATTTTGATGTGTAAAGACTTAGAAAAATGGTCTAGAAGGTCCCCATAGGCTAACCTAGCACTTCGGCAGGTTTAATTTGGCGAACTATTGAAGTCGAACTATTGAAGACAGTACTTCGATTATCAAATATTCGAACGATTTTTACTTCAAATCGAATTCAAAGTAAATTTGAAGTCATAGTATCCTATTCGATGGTCGAAGTATCCAAAAAATTACTTTGAATTTTGAATTTTTTTACTTCGAAAAATTCCCTCGAATTCATTTCGACCCTTGATAAATCTGCCCCTATATGTTGATTTGTAAATACTGTTGTCCAAATTAATTTTATGAATTTTTACTTATAGAACCTCCATTAGTGATGGGTGAATCTGTGCCGCTTCGCTTTGCCGAAAAATTTGCGAAACAGCAAAAAATTTGTGAAATGCATTGAAGTCAATAGGAGTGTCAAAATAATTTTGACGCAAGCATCAATTTATATACACGTGACTATTTGGTCCAAAATACATTAAAGTCAACGGGCGTCCAAATAATTTTGACAGGCAACAATTTTTATGCGCTCGACTATTTTTATGCGTGCGACTATTTTGACACGCGTCAATTTTTTTTTGTTGCACCAGATTTTTTGCTGGCGAATTGTCGCCGCAGTTTAGCAAATTAATACGCTTGCGGCGAATTCGTGTCTGCCGAATTTATTCGCCCATCACTAACCTCCATGGTATTTGCTCCTACTAAACAGTCCAGGCATGAAATGGTCCACATTCCCCTGTGCTTTATTGCACATTTAATTTCTTAACAAATCCATTGACACTCACAATAAACATGAGGTTCTCCAGTTGCACAATTCAAAAATATAGTATTTAATGACGGCATCTGAAAGGAGCACAGATTTACAGGATAAATGAGTTGATATTGGGCCAAAGAAAAGACCAGATTATACTATACAACAGACAACAATTATTTCTATCAACATCTGCACCGTGGCAAGTGGTATCCTATAAAGTATTATTACTTATGTAATTCAGCTTTTATGGTTTATATTCTTAAGTGCGCATCTGGCCTCCTGCATGTAGTGGAAATGAAACAGAAGACAACAAAATCACATAACGGAACATAAATCTGCAATAAAGTACAAGGTTTTATCTCTACCAGTGCATCACGTTTTTATTCAGGATATCAGACTTTCAGCCAAATGAAATTTCAAGTTATTGATTATATGATTCAGTGAGAATATTCTGAATAAATGAAAGCAATAATTCAATACAGATTACACATATGTTGTGAAGGCAAAGGGGCAGATTTACTAAAGGGCAAAGTGGCTGTCCGTGCGAAAATTCGCCAAAAATCCCATCTGCAGGGACATTGGCAATTTACTAACAGGCGTAGAGGACAAGTGCGCTGGCGAAAGAGACTGTCGCTAACGTAGTTTCATGTCCTATCAACAGGTGAATTTTCGATCAGGCGAATGATCGTTATTTTGCAAAATTCACGCAAAATGCGAATCTTACAGAACGTTACCTCTTTTGCCACCTTAGACCAGGTGAACTGATAAGATGAAGCTACATCCTCTTCAATTTTATTGAAAACAGTGACATCATATAGTGAGTCATATTTTTCATATTTTAAAGCGGGATTGCCTTCAAAAGTTATAACTATTAAAGATTTTTGCGTTAACATTTCTTTCCCAACCATTTGAGGGTCATGCCACTTTTATTTTAGGGTGGGCTCATGTCTAGGGCATTTTATGTCTTTATTAAGGTTCCTTGGACATTTGTAATAATAAGTGACCACTTCAAGCATTTGTACCAACATCTCAAGTACATGTATGTGACACGTTCCCACCCTATTCAAATTGACCTAACCGCTAGGCAGAATTGAACGCTAGCGAAAGATCTCGCACTGACGAATTAGAAACTTCGCCAGCATTTGGACTTTGCGTTTTATTGAGTTGGCGTAGTGGTAACGAATTTACGCCTGGTGAAGTGGCGTGAAGTTTGCTGGTGAAAATTTGCCCTTTCGTGTATTTGCCCCAAAGTGTCTAATGTCTGTGGTTTGATTTAGAGTTACCTTTGTTTTTGTATTAATACTAATCTCTACACAAGAAGATGCAAGTGGGAATATAAACATTATATAGGAGGTTGAACTGATTTAGTACTGAAAAAAAAAAACATAGCTTCTTGATCGGCCTCTATAACATCTCCTATAGGGGTAAGTCATGTACAGTTTGCCTTTAAGTGCTTTTTTCAATTCTTCAGAAGTTTTTTGATAGACCCAATGAAAATGAGCAGAGTACAAATTCACTATATTTGAGTTTTATCATGTTTTTATGTAATAATAGACACTAAGGGGGTTATTTACCACAAATGTATCAGATTATTGGGCTAAACCCAGCGTAGACCACAAGTTCTTCAAATTGGGACAGTGACATCTGCCATTGACTTATACATCACCTTGACAGGTTTGAGATGCTGAGTTTTTGGATTTTTTTCTGCCTACCGCTAGTCTGTGATTGCTGCCCTCTTTAGCTCTCCTCTGTCCTCCTTTACCAGCCCTTTTTTACTGCACATAAGGTCAGGCAGGCGTGCAATCATGGTCAGTGGGTAGCTGGGTGCCTAGGGCGCCCGGTCGGCTTGGCCTGGCCCTGCTCTTTAAATTTCCCCGGGCAGCTATATGCTCAGTAGAACAAAGTTCTTTTTCATTAAATGTTGGCTTTTCGCTCTACTATGCATGCTCAGCCACAAAAAGAAAGAAGAGGATCACTCCACGGTGCTCACTGGAAGAACCCTGGGCACATGCACATGAATTAATACTATTATAGAGACTCTGAATCCTTAGGCTGGTTCATTAAGTTTGGTATATAAAATACAACCTTTCTACCCATATTTGTTTTTTAGTGTTCAGTTCTCCTTCAAGACACATTACTTTAAGGATTCATTTTTTTTGGTCAAGTTTTTAAAGGGGAAAAAAAATTTATTACACCCCAAAGCTGCTAAAAATCTGAATCCGAATATACTCCTACTAAAACCTGTTGAGGTCATGTAGAATTCAATGGCAGATGTCCCGAAGATGTTTCTTGGCATCGTGATCTGCACTGGTTTTCGTTTGATAATCCAATAAATTAGAGTTGTCGTGGTGACAATACGATAAAGTCGAGTTTTTGGAGCGTCAATTCGTAAAAGTCGCACAATTCAAATGAACACACTATTTTTTTACGCCATTTTTTTAAACTGACCTTTTCGAGATTAATTATTGGTAAATGATTCGGGTTTGGGTCAATTTTTTTTTTTTTAATTAGAGCAAGAAAAAGTCGAGTTTTAGTAAATACATCCCTTAATATTTGAAAATCCACATCCACACCTACAAACCATGTCCTAAAAACCAATCTTCAATTCAACTTATCACTGATATCCCTTCCCCTGGCCAATGAAGCCAATATATCAGGTAACTGGGTCTGCTCAACATGGTATAAATTAACCTAGACAAATGAGTATATTAACTGCTTAAAGGAGAAGGAAAGGCTAAAATTAAGTAAGCTTTATCAGAAAGATCTATATAAATACACCAGTAACCCCTCAAAGTAATGCTGCTCTGAGTCCTCTGTCAAAAGAAACACAGCATTTCTTTCCTTCTATTGTGTACATATGGGCTTCTGTATCAGACTTCCTGTTTTCAGCATAAACCTCCAGGGCTTGAGCTTGAGCATGCTCAGTTTGCTCCTCTCTCCCTCCCTCCTCCCCTCCCTGCTTTAATCTGAGCTCAGAGCTGTTAGTGAGCAGGGAGAGACTCAGGCAGGTGATGTTACACCAAGCTTATATGGCAGTTTCTATCCTAAACAAAGACAGTGTCTAGAGCTGTTTACTCAGGTATGGTAAAGCATTCTGCAGAATAAATATAGCGTTCTAGCTTGCACTATTGTGGCTAATCTGTTGACAATAAACTGTCTTGGAGCTTTCCTTCTCCTTTAATCATCATTTCTATAAAAGCACGTTGCTCCAGTATTTATATTTACTTGTGTTTCCATATTTCTGGTAGTGCATGAACTTTTGCTAAATGGATATATAACTACCATTACTACCATCTTTCCCTCATTTATTCTCAAGTTATCTCATTTCTTTCCATCAAAGCTGTCGGTACAAGTGTTGAATGTTGCCTAATGTAACTAAGTTTGAATCTATTGCTGCCTACTCCTCCTTTATATTAGTTGCTTCAGTTCTGTTTATAGCATTCCCAGAAACATCATTTTTTATCCAAATCCGAACCACTTTTCATTTTTATTATTGATGTGATTCAGACCTGTGCACGCCACTGAAGCCGTTTTCAGCTGGATAGTTAAGAAAAACATAAATCCAGCCCTAGGGCTCCTGGCTAATCTTTCAGCTCATTACATCTAAAAGATTGCAGGAAGTCATCAGAGCAAGAATACACACACCTTGGGCGGAATTGGCACAATACACATATCACAGTTATGTAACATGGTCTTCCCATAATGATTAACAAGAATAAACCAATAAGGCTGCTGAATACGGAACATAATTTATTTTGTTAGATATACATATTTGTTTTAATCATTTGCTTGTTCATGCCTATACTAATTGCTCATTTTAAAACCAATGCTGTAATCATAGAGCCTGGAGCAAGAAAATAAATAAACCTAAAACATGTTTTGTTGTTCAGTAAGATGATGTTGGTTAATATAGGGAATAATGTTCCCTCTATCATAAAATACAAAAATATCCGGTCACCTCAGAGTTAAATGAATATACAGGTATGGGGCCTGTTATCCAGAATGCTTGGGAACAGAAGTATTCTGGATAAGGGATCTTTCCATAATTTGGATCTCCATACTTTAAGGTGGTTATTTGCTAAACCTCTGATTTATCTGATCGGGCTTTTTGGGGAATTTTTCATGGAAAAAAAACCTTGAATTTTTCATGGAAAAAAAACTTGAATTTTTGTAAATGTATTATACCCCAATACTGCAAAAATCCTGAATCTGAAAATCTGCCATCTCAGACCTGTTGAGGTCCTGTATCAGTCAATGGGAGATGCACTCCCATCTCAATTTGAAGTTATCGCGGTCTGCGCTGGGTTTAGGCCAAAAATTTTACTTTTTCTGGGTTTTCAGGGAAACAAACTCGATAAAATTTAGCAATTCGGGAAAAAAAAAAATTGTACGATTCGGGTTTTCGCTCGGTTTTTTTCCACGATCTGATTAAATCAAGTTTTGTTTAGTAATAAATAAGATACAATTGGGCATGGGAGTTTGGTCAAGCTGTTTTTATTGATATTATGAGATAATTCGGATTTTAGCAAATAATCCCCTGAATCTACTAAAAAAATATTTAAACTTTAAATAAAGCCAATAGGCTAGTTTTGCTTCCAATAAGGATTAATTATATCTTAGTTGGGATCAAGTACAAGGTACTGTTTTATTATTACAGAGAGACAGGTCATAGTTTTAAAAATTAGAATTATTCGATTAAAAAGGAATCTAGGAGAGACGGTCATCCTGTAATCTTTCTGGATCACAGGTTTCCGAATAACAGATCCCATACGTGTATAAATGTTGAAAAACAACAGATCATGGAACTCTGAGGATACTTTGGATATTCTTATATTTTACAACACAGTACATTATTGTTTACAATACACAAGTTTCAGTGAGTCACGTGACACTCATTACATCATTAAACCCCTATTATAACCGATGACATCACTAAGCCCCATTTATAAGGACAGGATATTCATGGATCTTGTGTATTATATAATAATGATGAAAAATATCCCATGTTTAGAATAGAATGTATGTACCTTTTAATTCTGTATTAATGTCCCACAAATATGCAGACTGGCTGTTTTGCACATGGAACATTATATTTATTATGTGACTCAGACAGATAATTTAGTTTAGTGACTCAGTAGGAGAGTTTTCGCCATGCATTTTGTTTCACGGGAAAGAAGACTATTGTTTTTTGCGCCGGAAAAATAATGCAGCACAAATGTTGATGTCTTCTCATTGACTGAAATACATTTGATGAAAATTTTGCATATTTTTCGTCAGTTTAAAAAAAAATGTTATTCATTAATGAAATTAATTGGGCATCACTTGTCAAATCTTTGAATCAAAGATGCAAATAACTAGTGATGGGCGAATTTATTCGGCAGGCGCGAATTCGCGGCAAATTCCCGTGATTCGCCGCCGACGAATAAATTCGCAAAACCGCAGTGAGAATTCGCCATCGTAAAAAAAGGTACGCTGGCACAATTTCGCAAAAAATGGACACCGGCATCCAAAAAAATGGACACGGCATCAAAACAAGGCAACCGGCGCCGTTTTGCAAATTTTTTTGCCATTTCGTGAATTTCACGGGAAATTCGCAAATTTGTCGGCGAAGCAAACGCTCCAAATTCGCCCATCACTACAAATAACCTGAACTGGCATGCAGTCCTTTAAAGGGGTTGTTTGTATGATGTAGAAAGTGATATTCTGAGACAATTTGCAGGTTGTTTTCATTTTTTTATTATTTGTGGTTTTTGAGTTATTTAGCTTTTTATTCAGCAGATCTTCAGTTTGCAATTTCACCAATCTTGTTGCTAGGGTCCAAATTACCCTAGCAACCATGCATTGATTTAAATAAGAGACTGAAATATGATTAGGAGTGGGTCTGGTAATAAAAAGTAGCAATAACAATAAGGGGGTCATTTAATAAAAACTCATTTTTTTCTCATATTTTACCAGATACAAACTCATCCTAACTCCCATCCAAGAATTTGACTAATTTAATAATAAATAAACTCAAAAATTGGATAAAAAAACCTTTTTTTTAAAAAACCAAAAAGTTTTATGAACACGACACACATTTTTCAAGTTTATAGGCTTTAAAAACTAAAATGTATCGAGTTTTTGAAACAAAACCAGTGTCAAACACCCCAAAACATATTCAAATGGTTCCGCCATTGACTTTTACTTGACTTTTAGGTGGAGTATTTTCAGACTCTGATTTTTTGCTGTTTTTTTTTTTTTTTTTTTGCTGCTGCTGCTGCTGCTTTGCTGCTTTTTAGTGAGAAAAACTCGAATTTTTAGAGAAAACAAAACTCAACCTTTAATAAATAGACTCCACGATGTGTAGCCTTACAGAGAATTCGTTTTTTTAGATGGAGTCAGAGACCCCTATTTGAAAGCTGAAAAGAGTCAGAAGAAGAAGTCGAATAATTCAAAAATGTCGACGCCCGCGACAATTGTTATACGCATTCCTGTTTTGGCCAAATGCATTAAAGTCAACGGACGTCCGAATAAGTAAAATCCTTCGAATTCGAATATCGAATTCATAGGATTTTAGCGCAAAAGCTTCGATTGAATAAAAATCGCTCGATCTAGCGATAAAATCCTTCAAAACGAACGATTCAAACGATTTTAAGCGATCAATCGAATGATTTTTATTAGATCAAAAAAACGTAGAAAAGTGCTCTGGAAGGTCCCCATAGGCTAACATTGCACTTCGGTAGCTTTAATGTGGCGAAGTATGAAGTCGAAGTTTTTTTAAAAGAGACAGTACTTCGATTATCGAATGGTCGAATAGACAAACGATTTTTACTTCGAATCATTCGTTTCGATCAATTTTTAACCAATTCGATGGTCGAAGTACCCAAAAAAATACTTTGAAATTTAAATATTTTTGCATTCGAACTATTCACTCGAGCTTAGTAAACGCATGCTCAAATTTTTGTCCCTGGTGAATTTCCTCAGCAATTTTTGCAAATTTATTCGCTGGCGAAATGTTAAAATTAGGGATGCACCTATTTTGGATTTGCAAAAGATTTGGCCCAATACCGAACCGAATCCGAACCCTAATTTGCATATCCAAATTAGGGGTGGAAAAGGGAAAACATTTTTTACTTCCTTGTTTTCTGACAAAAAGTCACGCGATTTCCCTCCCTTCCCTAATTTGCATATGCAAATTAGGATTCGGATTGGTTCGGCCGGGCAGAAGGATTCGGGCGAATCCGAATCCTGTTGAAAAAGGCTGAAACCTGGCCGAATCCCGAACCGAATCCTGGATTTGGTGCATTAAAATTCGTTGCAGATTCGCGCCAGGCGAATTTATTCGCCCATTACTAATATTAATCCCAAAATAATATGGAAAATTCGACTCCACAGAGAAAATGAAGAAGCTTACTACGTGCTTTGCAAGTTTACTGCTGAAAAAACAAATTTTGACAGGAAAGCATTTCAACCAAATTGCAAAGCGAGGCTGATTAGTCTACTTAGGAATGAAAGTTGCGAGTTATCCGACCTTTTCATTCCTGGTTTTTACTTTCAAATTTTAAAAGCACAAATGAGTCACCAGGGAATCCAGCGCAGCATTTAGTCACAGCATAAAGAGAATTGGTTTCATAACGAGTAATTAATTTATACGGCACAGCCTGTACAGTACAGAAGTTATCCCTGTGAAAGCTTCCAGATCCTGCTGTTACTGGCAAATGAAGATCCTTTTCAAATTTATTCAGCAATCAAAATGTTGATATTAGAAGCCTAAGAATACATTTAAGCATGAAACACCAAATTCCCTTTGAAAAATGCAAATAGAATTCCATCAAAGCAAGGAATTAAATTAAAGCGGCACAAAAAAAAAAAAATAATAATTTTTTTTCCTGATCACAATCTGTTTGCTCATTTTCATGTCTTTTTTTCGTTTTAACACAACGCTGTTTTTTGCATATAGATTGAAAAAAACACGGTTAGATCAGTACCTGGATTTTCTATTACACCGATAGCTATAAAAAGGAAATGTACAAGAA
This sequence comes from Xenopus laevis, assembly GCF_017654675.1. Taxonomy (NCBI): domain Eukaryota; kingdom Metazoa; phylum Chordata; class Amphibia; order Anura; family Pipidae; genus Xenopus; species Xenopus laevis. Next base: position 150,351,945 of record NC_054379.1, on the reverse strand, counting down.
AACTGGAATTTTATTTATAATAGGGTTTAACCTGGTATTTTGTTGTTGAACGGAACAGAAAATATTTATTTTGATTTATTATAGAAAAAGCTAAAGGCCCACTGGCCTTTGGATCACTAGAATTTCTTATGGAAAGTTCACTGCTGATCACTTCAGCTTTTGCCAATGGGAAGAGCTTGACTTGTGGGTCTTGTGAACCTCTTTACAAAAGTCACTGTAATGAGCAGGGTCGGGCCAAGCCGACTGGGCTCCCTAGTCCCTCCGGCAATCTAGTTCTTGCCTTGCTAATGAGCAATTATGCAAGTATTTCTGGAAATCTCACTGTTGGGATCCTGTGATCTTCTTCTTGGAACATTTCAGTCCGTCTTTAGACATCCACGACCATCTTTAATTTTTTTTTTGCAGTATTTGGCGGGATGAGAGTAAAAAAAAAAAAGTTATGAGCAAATGTCTACCAAAACATTTTTAAAAATTCTGCCAATGTTTTTAAAAACTGAACTTTTTAAACAACCTGAACTGCAAATTGAAGGGAAGCTATGGAGGGATTTTATTGCCAATAGATTAGCTGCAATAGTGCAAGCTAGAGTGCTATATTTATTCTGTAGAATGTTTTACCATCCCATTCTCATGTTTTCCCTCCTCTTTTTCTTTGTAGGCTTTACTACATTGGCCACATCTTCACCTTTAGGGTCAGGGCACACGCTCAGATTCGGGGAGATTAGTCGCCCGGCGACAAACCTCCTCTTCTTCAGGCGACTAATCTCCCTGAACTGCCTCCCGCCCACTAGAATGTAAATCGCTGGTGGGATGGCGCTCGGAGTGCTTTGTTTTCCGAAGTCGCCAGAAGTTGCCTCACAAGGCAACTTTTGAAAATGAAGTGATCTGAGTGACGACTAATCTCCCCAAATCTGTGTGTGTGCCCTGACCCTTCAAGTATATCCCAACATTTCCACTCCAAATCTTCTTCCGCCATGATGACCATCTTCTTCCACCATGATGACCATGACTCCACTGTAATTGGACTCAGGGTCAGACTGGGCCAGCGGTGCACCAGGTAAAAACCAGGGAAAAAAAGCCAGCCTAGATCTTCCCGATTGAGGTGGGGGTCTGTAGAGGGGCCTGGAGGGCGGTGAGGGCCCCTGTGGTGGAAGACCAGTTGGGCCTCCAACCCGCCACTCCGATACTGATTGGACTCTCTACATAACACTTCTACCTCCACATCATATCCAGAATGCTCGGGACCTGGAGTTTTCTGGATAACTTATCTTTCCATAATTTGGATCTTCATACCTTAACTCTACTAGAAAATCATGTAAATATTAAATAAACCCAATAGGCTGGTTTTGCTTCCAATAAGAATTAATTATATTATAGTTGGGATCAAGTACAAGGTACTGTTTTATTATTACAGAGAAAAAGGAAATAACTAGTGATGGGCGAATTTGGGGCGTTTCAAAAATTTGCAAATTTCTCGGAACGACGCCAGCGTCTTGTTTTTGATGCCGGCGAATAAATTCGCCCATCACTAGAAATAATGTTTCAAGAATTTGGATTATTTGGATAAAATGGAGTCTGTTTCCCTTCTGTATCTCTCTATAACGGGTTTCCGGATAATAGATCCCATCCCTGTACTCATTTCTTTGATTATAGATTTTATAATGCTGCTTTGCTGGCCCCTTACAATACATCAATATTTCATTTAAATCATTGTTCTAGCCTGCAAAGCCCTTAGCAATATTGTGTTCGCCAACATTACAGTTCTTAAGTTCAAATACTTCTTTAACCAGGGGATATATTCTGATCTCCATCTTTCCTCTCTTATTACTTCATCTTGTTCTCTATCATAAAACTGAAGGCTTTTCAGCCCGAAAATACATTAGGTCCTTTGTGATATATATAGCCTCTTCACCTTTGTTTCTCTCTGTTGAAACTCGACAGCTTAATATTTTAGGCTTTCTTCCCACACTGAGAAGCAAAAAAACACAACCTTTCCCTGGCCCTCTCCATATCAGCACTCTCCGGGATAGCTCCTCCCCTCACCCTCAGGAAGAACCCCTCCCCCAAGTAATTAAATACCATCCACAGGAACTCACCCGCGTCTTTTTTTAGTTCTTCTTCACCAAACACTCCTTTGAAGGAGTCTTTTTCCCTGAAGGGTAGCAGGGGCCTGCGGAATGCGGTCCGGAACAGAGGTTTTTTTGGCTGCAAAGCCTTTTTCCTCGCATGGATGTCTTATTGCGGTAGGGTCCAATCCCTGGCTGTCCTCCCGTCTGTGAGACTTGGTGGCTTTCCGCATAAAGCAGCATCGACTAGGTTATCAGGGCTGTGCTGTCATGCTCCATGTTCCCCCGTTCGGCAGCTTACCCGATACGCGGAAATGCTATCGGCGGCCATTGCATACTGGGTCCTACCTCCTGCGCGCGACAGCACAGGAGCAGGATACGTCATTTTTGCCGGACGGGGAGGGTGGCGGAAGATAGTAGCGTGTTAGTAGTATAAAGATACACAGGAAGTGGGCTGCGCTGAGTATCTGGCGTTCATTTTCTTCTGTCCACGCCTGAGGCGGGAGCCATATCCTTCTCTGTAAGTAAGGTGCCTGGATGGATGTCTATTGGGGCTAATATGATTAGTCCCAGTTTTATTTTATTTTGTTTTATTTTAGGCATTCTCTGGGTTACCAGCCGCCACCCTCGCAAGTCTACCTTTCAGGTTGAGGTAAAAAAAAAAAAAAAAAAAAAGAGAAATTGTAACCTTCCTCTATTGATTTCTTAACTTCTTTATTTCCTTATTGGCAGTGATGAAATCTGCTAGAACCAAGGCAAAGGAAAAGAAGGCCTCTTCTCCAGGGCCAAGAGCATCTGCTGAGGATTTGGGAACCTGCCTAGCATGTTTGGAACCTCCTCTGCCAAATAAAAGGTTGTGCCAGGTGTGTTTGAATGAAGCAGCCGGAAGTTCGACCTTCTCTCAATCCGACGTCATGTCTTGGATTAAGAATGCGGTGTCCCAGGAAGTGTCTTCAATTGTTTCGGGCAGAAATACTAATCGGGGGCTTCCTGATTCGGAGTTACTTCAGGAAGAAGCTATTGATGGGAGTTCCTCGTCGGAAGAGGAATCAGAGGATGCCGATTGCCCCTTATTTGATTTTGCCATGGTTAGTCCATTAATAAAGGCGGTTAGGGACACTCTGGAACTGGCTGATGAAGAACAGGCATCATCTTCCTCTGCTTTTCTCCCTGGAATTAAAAGGAAGGGTCAAACTTTTCCTTTACACCAGGATGTTAAAGAGCTCATTAAGGCTGAATGGGAGTTGACATCTACAAGATTGAAAGCCCAAACAAAACTTAATAGGCTTTATCCCTTTAAACAAGAAGAGGTTAAAGATATCTGCACTGTTCCTTCTGTAGATGCTCCAGTAGTCCATCTGGCTAAATCTACGCTGCTTCCTATTGAGGATGTGGCTACACTGAGGGATCCCATGGACAGAAGGGTTGATACGGACCTGAAAAGGGCTTTTTTGACCGCAGGGGAAACAGTAAAACCAGCGGTGGCAAGTCTCTCAGTCACTAAAGCTATGGAGATTTGGCTAGAGAACTTGGAGGGGGCAATAAAGGAAGATCGTGAAAAGTCAGATATTCTGGAGGGTCTTACAGAACTCAGAATGGGAGTTTCCTTTCTTCTTAACACTTCAATTGATATGACTCGTCTAGCCTCTCGGTCCTTAGCACTTTCGGTTTCTGCCAGAAGGGCTTTGTGGCTGAGATCTTGGGAGGCAGATGCTACCTCAAAATCAGCCTTATGTACCTTGCCTTTTCAGGGACAAATGCTTTTTGGTAAAAAATTGGAGGAGCTGATTTCTAAAGCTTCTGGGGGAAAAAGTCAATTCCTACCACAGAAGAAGCGAAAACAGCCGAAGAGAAACTTTCGCAGCAAGTTTTCCTTCAAGTCTAGAACTAATTCGGAACCTAGACCCTTCAGGGGTAGGAAGGAACCGGTTAGATCGGACACTTTCTCTGGAAATCAGTCAAGTTCCTTTCGGCAGTTTAGTTCCAAGCCCTTTACCCCTTCCTCATCCCGCAAGCCCTTCTGAAGGGAGGGGTCCCCAGGGGCCAGAGATAGGAGGAAGGTTACAGCATTTTCTGGTCGCCTGGGAAAGATCCACAGAAGATCAGTGGGTAGGGATGTAGCGAACGTCGGAAAAAAAGTTCGCGAACATATTCGCGAACTTGCGCAAAAATGCGAGCGGTTCGCGAAGGGTTCGCGAACCCCATAGACTTCAATGGGAAGGCGAACTTTAACATCTAGAAAAGACATTTCTGGCCAGAAAAATGATTTTAAAGTTGTTTAAAGGGTGCAACGACCTGGACAGTGGCATGCCAGAGGGGGATCAAGGGCAAAAATGTATCTGAAAAATCTGCCTGTGTGTGCTTGGAAGAGATAGTGTAGGGGGAGAGCTGTTAGTGATTTCAGGGACAGATGATAGTAAGTTTGCTGGCTAGTAATCTGCTTGATACTGCTCTGTATTGGAGGGACAGAAGTCTGCAGGGATTTGAGGGACATTTTAGCTTAGGTAGCTTTGCTGGCTAGTAATCTACTGTTCTCTTTAAACAACTGCCATACGTTGACCTTGTAGGCATTGTTTGCCCAGTTTTTTTGGACGCAGCCACTGAAGCACAGTTGCCAGAAAAAATATGCCATATAAATGCTGAAAATAGTCATTTTTCGCCATACGTTGACCTTGTAGACATTGTTTGCCCAGTTTTTTTGGACGCAGCCACTGAAGCACAGTTGCCAGAAAAAATATGCCATATAAATGCTGAAAATAGTAATTTTTCGCCATACGTTGACCTTGTAGACATTGTTTGCCCAGTTTTTTTGGTTGCAGCCACTGAAGCACAGTTGCCAGAAAAAATATGCCACATAAATGCTGAAAATAGTCATTTTTTGCCATATACGTTGAGTCAACGTATGGCAAAAAATGACTATTTTCAGCATTTATATGGCATATTTTTTCTGGCCTCTGTGCTTCAGTGGCTGTGGCCAAAAAAACTGGGCAAACAATGCCTACAAGGTCAACGTCGTTGACCTTGTAGGCATTGTTTGCCCAGTTTTTTTGGCCACAGCCACTGAAGCACAGAGGCCAGAAAAAATATGCCATATAAATGCTGAAAATAGTCATTTTTTTGGTCGCAGCCACTGAAGCACAGTTGCCAGAAAAATTATGCCATATAAATGCTGAAAATATAAATTTTTTTGGTTGCAGCCACTGAAGCACAGAGGCCAGAAAAATTATGCCATATAAATGCAGAAAATATGCATTTTTTTGGTCGCAGCCACTGAAGCACAGTTGACAGAAAAATTATGCCATATAAATGCTGAAAATATAAATTTTTTTGGTTGCAGCCACTGAAGCACAGAGGCCAGAAAAATTATGCCATATAAATGCAGAAAATATGCATTTTTTTGGTCGCAGCCACTGAAGCACAGTTGCCAGAAAAAATATGCCATATAAATGCTGAAAATAGTAATTTTTTTGGTTGCAGCCACTGAAGCACAGAGGCCAGAAAAATTATGCCATATAAATGCAGAAAATATGCATTTGTTTGGTCGCAGCCACTGAAGCACAGTTGACAGAAAAATTATGCCATATAAATGCTGAAAATATAAATTTTTTTGGTTGCAGCCACTGAAGCACAGAGGCCAGAAAAATTATGTCATATAAATGCAGAAAATAGGCATTTTTTTGGTCGCAGCCACTGAAGCACAGAGGCCAGAAAAAATTAAACCAGTAGGGTTTGCACCCTAGTTTGTAACGGTGGCGGAGGGAGGAGGAGGACGCTAAAGGACAGCTGTGTGTGGAGTCATGAGGCTTGAAGAGAAGGACAGCTGCATAGAAGTCAGAACAAGTCTTCCGGCGTGCAGTAACCCTCCGAGATCCACCCCTCATTCATTTTAATAAAGGTCAGGTAATCGACACTTTTGTGACCTAGGCGAGTTCTCTTCTCAGTTACAATCCCTCCTGCTGCACTGAAGGTCCTTTCTGAGAGCACACTTGAGGCTGGGCAAGACAAGAGGTTCATGGCAAATTGTGACAGCTCTGGCCACAGATCAAGCCTGCGCACCCAGTAGTCCAGGGGTTCATCGCTCCTCAGAGTGTCGATATCTGCAGTTAATGCCAGGTAGTCCGCTACCTGCCGGTCGAGGCGTTCTTTGAGGGTGGATCCAGAAGGGTTGTGGCGCTGCCTTGGACAGAAAAACATTTGCATGTCTGACGTTACAGACTGGCCAAAGGGCTTTGTCCTTGCAGGTGTGCTCGTGGCAGGATTACTGGCACCTCTGCCCCTGGAATGTTGATGAGTTCCTGAAGTGACATCACCCTTAAAAGCATTGTACAACATGTTTTGCAGGCTGGTTTGTAAATGCCGCATCTTTTCGGACTTGTGGTATGTTGGTAACATTTCTGACACTTTATGCTTGTACCGAGGGTCTAGTAGCGTTGCGACCCAGTACAGGTCCTTCTCCTTAAGCCTCTTGATACGGGGGTCCTTCAACAGGCATGACAGCATGAAAGACCCCATTCTCACAAGGTTGGATGCAGAGCTATCCATCTCCGCTTCCTCATTATCAAGGACTGCATCATCCACGGTCTCCTCCCCCCAGCCACGTACAAGACCAGGGGTCCCCAAAAGGTCACCACTAGCCCCCTGGGAAGCCTGCTCCTGTTGGTCCTCCTCCTCCTCCTCCACAAAGCCACCTTCCTCCTCTGACTCCACTTCTGGCACCTCTCCCTGCGTTGCAGCAGGTGCCTGGGTTCGTTCTGGTGATTCCGACCAGAAATCGCGCGCTTCCAGCTCCTCGTCACGCTGGTCTACAGCCTCATCTGTCACTCGTCGCACGGCACGCTCCAGGAAGAAAGCGAAGGGTATTAGGTCGCTGATGGTGCCTTCGGTGCGACTGACCATATTTGTCACCTCTTCAAAAGGTCGCATGAGCCTGCAGGCATCGCGCATAAGCACCCAGTAACGGGGGAAAAAAATCCCCAGCTGTGCAGATCCAGTCCTACCACCCAGTTCAAAAAGGTACTCGTTGACGGCCCTTTGTTGTTGCAGCAGACGTTCCAACATAAGGAGCGTTGAATTCCAGCGAGTCTGGCTGTCAGAAATCAAACGCCTGACTGGCATGTTGTAGCGCTGCTGAATGTCAGCAAGGCGTGCCATGGCTGTGTAGGAACGTCTGAAATGGGCCGACACCTTTCTGGACTGGGTGAGAACGTCCTGGAATCCTGGGTACTTGGAGACAAAACGTTGGACTATTAAATTTAACACATGTGCCATGCAGGGCACATGTGTTAAATTGCCTAGTCTCAACGCTGCCAACAGATTGCTTCCATTGTCACACACCACTTTTCCGATCTGCAGTTGGTGTGGGGTCAGCCACCGATCGGCCTGTGACTGCAGAGATGACAGGAGTACAGATCCGGTATGGTTTTTGCTTTCCAGGCACGTCATCCCCAAGACAGCGTGACAACGGCGTACCTGGCACGTCGAATAGCCTAGGGGGAGCTGGGGGTGCACAGGTGTGGAGGAGGAGAAGGAGGACCCAGCAGCAGAGTAAGAAGAAGAAGAAGACGAGGTAGAGAGCGATGGAGGAGTAGAGGTGGTGGCAGAACCGCGTGCAATCCGTGGCGGTGACACCAACTCCACTGTTGTTGTTGAGCTACCCATTCCCTGCTTCCCAGCCATTACCAAGTTCACCCAGTGGGCAGTGTAGGTGACATACCTGCCCTGACCATGCTTGGAGGACCATGCGTCAGTAGTCATATGGACCTTTGGCCCAACACTAAGTGACAGAGATGCGGTAACTTGGCTCTGCACATGTTGGTACAGGTGTGGTATTCCCTTTTTAGAAAAAAAATTGCGGCTGGGTACCTTCCACTGCGGTGTCCCAATTGCTACAAATTTGCGGAAGGCCTCAGAGTCCACCAGCTGGTATGGTAAAAGCTGGCGGGCTAAGAGTGCAGACAAGCCAGCTGTCAGACGCCGGGCAAGGGGGTGACAGTCAGACATTGGCTTCTTACGCTCAAACATGGCCTTCACAGAAACTTGGCTGGTGGCAGATGACTGGGAATGGGAACAGGTGGTCAAGGTGGAAGGCGGAGTGGAGGGTGGTTCAGACGGGTCAAGGAGAGCAGAGGTAGAGCAGTAAGATGCTGGACCAGAAGGAGTGTGGCTTTTAGTTTGCCTGTTGCCTTTGAGGTGTTGCTCCCAAAGTGCTTTGTGCTTGCCGCTCATGTGCCTTCGCATAGAAGTTGTACCTATGTGGCTGTTGGGCTTACCAAGGCTCAGTTTCTGACTGCACTCATTGCAAATTACAATGCTTTTGTCAGAGGCACACACATTAAAAAAATCCCACACTGCTGACTTTTTGGAAGTGTGCGATCTGGCGGTAACAGTAGAAGTTGGCGGAGTTTGCGGTATTGGCGGCAATGGCGGGTGCGTTGGCCGGCTGAACACAGGTGCCGATACATGTTGTTGCCCTACTGATCCCTGCGGGCTGTCCTCCCTGCTTCTTCTAAGTCTTATTCTCCTACTGCCTCTCTGACTCTCCGTCTCTCCATCTGAACTACCCTCCTCTTGCTCTCTTCTACTAGGCACCCACAAAACATCAATCTCCTCATCATCATTCTCCTCAGATGCATCAATTTCTTCTGACACATCACAGAAGGAAGCAGCAGCGGGGACCTCCTCCTCATCACTCATTATGTCCATCTCTATCGTGTTCTCTGCCAGAATTAAATCTGGTGTAAGGTCCTCATCTCCTTCATCTTCTTCTGGCAATAATGGTTGCGCATTACTCAGTTCAAGAAACTCATTGGAAAATAACTCCTCTGACCCCAGTGAAGAAGGGGCACCGGTGGTGGAGGAAGTGTTACGTGGGGTGGCCATAGCAGTGGAGGATGAGGAGGATGTTGTGGTAAAGTTAGAAACGGTAGAGGATGGGGTGTGCTGTGTAAGCCAGTCAACTACCTCTTCAGCATTTTGGGAGTTCAGGGTCATTGGCTTTTTAAAACTGGGCAATTTGCTAGGGCCACAGGATTGCATAGCAGCACGGCCCCTAGCACGGCCTCTGCGTGGCGGCCTGCCTTTGCCTGGCATTATTTTTAAAAAAACAACAACAACAACAAAAACTCAGTTGGTTTTTCTGGAAACGATAATACACACAGCTAGATGGCGGGTTGAAGAAAACACTGTGCAAATAATGCCTACAAAGTCAACGTATACACTACTACAGCGGTGGATACGGATTACGTAAAATATATGAATGCTGCTTGAAAAAAAGTAACTCAAGTGGTTTTTCTAGAGACGATAATATTATCAATATTTAGACAAAATGTGAACAAGGTCACACAGCTCGATGGCGGGTTGAAGAAAACACTGTGCAAATAATGCCTACAAGGTCAACGTATACACTACTACAGCGGTGGATACGGATTACGTAAAATATATGAATGCTGCTTGAAAAAAAGTAACTCAAGTGGTTTTTCTAGAGACGATAATATTATCAATATTTAGACAAAATGTGAACAAGGTCACACAGCTCGATGGCGGGTTGAAGAAAACAGTGTGCAAATAATGCCTACAAGGTCAACGTATACACTACTACAGCGGTGGATACGGATTACGTAAAATATATGAATGCTGCTTGAAAAAAAGTAACTCAAGTGGTTTTTCTAGAGACGATAATATTATCAATATTTAGACAAAATGTGAACAAGCTCACACAGCTCGATGGCGGGTTGAAGAAAACAGTGTGCAAATAATGCCTACAAGGTCAACGTATACACTACTACAGCGGTGGATACGGATTACGTAAAATATATGAATGCTGCTTGAAAAAAAGTAACTCAAGTGGTTTTTCTAGAGACGATAATATTATCAATATTTAGACAAAATGTGAACAAGGTCACACAGCTCGATGGCGGGTTGAAGAAAACAGTGTGCAAATAATGCCTACAAGGCCAACGTATACACTACTACAGCGGTGGATACGGATTACGTAAAATATATTATGGCTGCTTGAAAAAAGTGACTCCGGTGTTTTTTCTGGAGACGGTAATATTATGGATATTTAGACAGAATGGGAACAAGGTCACACAGCTCGATGGCGGGTTGAAGAAAACAGTGTGCAAATAATGCCTACAAGGCCAACGTATACACTACTACAGCGGTGGATACGGATTACGTAAAATATATTATGGCTGCTTGAAAAAAGTGACTCCGGTGTTTTTTCTGGAGACGGTAATATTATGGATATTTAGACAGAATGGGAACAAGGTCACACAGCTCGATGGCGGGTTGAAGAAAACAGTGTGCAAATAATGCCTACAAGGCCAACGTATACACTACTACAGCGGTGGATACGGATTACGTAAAATATATTATGGCTGCTTGAAAAAAGTGACTCCGGTGTTTTTTCTGGAGACGGTAATATTATGGATATTTAGACAGAATGGGAACAAGGTCACACAGCTCGATGGCGGGTTGAAGAAAACAGTGTGCAAATAATGCCTACAAGGCCAACGTATACACTACTACAGCGGTGGATACGGATTACGTAAAATATATTATGGCTGCTTGAAAAAAGTGACTCCGGTGTTTTTTCTGGAGACGGTAATATTATGGATATTTAGACAGAATGGGAACAAGGTCACACAGCTCGATGGCGGGTTGAAGAAAACAGTGTGCAAATAATGCCTACAAGGCCAACGTATACACTACTACAGCGGTGGATACGGATTACGTAAAATATATGAATGCTGCTTGAAAAAAGTGACTCCGGTGTTTTTTCTGGAGACGGTAATATTATGGATATTTAGACAGAATGGGAACAAGGTCACACAGCTCGATGGCGGGTTGAAGAAAACAGTGTGCAAATAATGCCTACAAGGCCAACGTATACACTACTACAGCGGTGGATACGGATTACGTAAAATATATGAATGCTGCTTGAAAAAAGTGACTCCGGTGTTTTTTCTGGAGACGGTAATATTATGGATATTTAGACAGAATGGGAACAAGGTCACACAGCTCGATGGCGGGTTGAAGAAAACAGTGTGCAAATAATGCCTACAGGGCAAATAATGCCTAAAAGGTCAACTTATACACTACTACAGCGGTAGTAAAATAAAAAAAAGTAAAATAAAAAAAAAATGAATATTAAAAAAAAAAAATTAAAGTTGGTGCTGCTGAACTACTAGGAGCAGCAGATTAGCACACCAGTCCCACTCCCCAACACTGCTAGACTAATAGCACTGGGCTCTTATAGTAGTAGTAGTAGTAGTAGTAGTAAAACAACAAAAAAATAAATAAAAGCAGTCCTTACAAGGACTACTGTTATTGCAGCAGTCAGCAGATGAGATCAGAAGCAGGACAGCTGCCCACTGCAGCTACATACAGAGCACTGCAGTAGAAGGTAGATTACTAGCCAGCAAAGCTACCTAAGCTAAAATGTCCCTCAAACCCCTGCAGACTTCTGTCCCTCCAATAACAGAGCAGTATCAAAACGATTACTAGCCAGCAAACTTTCAACTGTCCCTGAAATCACTAACAGGCAGCAGCTCTCTCCCTACACTATCTCTTCAGCACACACAGGCAGAGTGAAAAAACGCTGCAGGGCTTCGGTTTTTATAGGGAAGGGGAGTGGTCCAGGGGAGAGCTTCCTGATTGGCTGCCATGTACCTGCTGGTCTGGGGTGAGAGGGCAAAAAAAAGCGCCAACAATGGCGAACCCAAAATGGCGAACGTCGCGCGACGTTCGCGAACTTCCGGCGAGCGCGAACACCCGATGTTCGCGCGAACAAGTTCGCCGGCGAACAGTTCGCGACATCTCTATCAGTGGGTTCTCAGCATTATAAAGGAAGGGTACAGACTGGAGTTCAAGGGTCCTTTGCCTCCTTCAAGGATCCTTACCTCACCATGGCCGACGTCTGTGGAAAAAAGACGAGCCATGCAATTTCATTTGGATCAAATGATAACCCAAAGGGTCATCATTCCAGTGACCAGACAGGAGCAGGGAAAAGGTTTTTATTCCCAGTTTTTCCTGGTTCACAAGACATCGGGGTCGTGGCGCCCAATACTAAATTTAAAGCCAATAAATTGTTTTCTCCATGTCCGAAGATTCAGGATGGAATCTCTGGAGTCCGTAAGAGCGGAGATTTGTCGAAACGACTGGATGTGTACCCTGGACATTCAGGATGCTTACTATCACATCCCAGTGGCAAAATCACACCAGGTGTATCTAAGGTTCAAGGTACAGGGTCACCATTTCCAGTTTGTTTCTCTTCCCTTTGGGCTAGCCACAGCTCCGAGGGTATTTTCCAAGGTCTTGATAACCATAGTGTCATATCTGAGATGGCAGGGTATAAGAATATTCCACTACCTGGACGATTTGATTCTTCTGGCATCATCAAGAGAGCTGGCAATATCCCACAGGGACAGGGTAATCCGTTCTCTGCAAGATCATGGATGGTGTCTCAATTCCGAAAAAGGCCAGAGGGAACCGGCACAGGAGGTGTCCTTCTTGGGAGCCGATCTGAATTCAAAAAGTGGCCGGATAAGATTGTCCAGCCAAAGACAGCAGGACATTCGCGGATTAGTGCATCAGGTTTGCCTGTCAACAGTCATCTCAGCCAGTATATTGGCCCGCCTCCTAGGGATGATGGCATCAGCAATTCGCCTAGTGTCCTGGGCTCATTGGCACATGAGATTTATTCAGGTTCTTCTTATTCGGTCAGGAGGTGTTCTCAATCCATCAGTACAGATTCCAGTCAACCAGAATCTCAGAGAGGCCCTGTCTTGGTGGATTCAGCCAGAGTGTCTATCAGCAGGAGTTCCTTTGTTTCCAAAGGATTGGACTGTTCTCACGACAGATGCCTCCGGTTCAGGATGGGGGGCTGTGCTAGAAGGAAAAGCAGCTCAAGGATCTTGGCTGCAGCCCTCATCAGAAGAGCCATCAAATGTTCTAGAGATAAGAGGCATTCTTCAAGCACTGCAAAGTTTCCAAAAGGATCTGGAGGGTCGCAGAATAAAAATCAGATGCGACAATACTTCAGCAGTCACCTATGTCAGGAGACAGGGAGGAACAAGAAGCCTTTCTCTATTGTCAGAAGCAGAGCCATTATTTGCCTGGGCAGAACAACACGTGGCGGAGATGACTGCGGTGCATGTTCCAGGCAGATTAAACAGGGAAGCGGACTTTCTAAGTCGGAGTACGTTGGATCCTCACGAATGGCAGTTGCATCCCAGGATTTTCAGTCAGTTGATGAGGATGTGGGGGATACCTTGTATGGACCTGATGGCCTCACAAAGCAACACCAAATGCAAGAAATTCTTTTCGAGAAGGACAGATCCCAGGGCATTAGCAATAGATGCCCTAGTCCAACCGTGGCCAACGACTTTATGCTATGTCTTTCCTCCTCTTCCTCTGATTCCGAGGGTACTGCAGAAGTTAGTGGAGGTCAGAGGGGAATTGATATGTATTACTCCAGCATGGTCGAGGCGTCCATGGTTCCCGACACTGATCAGACTATCAGTGTGTCCTCCTTGGAAGTTGCCATATTCCAGGGATCTACTGATTCAGGGACCATTCATACACCCGGATCCAGCTCCCTTAGCCCTGACGGCTTGGAGATTGAGCGGAAGGGTCTAGAGGCTCAAGGTCTTTCAAACAGAGTTGTTGAGGTGCTAATGAAGTCTAGGAAATCCTCGACAGATTCAAGATATTGTAGCATTTGGAAAGCAATCGTTAAAGAAAGAAGCAAGGAATCTTTACATAACTCTTCGGTCTCAATAGGGGAAATCCTCGAATTCCTTCAAAAGGGATTAGACAGGGGATTAAGAATGAGTACCCTCAAAACCCATGTGACCGCTATTTCAACCTTCTCAGGGGTCCGTTGGGCTCTGCATCCACTAATAATTAAATTTTTCAAAGCAGCCATCAGAATCCTTCCTCCTAAGAGACCATCCTGTCCACAGTGGGATCTTCCATCAGTACTGGAGTATCTTTCATCTGACCCATTTGAACCAATTCAGGAATCATCTTTGTGGCATTTGACTTTAAAAACCGTTTTTCTGGTAGCAGTGACTTCAGCAAAAAGGGTTGGGGAGCTGCAAGCCCTAAAATGTTCAGAAAATTGCCCTATATTTCTTCAGGATAAAGTAATTCTAAAATTTGTCTCTTCGTTCAAGCCTAAGGTGGTCACAGATTTCCACATTCGAGACGAACTATCCCTTCCTTCATTTAGAGGAAGGTCAGAGGAAACAGAAGATCATCCTTTACATCTTCTAGACGTGGGAAGGACAGTCAAGGCATACTGCCAAGCAACCCAATCCTTTAGGAAGGCGGATAGACTTTTTGTCCTTCCAGGCGGCAAGAGGAAAGGAGAGGCGGCTTCTACTCCTACCATTTCCAGATGGATTAAGATTGTGATCATGAAATCATATACTGCAAGAGGTCTGCAGGTGCCAGCAGTAAAAGCTCACTCAACCAGAGGTCAGGCGGCTTCCTGGGCGGCGGAGACAGGAACTCCTCTAGAGGTGATATGTAGGGCGGCCTCCTGGGCATCACCCAATACTTTTATCTCACACTATCGCTTGGACGTGGCTTCAGCGGAACGTGCAGAATTTGGCCGTAATGTGTTGTCCTCTGTCTCCTATGTTCATTAAAACATTTTGCATTCAATTGCATGGTCCCGCCCTTATTCCGGTAGCTTGCTATATCCCGGAGAGTGCTGATATGGAGAGGGCCAGGGAAAAGGGAAAATTATAACATACTTACCGTGATTTTCCTTTCCTGGTACCTCTCCATATCAGCAATCCCCTCCCTAGGGTTCTTACCTGGTTCAAGCTTTTGACGCGACGCGGGTGAGTTCCTGTGGATGGTATTTAATTACTTGGGGGAGGGGTTCTTCCTGAGGGTGAGGGGAGGAGCTATCCCGGAGAGTGCTGATATGGAGAGGTACCAGGAAAGGAAAATCACGGTAAGTATGTTATAATTTTCCCTTTTCTACTCCTACGCTTTTTGTGCATTCAAGCCCCAAAGGCCCCTTGCAACTCAGTAATTAAGCTATATATCTTTTAGGCTGCATCACTCATAGTCAATTGAAGTGAGGCAAAACTGTATATTATTTCCTAATTGATGTTTATTATTTCAATAGATATCTTTCAAAAGAACAAGTAGTACAGGTATGGGATCCATTATACAGAAACCCTTATCCAGAAAAAATTATGGGAAGACTGTCTCCCATAGACTCCATTTTATCCAAATTTTTCAAAATGATTTCCTTTTCCTCTGTAGTAATAAAACAGTACTGTGTACTCGATCCCAACTAAGATATAATTAATCCTTATTGGAAGCAAAACCAGCCTATTGGGTTTATTTAATGTTTAAATGAGTTTCTGGTAGACTTAAAGGAACAGTAACACCAAAAAATTAAAGTGTATAAAAGGAATGACAATATAATGCACTGGTAAAACTGATGTGTGTTTTTTTCAGAAACACAGCTGTAGTTTATATAAACAAGCTGCTGTGTAGCCATGGGGGCAGCCATTCAAGCACATGATACACAGTAGATAACAGATAAGTACTACTATAGTTTATATAAACAAGCTGCTGTGTAGCCATGGGGGCAGCCATTCAAGCACATGATACACAGTAGATAACAGATAAGTACTACTATAGTTTATATAAACAAGCTGCTGTGTAGCCATGGGGGCAATCATTCAAGCACATGATACACAGTAGATAACAGATAAGTACTACTATAATTTATATAAACAAGCTGCTGTGTAGCCATGGGGGCAGCCATTCAAGCACATGATACACAGTAGATAACAGATAAGTACTACTATAGTTTATATAAACAAGCTGCTGTGTAGCCATGGGGGCAATCATTCAAGCACATGATACACAGTAGATAACAGATAAGTACTACTATAGTTTATATAAACAAGCTGCTGTGTAGCCATGGGGGCAGCCATTCAAGCACATGATACACAGTAGATAACAGATAAGTACTACTATAGTTTATATAAACAAGCTGCTGTGTAGCCATGGGGGCAATCATTCAAGCACATGATACACAGTAGATAACAGATAAGTACTACTATAGTTTATATAAACAAGCTGCTGTGTAGCCATGGGGGCAGCCATTCAAGCACAGGATACACAGTAGATAACAAATAAGTACTACTATAGTTTATATAAACAAGCTGCTGTGTAGCCATGGGGGCAGCCATTCAAGCACAGGATACACAGTAGATAACAGATAAGTACTACTATAGTTTATATAAACAAGCTGCTGTGTAGCCATGGGGGCAGCCATTCAAGCACATGATACACAGTAGATAACAGATAAGTACTACTATAGTTTATATAAACAAGCTGCTGTGTAGCCATGGGGGCAGCCATTCAAGCACATGATACACAGTAGATAACAGATAAGTACTACTATAGTTTATATAAACAAGCTGCTGTGTAGCCATGGGGGCAATCATTCAAGCACATGATACACAGTAGATAACAGATAAGTACTACTATAGTTTATATAAACAAGCTGCTGTGTAGCCATGGGGGCAGCCATTCAAGCACATGATACACAGTAGATAACAGATAAGTACTACTATAGTTTATATAAACAAGCTGCTGTGTAGCCATGGGGGCAATCATTCAAGCACATGATACACAGTAGATAACAGATAAGTACTACTATAGTTTATATAAACAAGCTGCTGTGTAGCCATGGGGGCAGCCATTCAAGCACATGATACACAGTAGATAACAGATAAGTACTACTATAGTTTATATAAACAAGCTGCTGTGTAGCCATGGGGGCAATCATTCAAGCACATGATACACAGTAGATAACAGATAAGTACTACTATAGTTTATATAAACAAGCTGCTGTGTAGCCATGGGGGCAGCCATTCAAGCACAGGATACACAGTAGATAACAAATAAGTACTACTATAGTTTATATAAACAAGCTGCTGTGTAGCCATGGGGGCAGCCATTCAAGCACAGGATACACAGTAGATAACAGATAAGTACTACTATAGTTTATATAAACAAGCTGCTGTGTAGCCATGGGGGCAGCCATTCAAGCACATGATACACAGTAGATAACAGATAAGTTCTGAAGAATCTCATTGTATACTACAGAGCTTATCTGTTATCTGCTGTGTATCCAAGGCTTGGTGCACTTGGGGGTGCCAAATGTTAGGCACACCAAGTGATTTTATTTACTTACCTGAAACAGCAGGCTGGTGCTGCTATCAGCAGAAAACCACACTGACCCTGGGTTATTCCAGTGAGCACCACGGAGCGATCCTCTTCCTGCTTCTTCTTTCTTCAAATTTCCCCGGGCAAACATTTGTGCATTTGAAATAGCCGACTTTTTAGTTAAAGTTCTGCTTTTTATCTTACTGTGCATGCATTTGCCCCAGGAAATTTGAAGAAAGAAGAAGCCGGAAGAGGATCGCTCTGTGTTGCTCGCTGGAATAACCCTGGGTTGGTGCAGTTTTCTGCTGATAGGAGCACCAGCAGGGGTTTCAGGTAAGTCAATACAATCACTTGGGGGTGCCTAAAATCTGGCACCCCCAAGTGCACAAAGTCTGAAATAAAAAAGTACTCCGACTCCGAAGTCGATGGGAGAAGTCACGAAGATATCCTGATCTGTGCTGGGTTTCATGCAATAATCCGAAGATTTCATGGTGTTCAGGCAAAAATCCGAAGAATTTGGACGATATGATTTTTTCAAGATTTGTTTCCCGCACAGGAAATTTTCGGAGAAATTTATTGATAAATAAGGGGGAAAAACCCCTGTGCGGACTTGGTTGTAGTAGTTTTCAGAGAATACGCAGATATTTTTGGATTTTGATAGATAACCCCCTAAAAGTATGGTGATTTGTATTACAGAAAGATCCCTTATCCTAAAAACCACATTCTGAATAATAGATCCCATACCTGAATAAAACAGCAAATTAATATTAGGAAAACAATATTATATTTAACTACGACAAACATAACAAGCAGGTTAATTGGCTCATGATAATGTGACCATAGTGAGGGGGCGACTGTGAGCAGGAGTTAAACGGTAAGATCCACTGGTGTAGGGACTGATGTAAATGATAAAAAGCATATCCATGTATAGTGTAGAAGAAACCAATATAGGGGCACATTTACTAAGCTCGAGTGAAGGATTCGAAGTAAAAAAACGTAGAATTTTGAAGGTTTTTTGTGGGTACTTCGACCATCGAATAGGCTACTTCGACCTTCGACTACGACTTCGATTCGAACAATTTGAACTAAAAATCGTTCGACTATTCGACCATTCGATAGTCGAAGTACTGTCTCTTTAAAAAAAAACTTCGACTACCTACTTCGCCACTTTAAACCTACCGAGCTACAATGTTAGCCTATGGGGACCTTCCCCATAAGTTTTCTAAGCTTTTTCTGATCGAAGAAAAATCGTTCGATCGATCGATTAAAATCCTTGGAATCATTTCATTCGAAGGATTTAATCGAATGATCGAACGATTTTTACTTCGATCGACGATCTAAGTATTTGCGCAAAATCTTTCGAATTCGATATTCGAATTCAAAGGATTTAACTTCGAGGGTCGAATTTGAGGGTTAATTAACCCTTGATATTTGACCCTTAGTAAATGTGCCCCATAATATTCATGTAAAATCACTTTAATTTAATGTAATATTTAGGGGCAGATTTATCATGGGTCAAATTTCGAAGTTGGGAAATTTATTTAAAAAGTCTAAGTTTTTTCCTGCGGGTGAATAGTCCACATTCGATCGAATTCGAATTGATGCATGCCAATTTTTATGCGCCCATACGATTTGCAGCAAATTTGTGTCTGCCGAATTTATTCGCCCATCACTAGTAATATTTAGGGATGCACCGAATCCTATTTTTGGAGACGCCCGAACCCCCGAATCCTTTGCGAAAGATTCCGAACCGAATCCAAATCCTAATTTGCATATGCAAATTAGGGGTGGGAAGGGGACAATTTTTTTACTTCCTTGTTTTGTGACAAAAAGTCACGCGATTTACATCCCCACCCCTAATTTGCATATGCAAATTAGGATTAGGATTCGGTTCGGCCAGGCAGAAAGATTCCCGAACCGAATCCTGGATTCGGTGCATCCCTAGTAATAATAAAATATTATATACACACATATACAAGCAATACCATCCAAGCTCATATATACTGTAAACCTAGTGGGGTTAGCATAATAAACTCACATATCCTTACTTTGTAAGAGTCATCAGTCAGTGCCCAAGTAGAAATTGTACTGGTTCAATGATAATAGATTTTTTTTTTCTCCTCCAGGGAAACTTTTATGACTTTTCAAGACAGTATGCTGACTATATTATATGGAACCATTTTTCTACTGTATTATTAAAATGTTCATTATGTCTTCTCCTTGGGGCTGTGTTGGTGTGACTTACATAATAGAGGTCATGTGGGCAAAGCAATCAAATACACAGCCAACAGTTGTCAAGATAATGTTCCAGCAAGTTGAAATATCAGGCGCTTCTTCTTGGGAAAATAATAAGAAGGAATATTGTATACCCAGCTGTCAACACATTGTAGAGCGATAACATTGAACATGAGTAACCAATGAACTAACCTTCACCGATGAGATGTAATCTCACAGCAAGACCTGACATATATGATCAGTAATAACCTAATAATAGAATATACATTATATCCAGCCTTCTCTAAACCAGTGGCTTGAAGTATTCTAAGTCCCAATGCACACAATCCAATTCTTAATCACTGAGGCTTATGGTTTCAAAAGAAACAATATAAAGTTAGGGGCTGATTTACTAATAATCGAATTTAAATTTTTTCCATGAACCTCAAAAAATGTGTGGCTTTCTTTTTTTTAAAATGCTCTAAAAATGTGAGATTTATTAAGTGAAAAAAAGCACGAATATCTCTAATACAAAACTTCGCCAGGTAAAAGTTGTCACGGTTTTATAGAAGTCAATGGGAGCTGCTCTGATACTATTGGACCTTTTTAAATCAATTCGTTCTTTTAAATCAATTCGTCCTTTTTTCATTCGGATCTTTTAATGTCATGACATTAGTGGTTTTAGAGAAAGTGAGTTTAGTTGGGGTTCAAAAACTTCTAAAACCACTAAAATTTGACCTTTAAATTTTAATTTCGAGTTTATTTTAGGGGCAGATTTATCAAAGGTCGAAGTGAAAATTTGAATTTTTAAATCCGTTTTTTTAGTTTATCTTAGTGTAATTCGACTAGGGAATAGTCCCAATTCGATTCAAGTTTTAAAAAAAATCGAAATTCAAATTTTGAAATTTATTATGTACTGTCTCTTCAAGAATCGATTATTCGCCATCTAAAATCTGCCGAATTGGTGTTTTAGCCTATGGGGGACCTCCTACAATCAATTTGGCGTAGTTTGGTGGACTTTTGAAAATCGCTTTTGTTTTTTTGGTGAAAAAACTCGAATCAAATTCGATTCGAATTTGATTCAAGTTTGCAGGTCGATCCTACTCACTCGAATTTAAAAAATTTTAAATTTTTAATAAATTTTTTTTCGAATTTCAAGTTTATGGGAGTTTTTATAAACTCTTGATAAATATGCCTCTACGTATTGATTTTCGTTTTAAAAAGTGCTGGTACACAATAATATAAAGAAACAAAGAATTCCAAATAGACTACAATCTGTGTTTTTTTTAATTTCTAGTATTAAGTTTCATATCAATCTATTTAGTCTTTATGATTTAATTGCAAGATTGTTTCCTGCACTTGAATGGCTGCCCCCATATTTGCAGATCAGCTTGTTTATATAAAAATAGTTGTGTTTCTGAAGCCAACACGCCAGTTTCATCAGTACAGTGCAATAGTATATTATAATGCCATATCCTTTAAAACACTTTCACTATTCTTTTAGATGTCACTGTTCCTTTAATATGGGATATGGGATATATAATCTATTGTGGTATATGAGTCAATTTCAAATGAAAATCATATTGTTCCTTTCATTTCAAGGAGGCTGTAAAATCTTGACTTGAACTCACAAAAACCCAATTAACTCCTCCTGACTTCTATAGAATCACAATAAGTATTAGGTGTTTTTTCATAAAATTTGAATGATTTTATTTTTTCATTTGATGAATTGCCGAAATTTAAATTGAATATATTCCTGATTATCTTTTTTCACCTTATTTTTTCTGAACCACACATAAAACACAAGTATTGATAAATTTGTCCCGGAATTTATCATTCTACCTAAATTAATTCAGATAAGTGGTTTTAGAAAAGCAAATATTGTTTTCCATTTGTCTAAAAATCTAGAAAAACAAAATTAACCTAACCTAAAAGAAGCTAATTTTATTGGCATTCATTTCACGATCTACGTATAACCGCTCTTTTTAATGCTTTTCTTTATAAAGAAATCCATCAGCCTCCGCTTACTGTCTTACCTGCCTTTATTTATCCTCCACTTATATATCACTATTTTCACAAAAACAAAAAAATGTCCTTGAGAACTTAATTTTGGAATACAGACATGGAACTTGTTATCCAAAATGCTCAGGACCTGGGTAACGTATCTTTCCATAATTTAGATCTTCATACCTTAAGTCTACTAGAAAATCATGTAAACATTAAGGGGGCTATTTATCAGTCTGAATTTATCTCAATATTTTCTGAAAAAACTCCAGCCAAATCTGCATGGGTTTTTTCGGCTTATTTATTAATACACTTACCCAAAAAAAATTTGGCTGGAAAATATCCGAAAAAAATCCTGAAAAATCTGATTTTCAAATAGTTTTCTGATTTTTCATCCGATTTTCAATTTTTTTCTTATTTTTCAATCAAAAACTCAGAATTTTGCCTGAAAACTCTGAAATCTTCGGGATATTGCACAAAACCCCGCACACATCAAAAAATCATTGGGATTTCTCCCATTGACTTATATGCAACCTCGGCAGGTCTGGGATGCCGGATTTTCTGATTCTGACTTTCTTCTGGGTTTAATAAATTCAGAAAAATTCACGATTTTTTGAAAGTCTGATTTTATATAAAAAAATCACCAATTTGTTGTGCTTTTTGCATTCAGAGCTTAGTAAATAACCCCCTAAATCAACCCAACAGGCTGGTTTTGCTTCCAATAAAGATTAATTATATCTTAGTTTGGATCAAGTACAAGCTACTGTTTTATTATTACAAAAAAAAGTCCAAAAATGTTGATTATTTGGAGAAAATGGGAGTCTATGGGAGATGGTCTTTCCATAACGGGTTTCCGAATAATAGATCTCATACCTGTAGTAAGAAATTTCTTACTCATCCATTCAAACTGATTCAGTCAGCAGATAATGAACAATTTTGTTGATAATTTAAATGCTATAATTGTTTAATAGGCTTATCTTACTTATAAAAGGCCCTTTTTTTATAAATATAGATTAATAGATTATTTAAAGGAGAACCAAACCCTTTATATTAAAATCCCCTACCCCCCTTCGGTAAATGCCCCTAATGCTTTACTTACCCCTCGTTGCAGATTCAGCACAGCAGAGTTCACGGGCACCATCTTCTTCTCTTCAGTAATCTTCATGAAGTAAGCGCACAGGGTTTGGTTCTCCTTTAAAGGTCAAGGGCTTTGGGTTATTTGTCCTCAGGCAATCTTTGTTATCTTCCATGCTCCTATCTGAATCGCTCACAAATCTCTCTAGGCACCAATGTTATTTATGAAAAGGGGCGTTTAAAGCAAATCATATTCCGTTGTGAAACAATTATTCTTTATCTAAATTTTAAATCTTTAATTTTTTTCTCCAAATTAAAGTTAATCCATTTTTCCCAAAGCATTTCTAACAATGTGTAAAGAATATTGTGAGGATATTTTTAGTTACAAATAAATCACACAAGAATTTAGCTCAACTCTGACGCCTGCGAAAATGGTTTGAGAACGAAGAATTTTATTTTCTTAAGAAACAATTGGCTTTTCTTTTCTTTAAAACTAATGTTTTTAACATTCTCTGTATTATATTTCCAGGACCACCAATGAAGAAGTATTTAATATGTCTCATGATTTTCTAACACCTTTTTTTTTAAAAAAAAAATGGTTCCTTAAGATGGATTTAGATTTTTTCTTTTTCCGTTTTGGCTTTCAACATGAGGGCTTTGTAGCAACACAAAGTGAAAAACAGCTGGAAATTTGGCTGACGGACCTTGGTTTTTATTGAAAAAGGAGATATTGCTTTCAGATGAAGCAAGAGGGTGCAATTAGTCACACACGTATAAAGTACAAGTTTATAATTGCATTTTATTTTACAGCTCGGAGTAAGTATACAATAGGCTAATAACATAGGTGAGGTCAGGTTTGTTGAATCAACTGTGCCATTTTACGTGAATTTCAAAGTCCCATCGCTTTCCATGGATACAAAGAAGAATATAATAAAAGAGCGTTAGTGACCTATATACAGTACACCTTTGCTCAGCATAAGCACAATTAAAAAAACGTGTGTTAAAAATGTATGCTGCCTAGAGATGGGCGAATCTGTGCCGTTTCGCTTCGCCAAAAAATTTGAATCTAAAAGCTAATATAATCTAGCATTATTCCATACAGGGTTTGCATTCCCTTTAAATAATAATATGTAATTCTGTCTTTTCACATATTTTATTTATTTTTAGCAATTGATTGCATTTGTCACATTGCAAAAATTTACTTTGCTTATGTGTTTTTTTTCATGGTTTTATTTTTAAGAATTTTTTTCTTATGCAAAACTTTTTCTGATTAATTGCAAATTTCCCGTGTGCAGCCTTTGAGAAGCTTTAGGGCAGAGACACACAAGGAAACTTCAGACGACTTCGGAAAACGAAGCCATCCCGACGGTGATTCAGATTCTGAAGGCTTTTCAGGAAGATTAGTCGCCCGAAAAAGAGGCGATTAGTCGCAGAGCGACTAAATCTCCCCGAATCTTCCCATGTGTCTTTGCCCTTAGCAAGTGCAGTGTATTTTTTTCACACCATTTCACCTTAATTTTTTGAACTTTTTGCTCATAATTAGTGATGGACGAATTTACTGTGAAATTCGCAAAATGGTAAAAAATTCAGAAAACGCATTGAAGTCAATGGGCGTCAAAATAATTTTGACACGCATCAGTTTTGACAGAGAGCGTCAATTTTTATTAGGGATGCACCGAATCCACTATTTTGGATTAGGCCGAACAAAATATTCGGCCGAATACTGAACCGTATGCGAACCCTAATTTGCATATCCAAATTAGGGGTGGGAAAGGGAAAACATTTTTTACTTCCTTGTTTTCTGACAAAAAGTCACTCAATTTCCCTCCCCCACCCTAATTTGCATATGCAAATTAGGATCCGGATTTCATTTCGGCCGGGCAGAAGTATTTGAATCCTGCTGAAAAAGACAGAATCCGGGCCGAATCCCGAACCGAATCCTGGATTTGGTGCATCCCCAATTTTTATACAGGTGACTATTTGGTCCAAATGCATTAAATTTTGACACAAGACAATTATTTTTGAAGCGCCAAATTTTTCACCGGCGAATTGTCGCCGCAGGTTCGTGAATTCATCTGCTTGTGGCGAAACATGGAAATTCGCAGTGAATTTGTGTCTGGCGAATTTATTCTCCCATCACTAATGCTGCCTAGTCTTAAAAACATATTTTCAGTAACGATACAGTGAAAGAAATAGGGATTCTAAGACTTTTATATGTTCTGAACCTGACAAAGGGAATTTAAATCCCCAAAATGTTTCATTCACTAGTTGATTGAATCACTATTCGCAGCAATAGGTTAGTGTTTATGTTTCATTTTGGTGCCTTAGGGGCCAATTTATCAAAGGTCAAATTTTAGTGGATTTAAAGGTTTTTGAAACTACGAATACACTCACAAACTATAAAAACATTTATTAAAAGATTTGAATAAAAAAGTATTACACTGATCGATGCTTTAAAAAATATGAATTCCTTGAAAACCTCAAAAAATTTTAATTTTTCAGACAATTTCTAGTGAAAAAAATACAAAAACCTTTTAAGCGGTCCAAAAGGACCAGGACAGCTCCCATTGACTTCTGTAGGACCTCGACAACTTTTACTTGGTGAAGTTTTGTATTAGAGGTTTTCGTGGTTTTTACACTAAATAAATCTCCGATTTTTAGACCATTTCAAAGAAAATTAGAAAACCATGAAATTTTAGAGATTTGTGGAAAAAATCAAAATGCAATTGTTGTGTAGCGCTATAGTAAATTGTGTGCTCTGTACACTACTATTGAGCAACACTCCCAATAAATGTGCTCCGGATGAGACCTATAATCTTAGGGAGTAAGCCCTCGCAACGGTGTGGAGGCAGGGTGTAGTGCAACTGTAACTGGATACAGGGTATAAAAATTGGGCGCCAGTGGTTCTTATAACTTAACCATGAACATATTTATTGAACATACACAATCCTCAGTGGAGTATACAATAGAGCAGGCAGGATTTTGCATCAACATTGGATAAACAATACTCACAGCATCAGTATCAGTATTAGTCAGTATTAGGTCAGTATTAGTCCCGACAGACAAGAGGACAAGCTCAGCAGCAATAAAGGTACACCCAGCTTTCAGCCTTTTCCCTAAGTGGAACCTGAGGGGAATCTATCTACCCTTTTCTTATAACACTTAGTCCCTACTTCTGGGCTATTAGTACCCAGGATCTTAATCCCTCTGACTCTCCTTGTCGGAGCCTTGAGCTGCTCAGCTAAATAACCTGTCTGTTTGTCACTCCTAGAGTGATCTATAAGGGTGAGTAGCCTATTCTTACTAGACCTGACCTGTCTAGGTTCCACAGAGCTCTACCTGCTTGTTCAGGTCAGAGCCAGCACAAAATGGACACTGAAAGCATGGCTTCAGAGCCTTTTATATCCTAGCACAATGCCATCTGCTGGTCACTGTGAGAAACAGCAAGGGGCATAGCTTAGAGCAGGAAGAGCAAACAGTACCCCTCCCACCTATATTTCAGGAC
Organism: Xenopus laevis; assembly: GCF_017654675.1. NCBI lineage: Eukaryota > Metazoa > Chordata > Amphibia > Anura > Pipidae > Xenopus > Xenopus laevis. Next base: position 150,325,875 of record NC_054379.1, on the reverse strand, counting down.
CCAGTTAGGTGTTCATAACACTGAGGGACTGCCTGCCAATAATACTAGGGGTGGCTATTTTACACATCCCTACATTAGTAAATGAGCCCCTTACTAAATTGTATATGAAATGGCCAGTGTCTAGAGGCAGCACCACCATTGTGTTTTGAAGTGCTCCCAGACTACAATTATATACTCTCTATATAAACAAGCTCTTGTTAGGCTTTAAGATAAGCAGCAGCTCATTATAAAGAGGGCTTAGCTGTAGGCTGGTGTTTTTAGAACAAGAAATAAAATATTTTTTAAATATAGCAACAGGCAAAACTAATGTACAACGCAGCCCCTATTCATGTTGAATAAGATGCTTTTTCAATGCTTATGCAGAACACGGCACAGTGTGTAGTGTCCAATTAAGCTACAGTATCTTTACAATAGCGCATTTCACAGGAATGGAAGAATAAAATGAGAATGGTTGATTTTTTTTCCAGATGAGAAAATAAATCAGAGTTCAATAGCCATTTTTTAAACAGAAAATCAGGACTGTTTATCTACTGTGTGAGGACATAGACATAACAAGTAAAAGTATAAGACCTACTCAGACTTGGAAGGAAATGAGCCAGTCATACGAGGGGTCTGAATGCCAGATCCTGGAGCATCAGCTGGACCTGGCATGGGGTCCCTAGGATACAGCGCTGTAGACTTTCTTCAAACCACTTTATTGGCGCCAAAGTCATCACACAGGCCTGTGTCATCAATAGAGCGGTTTGCCAGAAATCTATTGGGCTGGCCGAAACACTGGTTCTTTGCTGTACAGTCTGCGTGAGCTCTAAAGTGTTTGTTACTCTGTTACATAATTGTGTTATGTCTGTATGGAGGATAACCGTTTCTTTTTCTGATGCATAACTGCCAAGAAATGTGCTTTATCCGCGGTGGGTCCTCAAAAAAAAAATAAAACTAATTAGGGTCCAGCATTTGTTCTGTCTTCCTGATTTCATTCTAGGAATAGAATATTATCTTAGTCAGCAAATAGGCACTCTCCTGATATGGTTTTGGGCTTCTGCCTTCTGGTTGCTAGGGTCAGTGACCCCTAGGAAGCTAAATACGATATGAAAGGGAAGCCATATATTTGTTATTATTATTTGGTACTTCTATTAAGAAATCATAAACTTAGGGACTCAACTTTTGTTGGATATTTACAACTTTTAATTGTAAATATGCAACATGAAGAAAGTGTATTGTATTGCCAATTATACTGTATGTAAGAGCTCCCTGGGCAGAGGCGGAACTACTGGGGGAAGAGGGGGGTGCGAGCGGGCCAGGGGCCAGTGCCCGCACCCCCTCAGGGCCCCCCGGCAGTCCGCGCGCCGCTTTGCACCGCATATTCCCGGCCAGTTCCGCATGTACGGAGGGGGCAGGGGCACGGCTGCGCATCCTGCGCCAGGGCCCGCCCCCATCTAGTTACGTTTCTGTCCCTGGGTGCACTGTGGGGACCGGTGAGAATGCCCCAGACCATCAGCTTGAAGTGGATACCTACTTTTCAGAGCTAAAAAGGTGCAAACAGCCTTACGCATTTCACGCCATACAATTCTTGGTTTGCAGAGAAAACTCTGTGTATTGATAAGCTTTTACTGAAAGGTACACTGGATACATTATCCAGCTCTCATTTGCATCCACAAACCATGTTAACTTGGAAGATATTTAGTAATGCTCTATTTCTTCAGTCTATAACCGGAGCGTGGTGAGAGACACTGCTGATGAGTCATACAAAATATCAAAGAGGAATAGAACAATAACATGAAGCCTAAACCTTACAATTGCCTATGCAGAGCCGCTGGCATGTATGACTTACCTCATGCAACATCTGCATGTACCAAGATAAAATTAGCACAGAATATTAATTAGAATATAATTGGTTTTGTGCACAAGCGAGGTACGTCCCATGGCAAAAATAAAGAATAAATTAGAACAAGGCATGAGCTATACGCAAGATGCCAGTAAATGAAAAGCAAAAATTCACAGTTAACCGCATCCGTTTTTGCCTCTGCTCATTATAAAATCTGACAATGTTCTAACCCGTGTCACAGAGACTTTATATAGGAAATGTTCTGCCTAAGGAAGCTAAAATAAACATGTCCTCCAGTAATTACTATAAGTCATAGACAAGGTTCAGACTTTATGGGGGAAAATGTAATAAAATTTGCAAAGAGCAAAACTTTGTGAATAAAAATTCGCCTGTCTCAATGTAATATTCTTCCTTAGGCTTTTATTGCATTGCGAACCTTTTTTGCACATTGCGAAACTGCTCTGGAGTTTCGTTAAATATTTTGTCGCAAAATATGCGAGATTTTATTACATACACCACAAGCAACTTGGTCTCAAACTATGCGAGGAAGTTGTTGAGATCTTAATCTTTCAAGAATGGTGCAAACGTAGTGGTTAACATTCGCAATCGTCTTTGCGAAGGTTTTTTGCGATAACAAAGCATATTACATTCCCCCTTTAAAGGCATTAGCTCCAAATACTTGAAAGCCACAGTGTAAACGCATTTGTCCTGAGAAAGTGCATAAGAATACAAAGAATATATGTAACAATACATAAGAGTATTCCAGTCTGCAGGCCTTCTAGCAAAGACAGGGGAATGATTGAAATGCAACAACAGCTGGTAAGCTACAGGTAGCACATACCGGATTTTTTAGATTTTCCCACTAGTGATGGGCGAATTTGCGCCGTTTCGCTTCGCCGAAAAATTTCCGAAATTTGTGAAACGGCGTTTTTTACCGACGCCGGCAAAAAAATTTTTTGGACGCCGGCGAATTTTTCTGGCGAATTTTCGCAGGCGTTTTGCAAATTTATTCGCTGGCGGCGAATCGCGCAAATTAGCCGCAAAATTCGCACCTGGCAAATAAATTCGTCCATCACTATTCCCAACCCTTCATAGAGGGCTTTCCCATTTTAAAAAGGGGTTCCAAATGTTAAGTTATCCCCCAAGGATTGTAATGATTTACCTGATACCCTGGGCCATTGCTCCTGTTAGCTGAAAACTGCACCAGCCCTAGGCACTTGCTAATCATCCTCTTCTTTCTACGGACCGGGTGCATGTGCAGTGACGTTACCTGGTGGACTTTAACAAAAAAAGACGGCTTTTTCACTCTACTGCGTATGCGGCATCCTCTGGATATTGAAGAGGAAGAGGATCGCTTGTTTGCAAGTACCCCAAGCTGGTGCAGTTTTCTTCTAACAGAAGCAGCAGCCTGGAATAGCAGGTAAATCATTACAATCCTTTGGGGTGCCCTAACATTTGGCACCCTGTACCCTTTGATTTTCCTACTCCTTTAAGGGCCAGAGGTATATACTGTATAAAGTTTGTGGGTCCTAGTGCTACTGAAGTGGTCACGCACTGTAACACAACTGATTAGGAGGCATTCTAAGAATATACAGGTATGGGAGCTGTTATCCAGAATACCCGGGACCTGAAGTTTAACGGATAAGGGATCTTTCCATAATTTGGATCTCCATACCTTAAATCTACTAACAAATCCTTTAAACATTAAATAAACCAAATAGGCTGGTTTTGCCTCCAATAAGGATTAATTATATCTTAGTTGGGATCAAGTAAAAGCTACTGTTTTATTATTACAGAGAAAAAGGGAATCATGTTTAAACATTTCAATTATTTGTTTAATATGGAGTCTATGGGAGATGGCATTTCTGTAATTCTGAGCATTCTGGACAATGGGATTCCAGATAATGGATCCCATACCTGTAATCTAAAATGAAAAGTCTAGTTTACTATAAATGCACAAAGTCCAAAACCAGTGCAATCAACCACCATAATCCTAGTATAATCCTAGTATGATTGCACCCACCACAAAAGGCTCATGATGCAATGACATAGGAGCGATATTGTTATTGTTTGTCACACAACAGTTGCTTCTGCCCTATTATAAGTGTCCTATAGGTAGGTCATGAGTGTTCACTTACATCTCCTCCCAATATACACAGTACCCTGGAGTTAATGTCCACTCAATGGTAGGTGTAAATTACACAGTATCCTTCTGCCTAATAAACATAGATGCTGTTGTAGCGCTATAGTAAATTGAGTACCCCGTTCTCTATCTATGAGCCCAACTCCCAATACTGTGCTCTGGATGAGAGCGTTAATCTTAGGGAGTGAGGCAGGAGGTAGTGTAACTGTAACTTGATGCATAGTGCAATAATTGGGCACCAGTGGTTCTTATAACTTAACCATGAAAATATTTGTTGAACAATACAATCCTCAATGGAGTGTACATAAGAGCAAGCAGGATCATATATTAACAGTGGATAGGCATATACTCACAGCACCTTTGGTCAGTGTTACTCCCCACAGGCAAGAGATACATACACAACAGCAATGAAAGTACACCCAGCTTTCAGCCTTTTCTCTAAGGTGAACCCAGGAGAATTCTACATCCATTCTACATTAGTCCCTACTTATGGGCAATTAGTACCCGGGACCTTAATCCCTCTGACTCTCCTCGTAGGAGCCTTAATCTGCTCAACTAGATAGCCTATCTATCTGTCACTCCTAGAGTGACCTCTTAAGATGAGTAACTTATTCCTTACTAGGCCTGATTCATTTAGGTTCCACAAAAACTCTGCCTGCCTGCTCAGTCTAGAACTAGCACAAAATGGATCCTGAGAGCATGGCTACAAAGGGTTTTATACTTTAGCACAGTGCCATCTACTGGTCACTATTGAGAACCTCGAGGTATAGCATAAAGCAGAGCATTGACACAAGTCCCCATTAGGACCCATTTAGGTGTCTAGAACACTAAGGATTTGCCTGCTTGCTCACTAGGGGTGGCTATTTTATACATCCCTACACTGTCATATTCAAGATACATTTGGGAAGTGTTTCTACACACAATTGTGTGCACATTTTTTACCTTTGTTGAACTGGTTATCAGTAAATAAAACCACAAATAACCATTGTTTCTGCCTCCAGATCTCAAGATTTCAAGAAATTGTACTTGAACATTCGGGAACAATAGAAAGGCAAATTCTAATTCAGCTGGTTGGCTCGTTTCACTAACCTTGCTGTACAGGCTGGAAAGGGTTTTTTTCTACCCTGTAATTATAAAAAGAAAGAATTCCGATCAAAGTAAGCTGCGCTTCCAGCGTGTGAACATATGGGTTGTGCACTGCTGACCCTGAAACCGGAGGGAAAAAAAGAAACTGCGCCAAGGATAAATACATCGGCCTGAACAGATGTGGAAGAATTGTAGAAATGTTATATTTAAATTGCAGAATAACTGTTAGATAAACAAAACACTGACTTTGGTAATGTAAATATTTAAAATGTAAGTGATAGAAATGTTTTAGGCCTCCCAGGTAAAGCTTATGGCACACTAAGTATTTGCTCCGCCAGTGTAGAATGCAAACGCTTATGCTGCCTGCCCGGGCCTCTTAGCACTCTTACACTTGGGGCACCGCTTGAAAAGTCTTTAGGGACTATTTATAATTCTTTACAAAAGAAAAACAACCATATAAATATACAACACAGTGAGCATCAGGTTTCCTCATGCAAAGTCTCATTACTGTATAAAGCTGTTGAATGAATCTTGGTGTCTGGGAAAATAGATAAACCCAATAGGACTGTTTTGCCTCCAATAAGGATTAACAATGTCTTAGTTGGGATCAAGTACATGATACTATTTTATTATTACAGAGAAAAAGAAAATCATTTTAAAAAATTGACAGATTAAAATGTATTTCAGAGTTTTCTAGGTAACAGGTTTCTGGATAATGGATCCTATATCTGATTTTTAAAATAAAGTGGTATATAGACTGCTTTGTAGCCCAATATTAGATGTGACCGTAACTTAGTAGATATCCAAGACAGGGACCATGTCTTCAGCCTAAAAACTCAACCAAACTAAATAGGAGAATCCACATGTACTACACCAAGGAGCATGGCTTGGTACAAGAAAGCTCCATTTTACTCTACTGTAGTAAGACACCCACCCCACCGCCAACATAACATATAGGGTTGCCACCCTGCCAGTATTTTACTGGCCTAGCTGGTAAAACACCTGCCAGGGCCAGTAATACAAATTTACCAACAATGTAGCTGCCGGTAAATTTGTAATACCCCTAACAAAATCCCTTGGCCCGCCCCCAATCCGCTTAAAATGTACCTTTTCTCCGCCTTCTGGCTCCGCCCCTTTTACATCACGACCCACCCCTTTCTTTAAACCTCTGGCCGGAGGAAATTTTATGAAAAGGTAGCAACCCTAATCACATACGCACTACAAATACATTGTGCCAAAACTATGTTTGCTTCTCTTTGGTCTTTTCCTGTAGGAGCCCCAATGATGAAACATTGGCATTACCACCAACGTGAACATGGAGTTAATTCAAGGGTCCCCTTGGCAGGTTGTATCAATAGCAGCAACTGACTAGAGTCAGATGAATCACATACTAAATGCTGTTATTGAATTAAAATTAAATGTAAAAGTAATTTGCCCAATTCATTTAGCTTTGGATGCTCCCCACCCATCGCCCCTAAACTGTCACCTCAAACATACATCTGCCGCCTTAACCCAGATTTTTTGTCTCTTTGGGTAACAAACAATGGCTTTTTATTTATTTTTTAAAACAGGATGATATCTGAAAAACATGTTTACACTATAAATTTCTTGGCTCTGCTGCTATAAGTTCATAAAACTTTATAAAAGCATTTATTTTTGGCATCTCTCTCCATTTATTTAAATCTAGCTGTATTTCATAGCAAGAACAAATATTGTTTCTTGAGTTTGACATACGGTGCAGGATTTGGTGTTTATATTCTAGGATTTATTTTTTGAAGTGTAACTTCATCAGCTTGGATGTGTAAGCTATAAAACAAGAGATATTAAGTAAAAGACATGGTTCATACTGTAGTTATGCAGAACATGGGCTTAGGCTGATCGTACATGTGGTAGTGTTTAGCACTAAAATGGCTATAAAATATAAAGACGCTTGCCCATCAAGTCCAACCCTTCATTGACTCTTAAGAGCTGCCATAGTTCTATCCTGTAGGGTTGGAAGCATTAGGCTTGATCAGATTCATCTACCTGTATATCAAGTAGAGCAACCAACTATGAAGAATGATGGGAGAGTGGTGACCAGTTGAGGTCCATGATGCTGCCACTAATAGAAGGTTCACTACAGGGCACAAGACTTGACCTAGCCCTAGGGCTTACTGTCATATATGATTTTATTTTTATTTTGCAGAAGAGAAGACATCCTCCAGTCCTACATTTAGGGGCAGGTTTATTACGGTTCGAATTGGATTTTTTAAGTTGGAATTTTGGTCAAAACTCACAAGTTCGAGTTGGGAATAATCCAAACTCGAAATTCGAATTTGAGATTAATCATACCTGGACCCTGGGAACAATTCAAATTCGACAATTCACCGAGTTCATGTAGAAGTCGATGGCAGAGGTCCAGTGACCCATTTGAAGATGTTAATAGCCTTCCTGACATTTTTTTATTGGAGAAAAAAGTTTTCGGGTCATTAATATTCGTTCGAGTTTTAGATATTCGATTAATTTCTTAAATAATATACTATTCAAATTTGGAGGTAATTCGTTTAAAAATTCAACCTTTTATAAATCTGCCCTTTATTCTTAGCTGGAGAAATCTCTGCCAGCATCATACATAGTTAAGTTGGGTTGAAAAAAGAGCAAAGTCCATCAAGTTCGACCCCTCCAAATGAACCAAAATGCACATATATACATACACTCAAACTAACCTAAGTATACACTCAACTAAATTAACTATATACAGGTATGGAAGCTGCTATCTAGAAACCCATTATCCAGAAAGCTCCAAATTATGGAAAGGCTGTCTTCCGTAGACTCTAGTTTATCCAAATAATCCACATCTTTAAAATCTTGGATACAAGACAGGGCAAATTGTGGCAATTGTTTTTGCAATTTGTGGTTTGCCCTATTAATAAATAATCAATAGGGCTGAATGTTCAACAGGGCTGGAGTTGGCTGTGCCATAAGAATTCATTAGAAAGTACAGGTATGCGATCCATTATCCGGAAACCCATTATCCAGAAGGCTCCAAATTATAGAAAGGTCTTCTCCCATAGACCCAATTTTATCCAAATGATCCAAATTGTTTAAAAAAAATTCTGTAATAATGTCTTGGGTTTAATTATTGTTTACATGATTTTCTAGTAGACTTAGGGGCAGGTTTATCTAGGGTCTAATATCGAGGGTTAATTAACCCTCGATATTCGACTGTCGAATGTAAATCCTTCGACTTCGAATATCGAAGTCGAAGGATTTACCGCAAATAGTTCGATCGAATGAAAAATAGTTCGATCAAATCCTTCGAATCGTTCGATTCGAAGGATTTTAATCCATCGATCGAACAATTTTTCTTCGACCAAAAAAAGATTGCAAATAGGCTAACATTGACTTCGGTAGGTTTTAGGTGGCAAACTAGGGGGTCGAAGTTTTTTTTAAAGAGACAGTACTTCGACTATCGAATGGTCAAATAGTCGAACATTTTTAGTTTGAATCGTTCGATTCGAAGTCGTAGTCGAAGGTCGAAGTAGCTAATTCGATGGTCGAAGTAGCCAAAAAAATCATTTGAAATTCGAAGTTTTTTTTATTCTATTCCTTCACTCGAGCTAAGTAAATGGGCCCCTTAATGTATGAAGATCCAAATTACAGAAAGATCCATTACCCGCAAAATCCCAGGTTCCAAGCATTCTGGAGAACAGGCCCCATACCTGTATACCAATACCTATACTAACTAACTGTAGGATCACAGTAGCCTTAGATATTTTACTTGTTCAAAAAATCACCTGAAAAACTTTTATTGAAGTAAATAAGTGGCCACTTTTCCTTTGCACACGGATTGCTGTCCCGTGTTTTGGTCTCCATAGAAACAAAAATAAAAATGATGGTAGATGGAATCACAGGAGCAAGATCAACGATTTAACATGGTTGTGGAAGCCAATAAATGTAATAATACGTTTATGCTCTTTAGGTTAGATGAGTTACAGCTGCAAACCACATATAATCAACAGGATTGTTTCGTAGTATCAATATCAAATAGAAAATATACAACTGAACCAATGAATGAATCCGCCAATCAGTCTACACAGGTCTGAATCTGTATATCTTATATATACAGTGTTAGAGGATAAGTAAACCTTTAAAATAAGTGAATGTACAATTTAAGAGGGTGCTATTCTATGCACTTTTGCACTTTTGCATGTAGAATTATTTATTTATTTTTAATTTCAAGATATTAAGGGATACATGTACTGTTAATATGAATGAATTTTGTTACAACAGCGCCACCTGTTGGTCATTTTCTGACCAGTCTGACCACCAAGTAGTCAAGGAAGTTGTCAGGAGAAGGAAAGAGGCTGCTCTGATGTTCTTCTGCTTAGGAAAAAAAATTTGAAAACTTTCTAAAATCTTTCTTAACCGGAAGAACATCAGAACAGTCTCCTTTTTTCTCCTGACTACAGTGTTCATCCATAAGTGAAAATACATTGAATGTACAAGATAATCCTTTTTAGGTTAAGGTTAAATAAAGGCTTAAATGATGTTGGGTACCACAAGGTATAGAAGAGTTACACTTGCACATCAAGTACCCTGCACCCAAAGGCAGCCAGTAACATATACTTAGCAAAAAGATCCTTCTTTACGCAGTTGGAAAGCAACAATTGTAAAAGCTATAGTAGTGAAATTCTCAATTTTTATGAACCTCAGAATTCTGAGTTTTTCCTCCTTGGCTTTGCAAATTTTACAGTCCTTTGTTTCCCTGGTGGCACATCTTTCTACTACTCTTCTTTTGCCAGCAATCTCTTTTTTATGATCACCAGTGCAGTAAAATTGGGAAATATGCATGCCTGCTCCTACTGAGACAGCTACTAAATATATATAAAACCTATAGAGCCACCTACTCCTATAGAAAGCTCAAGATTGGCTATGTTAGAAATTATGAACTAAGCAGGGTCAATTAAATAAGCATAAAACAAAAAGATCAGTAAAGGTATGGGACCTGGTATCCAGAATGCACAAGTCCTGGGGTTTTCCGGATAAGAAATTCATGTAAACATTAAATGTACCCAATAGAAGTTGTTGCATCCAATAAAGATTAAAGGGATACTGTCATGGAAAACATGTTTTTTTCATAACGCACCAGTTAATAGTACTACTCCAGCAGAATTCTGCACTGAAATCCATTTCTCAAAAGAGCAAACAGATTTTTTTTATATTCAATTTTGAAATCTGACATGGGGCTAGACATTTTGTCAATTTCCCAGATGCCCCCAGTCATGTGACTTGTGCCTGCACTTTAGGAGAGGCTGCTGTTTTTCCTTCTCAATATAAGTGAATGTGTCTCAGTGGGACATTTTTACTATTGAGTGTTGTTCTTAGATCTACCAGGCAGCTGTTATCTTGTGTTAGGGAGCTGTTATCTGGTTACCTTCCCATTGTTCTTTTGTTTGGCTGCTGAGTGGGAAAAGGGAGGGGGGTGATATCACTCCAACTTGCAGTACAGAAGTAGAGAGTGATTGAAGCTTATCAGAGCACAAGTCACATGACTTGGGGCAGCTGGGAAATTGACAATATGTCTAGCCCCATGTCAGATTTCAAAATTGAATATAAAAAAATCTGTTTGCTCTTTTGAGAAATGGATTTCAGTGCAGAATTCTGCTGGAGCAGCACTATTAACTGATGTTTTTTTTCCCATGACAGTTTCCCTTTTATATCTTAGTTTGGTTCAAGTACAAGCTACTGTTTTATTATCACGGACAAAAACGAAATCATTTTTAAAAATTTGCATTATTTGGATAAAATGGAGTCTATGGGAGACGGCCTTCCTGTAATTTAGAGCTTTCAACTACAGGATAAATGTAGGCTTCTTCTATTTGTGGCACCTTTAGCCACCCCTGATTATATATTCTGCAGAGCAACCTCATCTTCGCAGTGCGACTGTTGGAAACTGGCATTTATATTCATACAGCTGAACAACTGCAATTTTATTTAATCAAATGAGAATTTCACTGTAGGAACAGGATTTCTAGTGAGAAACCTAATTAACTGCTGCTTCTTTATCCTGCAGCTTCAAAACGTTACACAAGCGTAAGTATGACTCATAAACTCCAAATAACTTTCAAGCACAAATAACATTGCTAATAATTCCAACATGCAGAATGGGGAACCAATCACACCTCTTGTGGCAAGTTATACCTTTTTAAGGAATGCTCTGGACAAACCAGTTGTTTGCATAGTTATACATATCTCTTATTAATAGCAACATCATTTTTGTTTCTAAAATACAAACACAGTAATGGAGAGGCCTTGCTCAAAACAGTCCTTGTGAGTCATTTTTATGTGAATTAGGAATTAGTTGTACTACAGGTCCCACACAACCCAATAGGGCTGCAGCTTTGAAATGTATAAGAGACTTAAAACTACCAAAACATAACAATTACCGTTCCCCTACTGATCAGGAAAGTCTCCGAGCAGCCTGCAAGGCTCATGGGAGTCAGGGAAGTACATATCATGGTTTTCTTTTAATATGTAAAAGAACACTACTACTATATGCACCATCTCTCCATACCATACCTACTATTCCACAGCCACAATCCTTTTCCAGAGACTATTACCCCACTGTTACTTTAGGCACCATCTCTCCCTACTATACCTGCTATCCCACAGTCACACTCCCTTCCCAGAGACTATTATCCCACTGTTACTATAGGCACCATCTCTCCCTACTATACCTGCTATCCCACAGTCACACTCCCTTCCCATAGACTATTATCCACTGTTAATATAGGCACCATCTCTCCCTACTATACCTGCTATTCCACAGCCACAGTCCCTTCCCAGAGACTATTATCCCACTGTTACTATAGGCACCATCTCTCCCTACTATACCTGTTATCCCACAGTCAGGCTCCCTTCCAAGAGACTATTACCCACTATTACTATAGGCACCATCTCTCCCTACTATACCTGTTATCCCACAGTCACGCTCCCTTCCAAGAGACTATTACCCACTATTACTATAGGCACCATCTCTCTCTACTATACCTGCTATCCCACAGTCACACTCCACTCCCAGAGACTATTATCCCACTGTTACTATAGGCACCATCTCTCCCTACTATACCTGCTATTCCACAGCCACAGTCCCTTCCCAGAGACTATTATCCCACTGTTACTATAGGCACCATCTCTCCCTACTATACCTGTTATCCCACAGTCAGGCTCCCTTCCAAGAGACTATTACCCACTATTACTATAGGCACCATCTCTCCCTACTATACCTGTTATCCCACAGTCACGCTCCCTTCCAAGAGACTATTACCCACTATTACTATAGGCACCATCTCTCCCTACTATACCTGCTATCCCACAGTCACACTCCCTTCCCAGAGACTATTATCCACTGTTACTATAGGCACCATCTCTCCCTACTATACCTGCTATCCCACAGTCACACTCCCTTCCCAGAGACTATTATCCCACTGTTACTATAGGCACCATCTTTCTACTTTCTCTGACCCTTGTCCCCTCACTGCTTGCCTGTTTTAATCTGTGTGCTAGCTCATCAGTGTGCTTGCTCACTCATCGGTGCATGTGCGGGGGGCAGTTTGGTGAGCACTCGTAGTGGCCAGTTGGGTTGCCTAGGGTGTCCGGCTGGCTTGGCCTGCCCCTTTCAGAGACTATTATACCATCTTCTACTAGGAATAAAAAAGAAAAAAAATGAAACATCTTTGCATTTATTCTGATATACAACAACTGTCTCTACAGAATATTTTAATTTTTACTTTGAAGGATAAAATAAGCAACACATCAGATCTTCTCCCTAAAAAATAAAGTTCTGCAGCTACTATATATTCTGATCTTCTCCAGCATACCTGTGAATCAATACAAGAAGTAATTGGCTGTCATTTAGAAAAGAACAAAAACTATATAGGTAAGTAATAAATAATATAATTTCCATGGAAGCAATGGTATTGCTATGTACTGCTGCAGCTGCTAGACACTGGTAAGCATCCCAGTTGGAAAGATAATGAAGGGAAAAAACATCTTATAATGCAAAGTAGTGTTGGAAGCTCAGAAACCCAGATGTTGCTCTAAGACCGGAGCTTGGAATGCATCTGGGTTCTGTTAGTGTTATCCAAAAAACTGACCTTTTTCTGATTGGATGGAAAAAAAAAACAAATTTTCTCCCCACGGACAGAAGTACGGTTTTAATATCTTTTAGGATGTAACTGAAAACATTAAGCAGTAAAAATTTAGATTTTTTTTTACAAAATTTGTAACAAAGGGGGAAAAATACTTTTTTCCCCTTTTTTTTACCCCAGAAAATTCTCCGGTCAATGCCAGGTCCCTCTAGTATCCAAAGGTTAAAGAAAGCCCAGCCGTTATCACATTTAATGCCTTTCATCTGACATGTGTTTGGTATATTTTCAGCCGATATTGCACAGAACATAATAAAGAAATGGCATTAATCAGTGGCTTGTGCTCATTGCAAATGTAATGGATAATCAGTTTAATAGACCCATTTTTCATCTCAAATTAGGTCTGTCAGAATGACTCACACTTTTTACATAAATGAAGCTCTAATCACATTTTAACGGAAATGTAGCTGTCAGCATTATTTAGCTCAAACAAGAGAGAGTAATCCCAGGTTGTTACTCTATGCCCGAGTGGTGATCTAGAGACATAAAGCTTCATTGGTTGTATACACTGATATCAGCTGCGTTATAAAGGCAGTCTCTCCATTGCTCGGGTAACTGACTCTCTAAGAGGTGTAACACTCACCCGCTTATTTCATAACAAGGTTAATGATATGAGAATGCATCCATTTATCAGACTGGGAGTTTTCGGGGCCCACCAGACTTCTGCAACAGATCCTACAGAGCCCCCTACCCAAGACGCAACCCCCCATGGAGCCATCCCTCTGGGCGTCTCATACCTTGTCTCCTTGCAGGACCCACGGTGGAAGGACAGGAGGCAGGGAGGTCTCATCTCAGGCAGTTAGTGGATCTTGGTCAGCATATTTTCCCATTGTCCTGCCGACCCAGTCTGACCCTGGTTACAAGAATACATTGAACAGCAAATAGGTGCTCTGACTGACCTCCAGTATGTAAAGCTTGCCCAAATAAGTGGCTGAACCACGACCTAGAGTCCTGTGCAGGTCCATTTTTTGGAACCCATACCAGACCCTTAGCCGCAACCTGTAATCCGCAACCCAGACCCGCAACCCACATTCGTGCCCACTCGGACCTGCTACCCGACCTGCAAGTACCTTATCTGCAACCCAGACCCATGACCCGCTGACCATCAAGAATCAGGAAGTGCTGTCATTGTAAACCGGAAGAGACATCATCGGAAGTAGGCGTGATCAGAAAATAGGCTATTGAGAAGACCCGCGGGCCGACCCACGACCCACAAAACTGCCGACCCACATCTATACCTGCACCTGAAACTTCTACCCGCAACCTGCAGGGTACCACAGGTTTTTGCTGGTAACCCGCGGGTACCCGATCCGCTGCAGGACTCTACCACAACCCTACCATTATTCCAGGCCCTGCCTCCAAATGTAGCCCTATTTTGCTACTGAAGAAAATCCTGCATTGATTTCCACCTGATTTCCACTGCATGAATTCCGTGTCTCTGCTCTATGGGAGAGAATTATATATAATTTGGCTTGCCTTCACCCAGGGTCAGGACAGACTAGGATTGGTAGGTTTATATGCAGGACACTGTACCCTTTAAACAACTGTTATATATACAGCCTGCCAGCCAGGAGCAACTTCATAGAATAATGCAGATTGTTTGATCTCTGAGCTGCTTATGTGGCAGCTTCTTCAGAGTCCTGAGAAGAAGGATTCCCTTTGGTCTTCAGTGTCCTGAAAAGAGCACACTTTGCTCTTCAGAGCCCTGACAAGGACCCCTTTTTCTCCCACACCATAAACAAAGCATGCTTTTCTGCCTTGAAGGTTCCCCACTGACTTTTCACATACATTCATATCTCTGATCTTACAGCAACAACTTTCACTATGCTGGTTTTTCTCCCAGCATTTCCTCTGCAGGCCTTCCTTCCGGTCAGCGTCCCTCCTAGCACTTCCTGTGCAGGCCTTCCTTTCTGTCAGCTTCTCTCCCAGCAGTTCCTGTGCAGGCATTTCTTTTTGTCAGCTTCCCTCCCAGCACTTCCTGTGCAGGCCTTCCTTCCTGTCAGCTTCTCTCATAGCAGTTCCTGTGCAGGCCTTCCTTCCTGTCAGCTTCTCTCCCAGCAATTCCTTTGCAGGCATTCCTTCCTCTCTCCCAGCACTTTGTGTCTCACTTATTTCAAAGGCAAATGTTTCCTAGGTGTCACCAGATGCTTGCTTTACATTTTCCCGCCCCTTGTGTCTGCAAAATGCCTCTTTATGTGTTAGGCTCTTGCAATTGCTACACCGCTGTGAATTTTTTTTATTTAGTTTGCTTGCATTAGCTTTGTGGCCCTTTTGGTCTCAGTTGTAGCAGACAGGGTTAATGTTGCCTCTCTCCCTTACTGTTGTAACAGGGGTGCTGACCTGCATCACATTATCAGTGTTTGGGCTGACAGGGTATTTCTCAATGTCCTCAAAGCCAGTAACGTAACTAGAGGGGCCCCCCTCCGTACGACCGGTGCGCAAGCTGCCAGGGGGCCCTGAGGGGGTGCGGGCCCTGGCCCAATCGCACCCCTGCTCCCCCGGTAGTTACGCCACTGCTCAAAGCTTTTTAAACGCATTTTAAACTCAGCAAATTTCACTTTTCCATCACCAACTATGATATGGATAGCAAAGGGTTTAAATGATTCAGGTACGACCTTAAGAATCATTGCAATCAACAGTCCATTGCTCAGTGTCTAAACATCATTCCTGAGAGCTAAAATGGCTGTTTCTGAACATATTATATAGTCTGTGACACTTTCGTTTGCAGCTTTCTGAAGAGATGTTGACTCTGTGTATAAGCTTATTATTCATGGCTTACCTTTGCCAGCATAGTGGTTACTTAGGATTTGAAGTGCTTTCCTTCCATCATCAGTTGCTTCTCTCATAATCAGAGACAGACTTTTATCATCCAAAAATTGAATTAACTCAGCATAAGTCTCCTCTTTCTTACTTCTGTCCTCATCCACGTCTGTGTCCTCTGTGGGTTCATGTTGGATGGTTTCTTTAAGATTCATCAGGTGCATGTGGCCTAGAAACATTTGCCCATATGTAGAATGCTAAAATGTTCCCTTTTGAAACAAGAACATTGTAGCACAGGAACTGATATACCTGGCGCCTGTGTGTTCCAAAGCATTTCAGATACTTTCCATATACACATAAAAGCTTTCATACAACAAACACATTATTAGTTATTAGTGCAGGTATCGGACCTGTTATATAGAATGCTCAAGACCTGGGGTTTTCCGGATAATGGATGTTTCAGTAATTAGGATCTTCATACCTCAAGTCTACTAGAAAATCATGTAAACATTAAATAAACCCAATAGGCTGGTTTTGCCTCCAATAAGGATTAATTATATCTTAGTTGGGATCAAGTACAAGCTACTGTTTTATTAAAAGGAAGTCCTTTTCCAAACATTTGGATTATTTGATTACAATGGATTCTATGGGAGACGGGCTTTTTGGATAATGGGTTACCTGTAGAGCGTCAACATGGATGAGGTTTAATGGCTCATATCATTAGTAGCTTTTATCAGAACCAGGTCAAGGAGTTTTGGCCCCAGGCAGATCCTGATCAAGCTTCTAAATGAGTCATGGCATTTCATGTACACAACTCCCAAAGGCCCAATAAATAATGACCTATATGGGGCCCTCGGAAGAGCTTGTCATACAGGTTTAGAAATCTTGGTTTTCTTGGGCTGTGCCTTCTGAACTAGGTTGACTTCTGCACTTTGTCCTCACTTGGGCATTGGACTGCATCTCCAAAATCTCACAACATTGAAGGGAGTCTGGGAGATGATGAACCCTGGAAACCATAAAGTCCCTGTCCAACACCAATTAATAATATCTTAATACCCTCCCTCAGCTCAACTTTTTATTGCTGTGTTTTTCTGAAATCTGGATTCCAAACACTCCTTAATCTTTTTGTTTCTGTGAGTCGCTGGGAAGTGGCACGGATGAGAAGGATCTCTATGTAGAATGATGGATGGCTCTTTCGGAAGCATCAGCCACATAGACAAGAAAAGAAAGATTAAATTCATCACCTGCTTTGGGGAAACAAAAGGAGAGCATGGGTTCTTTTTTTAGAGACAATGGGTCTCATTTGTTATTAATCATCGAGATCGGACTCCTAAAGCTGACAGAGAGCATGTATTTGAGCATCCAAGGTGATAGGGTGAAGCAATAAACCTCTACCGTGTGGCTGTGCCCTTGAAAAGCAGAAAGCATGGACACAACATAAGCAGAAAATAGGCTCTTCTGGAACACTCCCTTCCCAGAGACTACTATCCCACTGTTACTATAGGCACCATCTCTCCCTACTATACCTGCTATCCCACAGTCACACTCCCTTCCCAGAGACTATTATCCCACTGTTACTATAGGCACCATCTCTCCCTACTATACCTGCTATCCCACAGTCACACTCCCTTCCCAGAGACTATTATCCCACTGTTACTATAGACACCATCTCTCCCTACTATACCTGCTATTCCACAGTCACACTCCCTTCCCAGAGACTATTATCCCACTGTTACTATAGGCACCATCTCTCCCTACTACACCTGCTATCCCACAGTCACAGTCCCTTCCCAGAGACTATTATCCACTGTTACTATAGGCACCATCACTCCCTACTATACCTGCTATCCCACAGTCACGCTCCCTAAGGTACTAAGTTTGCCCAGGAGCAGTAACCCATGACAACCAATACAATGCCTGCATTTAAACAGGTGACTAGTAAATGCTACATGCTGATTGGTTGCTATGGGTTACTGCTTCTGGGCAAATTTAGTGCCTTTTATTACGTAACCCCAATTGTCTCTAATAGTTCGTAGTTCTTTTCATCTCCATCAAATATTAGCCTGCTCCATCAGTTTCATCCCTCTCTCCTAGGCCCATAACCTGACAGGGGAGAAACTGCACACAGACACCATGCTTCTCTTGCTTCAAGAAGACATAACTTTAAAGATCATGTCACATGACACTGTGTCAGTATAAGATTACTATGGGATCTGTATGAGAGCACACCAAGATATACAGACCAACAAATAAACAGACAGCTGGTAGAAACAAAAAATAACATGTTGAGTGTAGGGTGTGAATGTAGCTAGGGATTTGATTTTAATTTGGTTCTTGTGTTTTCTATCAGTGGGAAGCAGATAGAAGTGACATAATATAAGAGAACAAGATGAGAGAAAAACTTGTATCTGAGAAAAAGTTGAAAAACACATCTTTATTCTTTATACTATATATGGTGGGTGTGAAGGTAACTTGGGATTTGCTCTTCTTACCATAAGTGGGAGGCAGATAAAAGTCAGATAATTCATGGGAAACTTAAAAAAGTGAAGCAAATTATAAACAGGTTTATTTAGTGTTATGTGAAGATTCCATCAACTTTAACAAAATTGGAGTTTTATTATTTTAGTAATTTTTTTAAAATTATTTTTACAACCCTTTCTTAACTGAATTTGCCCATATTTGGCTGTTCTCATGAAGAACATCATTACATTTGTGAACCTCTCTATCTCTCAGATGAGCCCCCGCAAGATGTGTCTGGGGGAACGGTGATGCAGTCAAACCATTCCCTTAGATGATTTGACAGCAAAAATGAGGAGTGCCAGGGTTCTTAACCAGAAACCTGATGTTTAGTAAACTCAAAGGGGCAAATTTACTAAAGTGCGCAGTGACTGGCGATGGCGAAAATTTGTCAGCTTGACTTCATTTCATTACATTGCTGATTTACTAATGGTCGCCGGCGTCCCAAAAAATGCTAGTGTCTTTTCCTTTTTTCAGGGTAATAGGCTGCAAAAGAGCCTAAATTTTATTTGGGGTAACCGGGTTCCCCCCTACATTTCCTAACATACTGTATGGCACATATGGCTCATGTGTAGGGCTAAATAACAACTTTATTTTCTTGTGTAGTGTAATGTAGTTGCTGAAACATATACGTCCATTCAACTTTTACTTCCTGCCATATGCAAATGAGGCAATGCTAGCGCAACTTTGGTTCGCTTGGCGCAGTAACGCTAGCGCAACTTCGCCAGCTGGACGCAACTTCGGATTTTTGTGAATTTCGTTGTACTGTTGAATTTATGCCTTGCGAAGAGTTGCGCTTTGAGCGAAGCCATCGCTAAAATCGACTATTAGACTATTCGATAGTCGAAGTACTGTCTCTTTAAAAAATTCTTCGACCCCCTAGTTCGCCACCTAAAACCTACCGAGGCCAATGTTAGCCTATGGGGAAGGTCCCCATAGGCTTCCTAACAATTTTCTGATCGAAGGAATATCCTTCGATCGATGGATTAAAATCCTTCAAATCGTTTGATCGTAGTAATAGCGGTAAAACCTTCGACTTCGATATTCGAAGTGGAAGGATTTTACTTCAACGGTCGAATATCAAGGGTTATTTAACTCTCGATATTTGACCCTAGGTAAATGTGCCCCTTACAGTTGTAACAATAAATTCAACAATGCACCACTAGTGATGGGCAAATGAATACTAAACCCACTGGGGATTACTAAACCCACTTCCATTCCGTAGTGCTGCACAGAACTGCTCTTACTCACTAGCCATGTCTGCCTTACACCCCTGGAATATACTATAACAGGAGCTGGGCTATCACTAACTGGTCCTCATTCCTGATACCCAAATCATCTACAACAAATTTAAATCACACCACCAAAATGGACCAAATTTGGCCCTGTAGCCCTGCTCATTATTTAACCATACAATTCAGCAGTGATGCATCTGAAGCAGCCTTACCGTGTTACCATTTTTTGTTTGTTTTTTGTTTTGTAAAAGTATTCCCGTACATGCACAACAATCACAGATGAATTCAAGAGGTTTTCAAATTCACAAAACATAGGGGTTTGTTTAGCAAATATATATCTGAGAATCCTACAGGTTCCCAGAATCTAAAGTGAACTGAATTCACAGTTTTGATGATTTTTTTTTAAAAACAGCACTCTGCAAATGGATTTATTTGTTCAATTTTTTTTCTCCACATTTTTGAAAGAATTTTTGTTTGTTTGGTTCCCTGTTGCAGCACAGCAAATTTCTTTAAATTGTTACATTTCTATAAATGCGTTGCTGGGAGAGATTAGAGATTATTTATTGTCTTCTTTTACTACGGATTTTTCTACATTGAATTGCCGCAGTTCCGCTTGCGGCAAAATGCAGAAATTCACGGCAAATTCGTGTATGGAGAATGAATTCACCCATCACTACTTCTATTGGTTTTGCTCATCTCAAACCAGCCAAAAAAAAATGTTTGTTGAAGACACCAATATTGAAATTGGAAATTATGAAAATAATGTGTGAGTATTTGTCTAAAATTACGACATACACAAAGGTATTCACCTTTTCCTGTTTGTGAAATAAATGTGACCTGTGGGGAAAATATTTGTGATTGAAGTTAAACAGGATAAAAACCTTTGATGAATATGACGCGTGTGTTTATTAATTTTACACAAGGCCATGGCTCGATGTTGCCTGTGCTTATGTTATAACTGTAGGCCCAAAGAAGTAAACAGGATACATGTCATGTGTTTTTGCTTAACGCACAACATATTTGGCAGGAAAGGTCAATCAAATATTGTTTGATGTGTGTGTTTATTTTCTAAAAATACCATTGGACATTGGAAATGGCAGGGTTAGAGAACGCCTGTAGGAAGCGCAGAGCAGAGCCAAAACCTCATGTTTCCTCAGGATATTCTAAGACTGTGCTAATATCATACTGAAGAAACAATGGCATTTCATAGCATTTGGCTGTAATTAGATTTAATCATATCTTACATCTACATTGTGGCACAAACATTCCTGTGGCGCTAACTCATACTGTTGGCAATTTTCTTCTGCTGTACATTACTTCTCAAAAACATAGATAGGAACAGCTCATATCTCATATTAACAATCATATACTCTTTCAGACTGATGCATGGGGGGTATCCAGTGCAAACATGGTGGAAGACATATATTTGGATCTAATGAGCTTCATTGGTCCCTTATATACGTATGTCACAACATTGCTCCGAAAACATATTTAAAGGAAAACTATACCCCCCAAACAATGTAGGTCTCTAATAAAAGATACTGAATAAAACCCTGCTTCATGTAAATGAACCATTATCATAATAATATACTTTTTTAGTAGTATGTGCCATTGGGTAATCATAAATAGAAAATTGCCATTTTAAAAAATAAGGGCCGACCCCTGAGATCGTAAGATTCACTGTGCACACATACAAACCACATGTAAGGTCACATGAGCCAATTAACAGACAGAGTTCTGCCTTTTGCTTCCTCACTTCTTCCTGTTACAGTTAGTGTTGTAGTATTTCTGGTCAGGTGATCTCTGAGGCAGCACAGATAGAGTCACGAAATGGTGGTTCAAGGCAAGAGATGTAAAAGGGCAGTATTTATGTAAATATATATTCCAGTTTGGTAAGATTCTTTAATATGTCATTCAATTTGATATAAACTATCTGTTGCTTAAGTATTGATTTTGGGGGTATAGATTTCCTTTAAGACATAATTGATCTTATGTAATACAGGTATGGGACCTGTTATCCAGAATGCTCAGGATCTGGGGTTTTTCCAGATAATGGATATTTCTGGCTCTTCACACCTTAAGTTGACTAGAAAATCATGTAAACATTAAATAAACTCAACTGGCTGGTTTTGCTTCCAATAAGGATTAATTATATCTTAGTTGGGATCAAGTACACGCTACTGTTTTATTATTACAGAGAAAAGGGAAATTACTTTTAAAAATTGAGTCCATGGGAGAAGACCTTTCTATAATTCGGAGCTTTCTGGATAACGGGTTTCGGATGACGGATTCCATACCTGTACTTTCTAATGAATTTGTATGGCACAGCCAACTCCAGCTCTGTTGAATGTGCAGGGCCTCATTTATTAATGGGGCAAACCACTAATTCCAAAAACAATTGCCACAATTTGCCCTGTTGTGTATCCACAGTTCCAGTGTAACTGCAAACACCTCAACTGCAAAAATGATGCCTGTTCCTAAGTAGTGGAAAAGCTACACTCACATCATTACGGGTGTTTTGTTGGGAAATAAGTGCACCCAGCACAGAACAAAAAGGGAACCCTGAATGTATTGCCTGGCCAATGTATATGACCCACTTGTGCCTCTGCTTGGACTTGGGTATTAGCATTTTTTGAATAACATTTTGGTGGGCACAAGCTTGCATGCAATTTAGAATCTAGCATTAAGCCCACTAATAGTAAAAAGGGCTTCCACAATCAGTCGCCCGGCAACAAATCGGCTCTTCTCCACAAACTTCCTTCCTGCTGGCTAGAATCTAAATCGCCTGTGGGATGGCGTAGCACTTTGTTTTCCAAAGTCGCCCGAAGTTGCCCCATAAGGAAACTTTGGGCGACTTCGGAAAACAAAGCTCTCCAAGTGCCATCCTGCTGGAGATTTAGATTCTAGCCGACGGGAAGGCATTGCGGGGAGATTAGTCGCCTGAAGAATAGGCGATTTGTCGATGGGCGACTAATGTCCCCGAATCTCCACCTGTGTCTCTGCCTTAGTTCCCTTCCTAAGACATGTTCATAGTCACAAAGAGGTCATTTTCCGACCAGTCTGACCACCAAGTAGTCAAGGAAGTAGTCAGGAGAAAGAAAGAGGCTGCTCTGATGTTAGGTTAGGAAAAAAATTAGAAACCATCTCACAAGCCATCAGCAGCTGGTACAAAATCTCTATGAGCAGCTGTCGGAGGAGTGAGGATGATCTGACAGCCTCCAGTCATTCCCTGATCTATATCATTAAATAAACATCCTATTATAAAGGCAGAAAACAGCAAGACAATGTGAAGGCTTCAGAAATGTTCAGCGTGAATTTCCTGTCTGGAATTCTTAATCTTCCCACCATTGCCCATCCCTTTATTCACATCTGTATTTTGCCAAAGATGTGACACTCAGAGTATCGGGTGTAAAGGGTCAGTAACACAAAACTCTTAATGTCAACCATGTAATGTATTTCTATTTTGTACATGTAAAGTCTTTTCTCTAAGGGACTGTACTGTGTATTAGTGATGTTCGAATCCGTCCCGTTTCAATTCGCAGAGAAATTAGCGAATTTTCACGGTAGTTTTGCAAAAACATTCGTTGTCGCTGAAATCTGGAAATTGGCCGCAAATCCATGCCTGCCAAATAAATTCACCCATTACTACTGTGTATCCTCAATGGTAATTAATAGTCTAAAGAGCTATTGGCTAAATCCAGTGTGCTAGTATTTACAGTGACGGGCCAGGCCGGCCAGGTGCCCTAGGCAAACTGGCCAGTCGCTCCACCCCTCAAGCGATGAATCGCTCGTGCACGCATACACACGGATAGGCGCTCGTGATCACATACACACGCATAGGCACACGCAGCCGGGAACAGTCAGCATGAGAGTTGAGAGGGAACCAGAATAGGGGTAGTGTCACGGTCCGCACCCTAAACCAGAACTAATGCCAAGCTCCCTGGTCTCGGCTCGGCTTCACCAGTAGTGTGACCGACCGCCTTTGGTTTCGAGAGGAGCCCTCAGCATACTCAAATGCCACCTGGACTTTTCAAGAGGAGCAAAGCGAGGAGTTCTGGCAAGCAAAGTGGCACGACAGTTAAAAGTCAGTTAGGCCGAAGGTCGCGGTACAACAGGATAAGGCAGAATCGTAGTCAGGCGGGCTGGGTCGAGGCAGGCAGAAAACTAGGATCGTCAGGCAGGCAAGGGGTCAAACCGGATAATCAATCAGAATAGGATCAGGCAGAAGGAGTAGTCAAAATACAGGCTGGGTCGGCGTACAGATATCAGGATGGTCAAAAACAGGCAGGGTCACAACAGGAGATCAATAACAAACAGGAATCAGATGCACAAGGCTCAAAAGGCACCAGGAAAACTAGTCCTATCACGGGCAATATACAATTACAAACTGTCCCTTTAAATACATTAAAAACTCGCGCCATTGCGAGCTGACGTCACACTTCAGCGCGCCTGTGCCTTTAAGACACGGACGGAAGCGGTGCAGAAGATCCCTGCGGGCGTCCCTGCTTGGAGTGCGGCGGGCGTCCCCGCTGAACTCCACCACCCCTACCGGGTTAAGTTATTACAGGTAGGAGTATTGATCCCTGTAGGACACATTCTTCTGCATTAGGTTCTATGGAGCTCGTTTCTACTGACTCTGTGTCCTTTCTCAATGGTGATGTCTATGCTAACATCACATTCCTCAAAGTGATTCTGTCATGGGAAAAAATGTTTTTTTCAAAATGTGTCAGTTAATAATGCTGCTCCAGCCGAATTCTGCACTGAAATCCATTCTCAAAAGAGCAAACATATTTTTTTATATCTAATTTTGAAATCTGACATGGGGCTAGACATATTGTCAGTTTCCCAGCTGCTCCCAGGCATGTAACTTGTGCTCTGATAAACTTCAATCATTCTTTACTGCTGTACTGCAAGTTCGATTCTAACAACAGAACAATGGTAAGGTAACCAGATAGCAGCTCTCTAACACAAGATTACAGCTGCCTGGTAGATCTAAGAACAGCACTCAATAGTAAAATCCAGGTCCCACTTTGACATATTCAGTTACATTGAGTAGGAGAAACAACAGCCTGCCAACATGACCAAGCAAAATGACCTGAGATGCACCTACACACCAATATAACAACTGGTTCAGGAATTAAATTTTACATGGTAGAGTGAATTATGTGCAGTGTAAACAGTGTAATTTAAAAGTAAAAACAACACCATAAAATCATGACAGATTCCCTTTAATGTTTTGTCTCCACAACGTGCTTTTTTACCAGTTAGTATTGGCAGTGCCTACTCACAGACTAGTAATTTTGTCCCAAG
Source organism: Xenopus laevis (assembly GCF_017654675.1). NCBI lineage: Eukaryota > Metazoa > Chordata > Amphibia > Anura > Pipidae > Xenopus > Xenopus laevis. The sequence continues at coordinate 150,300,813 of NC_054379.1, read as the reverse complement.
ATTAGTCTTGCTTGCTGTAAAATTCCCTCTCATAATAATAATGAAGTTAGGAGGAGAGAGATGGAGCTATCCCTATTGTGAACTGCTAATTGTTTGTAAAGCTATGATGCAGTGTACTATCAACCCAAAAACTATTCTATGTATTCACAGTTAATAAGTTTCATAGTATTTTGCCTTTATACTCTTGATGATATCTACAAATGCATTTCCATTTTTTTAATCGTGGCTTTAGTCTGTTTTCTGGTTCCTAAATTGCCAGATTTCATGAGCACAGGAGCTTTGACTGGAATATTAAATTCACAAACGTTCATCCAGACAAACAGAGCAGCTTTATTTAAGTCCAAGTACTGCACGGCTATTATGACAGTTGGAAACACCATATGAAAATCTAGTAAAAGGCTTTGAAGACACAGCATGCTCCTTTCATCAATTAATTCAATGCTCAATGGCTCAGTTCTTCAAAATAAACTGTAATGTGTCATAAATAATATGTACGATTATTTTATCTGTCAAGTTGTACCAGATATGTCAGTAAATATATTACTGGCCGTCATGCTAAATTATAATACATTTTATTTAACAATCTTTGTTATTTTTCAGTCATTTTTAGAAAAATTGCTGTAGGTAAAACAAGCCTATTCACATAAATAAAATAACCCCCTGATCTTAACCAAATATTTGTGGGTTTTCTGAGTTTTTGAATCAAACAATAAATTCCTATGTGTGATCAAGCTGCAAGGTAGCAAAGTCATTGAAGTGACAGGGCAGCAAGACCTACTGTACCGTGAATGACAAAATGAAGAGGACAGAGAGAATAAAAGGGTCAGATAAAAGGAGCTATGGCTTTTATAAGCTGAATGGGGAAAGCTGAGGTCAGGGCAAATGATAGCAGTACAACAGAAGGAAAGCATTAAATAATTGATGGATGTGAAAGAAAGGAAATTGACTAAATAGAGGCATCAAATACAATAAGGGAATAGAAGCTAAAGGGACTGCAATTCAATGAACAGTGGGAAAGGGGAACTTAGAAAAATAGTTGCAAGATGATGGGTGATGTGGCATTGGAATTAGATGGACAACACACAAGGTTTCATTATAAGAAGTTCTAGGGAGTATTTAGATTTTTCAACCTGAACACATTCAGGTTGGAAACCTTTGCAGTTTGATTCTCAGAAACTTTTGGCTAGATCTATAAAGTAAGTAATTAAAGTAATTGTTTTGCACTTTTTCAAAATAATTTTTGTTGTTTTGTAGATCAACATGAACATAACATAAGAATGCACCCCAAGTTAGGCCTCTTTCACATTATATTAGCTTAATGGTGCCCAGTAGAATAAATAAATGGAGAGATTTGAGACAAAGAGAGTGCTTTAGGAACACAAACCTCAAAAAATGTCCTGTGTGTGTGTCAAAATTATTTTATTTGTTTGTAGCCCAAGAGGCCATGTTCTTCTTCCTGTGTGGGCTGTGAAGTAGCAGTAAGGAAAGAAAGGAAGAAAGAAAGAAAGAAAGAAAGAAAGAAAGAAAGAAAGAAAGAAAGAAAGAAAGAAAGAAAGAAAGAAAGAAAGAAAGAAAGAAAGAAAGAAAGGAAGGAAGGAAGGAAGGAAGGAAGGAAGGAAGGAAGGAAGGAAGGAAGGAAGGAAGAAAAAAAGAAAGAAAGAAAGAAAGCTTATTTTATCAGGATAGAAAATAAAAACATGTTTTTTCCCTGGCATATTTAGGGATCAGTGAATAGCAAAGAGCTCACTGGGTTCATGGTCTGTTACTATGGTGGGTAACATGAAAGACTCTTCTGTGGGTTCTCTGGGGACAGTTCCTTCTATAGATGCATTTTCAAGTGATTTTACAGGTAATTAGTAAGAATGTCTCCCCAGCCCATCCTTCCCTAGTCACTATAATGGATTCTTAAAAATATAAAGCATTTCAGCATGGTACAAGCTCGGACAACTGTGGATAGCGCCAGTCTAGGTGCTCAAGGTATAATGTACTCAGGAAGGATAGAAATAATACTTGCAGACCAGTTGTCTTACTTCAGAGACTAGAGCTGCTAAAACAGAACATCGGCTCTTGCACAAAACACAGGCACTTTTGGTTCATGTTGTAATTAGGTCTAATTAACTCAGTCCCATACTTTGCTGTCCTCTCTTCACCTCTACCAGATGCAGAAAAAATACCCCAGACCAGTGCTGTCCAACTTCTATGGTACTGAGGGCCGGATTTTTTCCAATCTACATGGTGGAGGGCCGATAACGGAAGCCAGTGTTAGCCACTCCCTGTTTTTAGACCACACCCACTTTAAACCACACCCATGTTACCGCAAGACCATGTCCACATTAATAACACACCAAAAAAACAAATGGTTGGTGCTCACTGCAGGGATCAGGGCTGGAACTAGGTGTAGGCAGAGTAGGCGGCTGTCTAGGACGCCATCATTGAGGGGTGCACTTTTTTCAAGCGTTTATTTAATCATTTGTTTCAGTAATCATGGTCACTCAGTCGGATGGAATCCATCTCCTTCCCCTTCTTGCCAGCAGGTAATCGCTCCTTCTGTGCGGTGCAGCGCGATGTGCGTACACGCGTCAATGACGTCACTGATGTGTTGGGTGACAGAGAGAGGCAGAGAGCTGGGGGGCTGCTTGGTGTGACTCTCGCTGCTCTCAGACTTGCACAGTTGCACTGAACTGAAGACTTTCTTTCTATTACTGTAAAGTGTGAAGCTTCCTGCTGGTACAGCCAGGTACAGATTTGGGGCCCATATATTTGCTGTTGCTGCTGGGCGCTGGCACAGGTACATAAATACTTGGGGGCAATATGATGTGATCAGATTTATTTTTGGCTGCTGCTGACACAGGTAAAGATTGGGGGGTAATATGATGGCTGCTGGAGGGCTGTATGATGAATGGCTGCTGAGCTTACTGGTACAGGTACAGGGGGCAGTAATATAAATGAAAAAGTGTTGTACATTTTCTTGCTCTCTTTATTTAAAAACCATCATGATAAGGAGGGAAATGGTAATGCAGGACAGGGGGCACTGATTGAAGCTCTTGCCTAGGGTGTCAAACTATCTTGTGTCTGTCCTGGCAAGGATGTCACTCATATGTGAAAAAAGTTAAGTCATATTAAGACATAACCATACATCCATATGCCTCCTCCTCCCCTGTGTATAATACAGTACCCCAGCATATGATTAAACACCTTTTATTATACGGGAAATGAACCAAAGCCTTGGGTTAATTTCTTTTTCATTTTTTTCTTTTTCATTATTCGTTTCAGAGAACTATAAGACTTTTTTTATATGCTTTTTCATTGTATTTGCATCACAGTAACTAAATGCTATTAGCTAATTGCTGTTTAAACAATTGTTTAATTTCACTAATTGATTGCACCTGTCAATTAACTGATTGAATCACCTATAAATGTACCACCTTACACAGATCCTGTATGCTTGACAAAGGGGCTTGCCCCGAAACGTTGCACTTCCGGTAATAAATCTTTGCAAGGTGTTCACCTGCATTCACAGCTTGTGTGCCAGTGTGCCTTTTCTTAGTATCAGATTTGAGGTTGCCGGTTACCTCTATCACTGTGCACCAAGGAAATTGGAATTATCTACACAGAACAGGTGTGCGTGAGCTACTACTACTTTGTACTGATTGTTCGGCTACAAGCTCTCAGCACCCTGCTACTATACCGCTATGTCATTTGCGGACATTGCCGCAACTACGGATCGTCGGGCTGACACTTTTTGCTTCTCTGAGGCTGAGAGAAAGAAAATCCTCAACGCTACACAGAGCCTGCCTACATCTACTACATTAAGTGGGACAGAAGTTCTCCGTAAATTGGAAAACCTTAAACGCAGGGAAATATCATGGGCATTGCATATGTCCTCCCTTGCCGAATATGCCAAAGCTCAACGGATCCCACGAGGACTGCGGGTCATGCTACAACCTGCACTTTTCAAGGACAACCAGGAGTTTCTGCAGAAGTGGCAAGGAATACTGAATCGCTGCAGTTTGGACCTGATAACCCTTACCATACAACAGTTGCAGACAGGAACGAAAGAGTTAAAGCAGCAACTACATACCATGGAGGAAGAATATCGCAACAGCGCAGAATCCAATGCCATGATGCTGAGAGAGTTGGAAGTAAAGATGGAGCGGTTACAGCGCGACATCCTGGAGGTAAAGCTTCGCAAATTCAGAAGAGACACCATCGATTACAGCAAGGGGGAGGTCTATTCCTGGAAAGATTACAGGCGCACTACGCGAAGATACCGCACCTCATCTGCGATCTCAACAGACAGAGCATCCGAACAATCGCTGGAACTGTCACAGTCATCGCCAGCTGGATCACAGCACTCTGCGGTCTCTTTTTTAGGAGGAGGTCGGCGCACACAAAACGCAAAACCAGGAGGGGAAGAAAGGCACGAGACAGCGTCCCAACAAACCACGCGGAAGAAAACGAACCGCAGGTAAATACTATCTTCAACCTCTTTCAATACAGTCCCAGCAAGTTTGAACTTTCAGCACTTAGTAAAGGACTGAACTTTGTGCCATCTTTCACGGCCCCCTCATTCCCTACACTCGTGGATCTGTTTAAGTTTGTAAGATCACTTAAATTGAAGGCATATTTTTGCGATAGGCCTTCTATTACACCCAACGATAAAACTGTGGCTGCATTAAAAAATAAATTGGGCTCAAAAAGTAATTTTGTGCCCCCGGGCAATTTCCATGCAATTGAGGCATTTGAAACAGTGGTGACGTTGGATGTTAATAGAATCTTACAGAAACAAAATAAAAAAGAAAGATGTAATATCTCTGCAAATGAAAGATTGGCTTTGAAATCATTAAAGGCTAATTCGGATGTAATTATAACAAAAGCCGACAAAGGTGGGGGCATTGTAATGCTTAATACCGCTGACTACAATAAGCAAGCAGAAAGCCATTTGAATAATAATATGCTGTATAAAATGTTAGGAGGCGATCCTACTTTGAAGTTTAAAAACGAGTTGAATGTTTTTCTAAATTCGGCGGTTTTGGAAGGTTTAATTACTGAAGATATATATCGCTTACTATTTAATGCACATCCTAACATTCCATATGTGTATTTCCTGCCTAAGATCCATAAAAGCCAAACAAACCCTCCTTACAGGCCTATCGTTTCCAACGTGAACTCTATATGGCAACCCCTGGCCATTTACATCGATATGTTTTTGCAGGAAATTCTTCCCACTTTAACCACATGCTTAATCGACACCACCGATTTTTTGACTAGGCTAGAGAAGGTAGCATTTCCATCGAGTGATTTCTTTTTCTGTTCTTTAGACGTAAAAGACCTTTTTACGTCTATACCCCATGATGAAGGAATAGAATGCATTCGTTCATACCTGTCCCAGGGGAAATTACCCAGCTATAAAATAAATTTCATCTGTGATTTGTTGGATATTGTACTGAGAAAAAATTACTTCCAATTTAACCAGGATTTTTACTTACAATTGCAAGGCTGCGCCATGGGTGCGAACATGGCACCTGCCTATGCCAACATCTTCATGGATTATTTTGAAAAAAGTTTTATATTTTGCAATAATGAGTACACACAGTACATCCATGATTATATGCGCTACATGGACGACACTTTTTTTCTTTGGTCAGGCAGCCGTGAAACCTTGGAGAATTTTCTCAGATATCTCAATGAAGTACATGCTTCGATTAAATTCACCCTAGAATTTAGCCCCAAAGACATACACTTTTTGGATGTGAATATTCAATCTACAGGTGCAGCATTTGTTACAAGCGTGTTCACTAAGCTCACGGACAGAAATAATCTATTACCTAGTGATAGTTTTCATCCACCTGGCTTAGTAAAAGGTCTCCCAAAAAGCCAATTTTTACGAGCAAGACGCATTGCATCTACGGATGACCTATACGAAGCTGAGGCAACTAAAATGATTAAAAAATTTAAAGAAAAAGGACACAATATAGAAAGCCTACAAGAAAAATATGAGGAGGTACGTAGAATCCCTAGGGATAAACTACTAACCAAAAAAAAGCTTCCATCTACATCCACAACATCACGAATCCCTTTTGTTAGTTCTTATGATAAAAATTCTAAGGCCATTCGTAATACTATCTTAAAACATTGGGATATACTAAAAATGGATGCAAAATTTGGGCATATGTTCCAGGCTCCCCCTCTTTTTTCTTACAGAAGGGGTAAGAATATTGGACAACTAATTAAACCTCAGAAACGTAAGCTACAGATGGGTGATTTAACGCACAATAAAGGCACTTTTCCCTGCAGGAATTGCGGACACTGTAACGGAATAATCCCTGGCAACACAGTTACACACCCGCAGCAGGGTACGAAACATGAAATCAATGGATTTTTCACATGCGATAGTTCAGACGTGATTTACTGCATTAAATGTCCATGCGGCCTAGCCTATATAGGGCAGACTTCGAGACCCATAAAAACAAGGCTAAATGAACATAAATCGACTATCCGCAATTATCAACCCCAAAAAAGTGAAAATGTCGAGCTAACAGCTTCAAGTAAATATAAGAAAGAAACATGGCTTGCCAAACATTTTTTCACAAACTGCCACAGAGTAGCACAACTCCGTTGGCAGGTTTTAGAGAAAATAAGAATACAACAAGGACAGGATAAAAAGAGAATTTTATTACAGAGAGAATGCTATTGGATCTGGTTACTCCAAACTAAATATCCAAAAGGGCTTAATGAAGAGTTCAGTATGGCTTGCTATTTATGAATTTATCTTTTTCTGGGTGTTCTAACTCTCTTTGTTTAATTTTTCCAGATAAGAAAACTATGTGCAAATTTCCTGATGCAGGGACAGGTATTCTTCTATTTTTTCCTTCAGACAGGGTAAGAATTTATAGTTACATTTTGTAACCATTTTTATGTCCATGTTTGTTTTTTAGGTACTGCAACACTGTTGAAATATTTTCTTGCTACATTAGAAAATTGGGCTTATAAGGTTTCCCACTGGACTTTGAACTTTTATTATACGGGAAATGAACCAAAGCCTTGGGTTAATTTCTTTTTCATTTTTTTCTTTTTCATTATTCGTTTCAGAGAACTATAAGACTTTTTTTATATGCTTTTTCATTGTATTTGCATCACAGTAACTAAATGCTATTAGCTAATTGCTGTTTAAACAATTGTTTAATTTCACTAATTGATTGCACCTGTCAATTAACTGATTGAATCACCTATAAATGTACCACCTTACACAGATCCTGTATGCTTGACAAAGGGGCTTGCCCCGAAACGTTGCACTTCCGGTAATAAATCTTTGCAAGGTGTTCACCTGCATTCACAGCTTGTGTGCCAGTGTGCCTTTTCTTAGTAAACACCTTAGGGGCCACTAACAATAATTTTAAAATGCTATCGAACCCCCAAAACAAATACCAAAGTATGACACACACAGGGAGCATATGGAAGACAGAACAGAGCAGGAGACAGGAATCAGGACCAGTCTAATATGTACGACATACAGTGACACAGTGCTGGTGCCCCATTAGCATTTTGAATAAAGTGTGAACAGGAGAACAATGTGGGCAGTTTCAGTCTGGGTCTCAGGTGTGAACAATACAGGGGTTTAGGGGTGTGAACAATAGAGGTGTCACAAGTGTGAACAATACAGGGGGATCACAGGTGTGAACAATACAGGGGATTAGTCTGAATTTGAGGTTTAGACAATGCAGGGGCCAGTTAATCTCTGTAGTGATACCTTTTAAATTTTACATATTTACAGACACAGCAGGCAGACTTTAATGTGGGGGGCCACATAAGGGGGGGTCGCAGGCCGCCAGTTGGACAGCCCTGCCCTAGACTAATACTGAATTTGGGGATTGTCCATTGCAGCACACACAACAAGTGAGGCTACGGTGCAGTCACCCTGTATTCTATCCCCAGGAAAGGCTGATTATTTCAAGAAGTGAATTCCACCTCCTGGGGGTGCATGCACCATCAATCTGCCCATGGCATCCATAGACATCATTGCATGAAATCACCAATTTAATAAAATGGTTGTGTTGAGAACTTAAATTGGATTTAAACCCAAAAACTTTAAGCAGCTTTGTGATATAGGCTGTCTTGTTCTGCATTGCTGGTTCGGACTCTTGAAACAATCTTGCAGAAGTCAGCTCTCCTCCAGATCCAAGATTCCAGATCCCATAAAGTCTTGTATATTTGCAGGCTTCTGGTACAGTCAGGATCAGCAGTGCAGAGGATAGAAAGAGACAGACAGATACTGCTTTCAATAGCAATTGCATTTACCAATGCCATTAACGTGCAGTTAAGGTATACTGGAGGTTGCTTAGGATTATGTTAGGGCAAATCTTATTTTCCAGTTTGCAACCCCTTTAAGATTCACATGCACAATAAATTCTGGGCAGTAGGAGCATAAATCATTGTCTTGTGCTGGCTTTGCCATTTGATAAATGTCAGTTGATAATTATATGTAGAAATGTATAATTATATGTGTATGTGCCAAATGGCTCTGCTATAATGGTCTGTTAATAGAAAACAGTTTTATGACACTAAAAAAGCTGATGCAAATTAGAATAGTCAAATGTCATTCTCATTTCCCTGCCTATCTATGTTTGGAGGGGTTGAAATTGTAAGGCTTTATATAACAATAAAGAGAAGGAGAGAGGAGCGTAACTACAGAGGAAACAGACCCTGTGGCTGCAGGGGGCCCCAGAAGGAATAGGGAGCCACATGAGTCCTTAGCTAATGAGCAATTTCAACATACATTGGTAAAACAGGATAAACTCTGGATATGTTGGGGGATATAAATTAATTTGCTGTTGGGCCCAGTAACATCCAGTTACAGCACTGGAAGGATACCCCTAGTGGTGAGAAAGAAATGAGCAAGCACAAGACATATAAAACCATAAATGAAAGTTCAAGCAGAGATAAAGAGCTATTTAGAAGAGTACCTACAGATGCTGCAGATTTTATTGATGCATCTAGCACATACAAAGCCCATGGTGCACAATTTATTTCTATGGGAAAAGAGTTGGTGCTTCTGTTAAGCCTACATTATTGCTGTATATACAATTGCCATGTACAATGATGCAATAAATAGACAGGGCTATCCAGTATCTCCAGATGCCCATACTCCAGAACAATTCCTTCTTCACCATCCTAATTACATTCAGCCTTTAAAGGGTTCGTTCACCTTTAGATTAGCTTTTAGTGTAATGTCGAGAGTGATATTCACAAACAAACTGCAATTGGTTTTCATTTTTTATTATTTGAAGTTTTTCGAGTTATTTAGCTTTTTATTCAGCAGCCAAATTACCCTAACAACCATGTATTGATATGAATAAGAGACTGGAATATGAATAGGAGAGGCCTAAATAGAAAGATGAGTAATAAAAAGTAGCAATAACAATAAATTTGTAGCCTTACAGAGCATTTGTTTTTTTAGATTTGAAAGCTGGAAAGAGTCAGAAGAAGAAGGTAAATACTTCCAACACTATAAAAATTAAAAAAAAAAAAAAGGAAGACCAATTAAAAAGTTGCTTAGAATTAGCCATTCAGTATCTAACAGTAACTAAAAGTTAACTTAAAGGTGAACCACCCCTTTTACTCCTGTAATGATGCTTAGCCTCTTGCTATGATGGAATCTAGAAAGAGAGAAAGAGCCATGTGCTTCCTCCCATTATAGAAATGATGGACAGGAATTGGTCAGAAGGTCCCTTGACCTATTGGAGAAGTGAGGTTTGTAGGTTGTAAAGGGGGTAGGGGGAGAGCAGGTTGGGTTTGGTTAGACTGTGGGTGAGGTTTTAGTATAATGCCACGGGCATGACTGGGGTAGATAAGGGAATAAGCATATGTCTGCAGGGTCATTTCTTTTCCATTGTGGCCCCATTTTCCCATTGGCAGGTCCTTCCACCACTGGTTCAATGGGTTAATTGAGGCCCTGCTAGAAGTATGGAGCCCTTTGATTCCTGGTGGTGGCACTGAAAGTGATAGAAGCAGTTCTTCATTATGAATAAACCCTTTGGGGCCTCTACAACTTCATACACGTTTTGGTATGTGTACGTTGGGTGGAAGATGGAACAACAGAAAGGCTGGACAATCAGATCAGTTTCAGGAACCTTTATTCATAATCCGTTTATAACCCAGACTACAACTCCCAGTATTTCTCACCACCTTAAAGCTGTTGGGGACTGTAGTTTGAACAGCTGTAGAACCACTGGCCTGGGATCTCTAGACTTTCCTTATAGATTGAGGATATTTCATCGTGGCACTGCCTAAACATTCTCTTGTTCTGCTATATCTCTGGCCTAAATAACAAAGGATCCTTGAGAATCCCAGAAGGGACCAGCATCTCAGTTGCCAGTGAAACCACTTTCCTAGGAGATCCCTAGGGATCTTCAGAACCTTTTCTTTGTGCAATAAGAAAAGGAAAAAAAACAACAAACCTATTGCCTGTGAGCATTTCAGCAACACAAGCAAAACCAGTTATTATTATTATTAATCCAAATATTGTTTCTGCCTTCTCGTTTAACTGATAGGTTAATTTCTTTTTTTTTTAAAAAAATATTAAAAAGCATAGAAAGCCGGAGAGACAAGGTTGGGAATGGTAAATATGAGCAGTGGGTTCCCCCTCCCTGATCATCACGTGGCCATGAATACGCTCTGTGTGTTTCCTGAATGAAATGTAACCAAAAACCACAGGATATTTCAGTGGAACGTGTGCAGTTTCAGCATGGAAAGTAGTTTGGAAGCCTTCCAGCGTCTCCAGGCCAGTCATAGATATCCTGCCTTGGCCACAAAGGGACTGGAGAGGAAGTAGGAGCACAACAATTGGGGAAGGGCTGTAACCACAGGAGTCAAATGATTGAAGCCAACAGCAGGCTGCCAAAGTGATGCAATCCATGAAAAAAAATCATATATATATATATCAGCTCCTACACAGGAGCATTCATCACTCGCTGTGACCTTCCAGGAATGTGCTGACAGGCCCAAAGTGTTTTGTGTAACATTCTGCCAGTGGCCTGGAACAAGCAGCACTTTGTCTGGAGGCTCCTCGATGGAATGGCGCCATCTGCTGGATATCAAGGATATATTATGTAATAGATTGTGTCTGGCCGACTGGGCGTAACAGAGAAATGCACCTTCTAATGGAAACAGGCAGACTATCATCTATTCTTGTAGACCTGCTCCACGAAAGCACGGGTTTATGTGCCGAGCGTGTGTGAAATATATTTCGCCGCATCAATGTCTCCATTTGATTTAATGTGTTTCATTAAAAATAAATGCTCAATGGAGCACCTGGCTTTATTTTTCTCTGCATGTTTAAAACATGTGGGCGCTTTCATAAATCACTGGGCTGTGTCTGTCAACATCATGTTGCAAAAGTCAGCTCTACTCTAGCCAAGACTTCCCATAATGTCTAGCAGGTTTCCGTCAAAGTTCTGTGATTCCACTGCTTGCAGTAGTCAGAACCAACAGTGCAGAGAATAGAAAGGGAGAGAAAGGTATGGGATCCATTATCCAGAAAGCTCTAAGTTACCGGAAGGCCATCTCCCATAGAGTCAATTTGAAGCAAATAATTCTTATTTTTAGTGATTTCCTTCTTCTCTGTAATAATAAAACATGACCTTGTGCTAGATGGTTACTAAGCTGCATGAATCCTTATTGGGGACAAAACAATCCTATTGGGTTTTATTTAGTGTTTAAATGATCTGTAGCAGACTTAAAGTATGGGAATCCAAATTACAGAAAGATCCTTTGTCTGGAAAACCCCAGGTCCTGAGCACTTCGGAAAATAGATCCTTTACCTGTATTTTAAAAGAACATACATTTACAAGATTCAACACCATTGAAAGTTTGTAATGACCACACCTCCCAACATTTTGAAAATAAAGAGAGGGACAAAAAATGCTTTTTTTTGACCACGCCCATTTTGGTGGCCACGCCCCCTAATTACCATGTTCATTTTACAAAATTTGGCAGGTTATGAAGGTTTGAACATATTTGTGTGTGTTTTTTTCCCCGTTATTACAGTTTTTCTAATGAAGGTGAATTGCCCATTAAAGGAACAGTAACATCAAGTTTTTTTTATTAAAAAATTCGTTAGTGTAGAACGAAAGAAAAAACCACAAAGACATATTGAACTTTTAAATCGCTATTTATTAAGAAATAACTTACCGAAACTCTGCTTGTACTCCCCTTTAGAAAATGCGATCTGGTGATCCATTGTGCGGCGCTTGATTTCTCCTCCCTGCCTTCCTTATAGGAGATAGCCAGGGAGGAGAAATCAAGCGCTGCATCATGGATTGTCGCCGTGTCGCCTTTTCTGAAGGGCAGCGCAAGTAGAGTTTCGATTAGTTATTTCTTAATAAAGACTTAGCGATTTAAAAGTTTAATATGTCTTTGTGTTTTTTTTCCGTTCTACACTAACGAATTTCTCAATAAAAAAAATTGAGGTTACTGGCCTTTTAAGCTGTGAGTCTATCATTTCCCAAGGAACCTGTTATCTTATATTGTTACTTATTTCCTTATCTCGGAATTGTTACAAAAGTATCTTATCTTCTGCTGTGGCTGTTCTGGGCTCTCTGACAAATGCAAATTAATTTAGAAACTTTGTTTCTTTTTCTTGCTGTTCAGAGCAGAGAAAAACGGGACTTTCCAGTACAAATGAGGGACTGCGGGCTAAGCTGTCAAAAGAGGGACTGTCCCTCTAAAAGCGGGACAGTTGGGAGGTATGTAAAATGACTTTATGCTGATAGAAAATGAAAATAGTATAGAAAGTGGCTGAGTATCACATTTACATTTATCATTCACAACTTTTGGATTTACAACCTTCTGTAACCCTGTAAGTGCCAACAAGCCTGCAAAGAGCAGAGAAAAGGGGATAACCGTCATCACTTAGCAGCAACAGAGTTAAATCGGTTGCTGTCAGATATAGCTGACCTACTATATACAGTATTCCCTGAACATAACTTTCCTGGTGCCACTAGGGGAACTTCCGGAACAATCATGTGCATTACAGGTATGGGATCAGTTATCCAGAAACCCGTTAGCTCAGAATTACGGGAAGGCCATCTCCCTTGGACTCCATTTTAAACAATTAATTCACATTTTTAAAATGGATTTCCTTTTTCTCTATAATAATAAAACAGTAGCTTGTACTTGATCCAAATTAAGATATAATTAATCCTTATTGGAGGTAAAACAATCATGAATTTTTTAGTAGACTTAGGGCAGAAACTCACGCTCAGATTCGGGAAGATTTAGTTACCCGGCTATAAATTGGCTCTTCTTCGGGGCGACTAATCTCCCCGAACTGCCTCCTACCGGTTAGAATCAAAATATCCGGCAGGATGGCACTTGAAGCACTTCTTTTTCCGAAGTCACCCAAAGTTTCCTTGTGAAGCAACTGCGGGCGACTTCCGGAAAACAAAGCGCACCGATTGCCATTCCGCCATCGATTTACATTCTAGCCGGCGGGAGGCAGTTTGGGGAGATTAGTCAACCCAAAGAAGAGGAGATTTGTTGCTGGGCGACTAACCTCCCCGAATCTGAATGTGTGTCTCTGCCCTTAAGATATAAAGATCCAAATTATGGAAAGACCCCTTAAACACCGACCATTCTGAATAACAGGTCTCGTACCTGTACATACAGTTGCTATGTAGATATGACTGGACCGATGCATGCTTTTCTTTTTTTCTTTAGAAACACATAATAAAAAGGCAAACGTTTTGAACTGTTACTGGATATTGTATAATTAGTACAGGAATGGGCTCCATTATCCGGAAACCCCTTATCCAGAAAGCTCTGAATTATGGAAAGGCCATCTCCCATATTATAATGCAATAATCCAAAAAATTTTTTAAATGATTTCCTTTTTCTCTGTAAGAATAAATCAGTACGTTGTACTTGATCCCAACTGAGATATAATTAATCCTTATTGGAAGCAAAACCAGCCTATTGGGTTTATTTAATATTTACATGATTTTCTAGTAGACATAAGGTATGAAGATCCAAATTATGGAAAGATCCATTATCCGGAAAGCCCAGGTCCCGAGCATTATGGATAACAGGTTCCATACCTGTTGTAATAAAAAATAATAGTAAATGCTAGAGTACATGAACTGATATTTCAGGAAAGTTATGTCCATGTGTTGTGTTTACTAAGTGTTGATGTGAGTGTCTGGGGCAGTGGAGGGTCTCATATTCTGCATCTGTTGCTTTACTGTCTGGTCTCTGCTCCTTTTGGACAATGACTTCACATTTGCATCATTTTCTGAGCATGCAGGTGGCTTTTATTTACATCGGGTTTCCAGGTACAGCAAGACCCTCATGAGAGGCTTCTTTGTCTCCAGAGCAGCTAATAACTGCAGGATTGCTATCAGTTGCCTCACGAGGAAACTTTGGACGACTTCGGAAAAGGAATTGGCGCGTGTGATTAGCGCAGGCGTTTTTTTATTTCAGCCAGCGCAGAGTGAGGGAAGGCATTGGGGGAGATTGGTCACCACAAAGACGAGGCGATTAGTCGACAGGTGACCAAATCTCCCCAAAACGCCCAGTGTGGACTTACCCTAAAATGGAAAAACGCCGGCGCTTATCACACGCGGCAATTCGTTTTCCGAAGTCGCCCGAAGTTTCCTCGTGAGGGAACAGCAATGTGATTAGTGCCGGCGTTTTTTCATTTTAAGCCGGCGCAGAGTCAGGGAAGGCGTTTGGGGAGATTGGTTGCCGCAAAGACAAGGCAATTAGTCGCCAGGCGACCAAATCTCCCCAAAATGCCCAGTGTGGACTTACCCTAAAAGAAAAAGTTTGATTTGTTGAATATGTAGAGAATTAGAGAAGCAATTAGGGGTAACTTCAATTCTGGGAAGAATTTAGGCACTTGTGTTGTCTCAATTATGTTTCTGGCCGTACCCTTGTACTGGGATTAGGGGCTGCGCCAATGAGGAGATTTGAGAAACTCCCCACAGGTGCCAGTTCCCCACATGTTACATGGGGCAGAAAATGAGGGTGTTCACCTTTAAATTAACTGTCAGTATGATGTAGAGAGTGATATTCTGAGACAATTTGCAACTGGTTTTCCTTTTTTTATCATTTTTTGGTTTTTGAGTTATTTAGCTTTTCATTCAATAGCTCTTTTGCAATTTCAGCAATCTGGAAACTAGGGGCCAAATTACCCTAGCAACCATGCATTGATTTGAATAAGAGACTGGAATATGACTAGGAGAGACCTGGATAGAAAGATGAATAACAGAAAGTAGCAATAACAATCAATATGTAGCTTTACAGGCCAATTGCAAAATTGCTTAGAATTAGCCATTCTATAACGTTCTAAAAGTTAATTTAAAGGTGAACCACCCCTTTAAGAGCCAAATTTCATCCTGGACCCCCTAGACCTCTCCGCTGACATCGTGGAGGAAATGTGCCTCAGGCGGCCGAGGGTCCGGGATCGCTTTTGCACGACACAAAGAAACAAATAAATGCAACTGCTGCATTCTATAGAGGCTTTAGCAAATGGCATATGGCAGATTAAGAAAGGCATAATCTCAAAGGTGTGGTTCACTTTTAAATTAACTTTTAGAATGTAATAGATTGGCCAATTCTAAGCAACTTTTCAATTGGTCGTCATTGTTGATATGTTATAGTTTTTTAATGACTTGCCTTTTTCTTCTGACTCTTTGCATCTTTCACATGGGCTAACCTAACTGACCCCACCTAAAAAACAAATTCTCTGTAATTGCTACTTTTTATTACTCACCTTTCTATCCAGGCCCCCTCCTATTCATATTCCAGTATCTTATTCACATCAGCACATGGTTGCTAGGGTCATTTAGATCATGGCAACCAGATGGCTGAACTTGCAAACTGGAGAGTAATAAAGTAAAGTAATAAAAAATAAAAACCAATTGCAATTTGTCTCAGAATATCAATCTCTATCTCATGCTAAAAATTAACTCAAAGGTGTACAACCCCTTTAACCACAGTAGTAAAAATAGATATAAGGGCTCATTTACCAAGTGCAGGGTGCAAATGATCTTACCGTACATGTTTCTTAAATGCCGCAGGTGTCCAAAATTAAAGGACATGTAAAGGCAAAAAAATTAAATCCCATTTTTACTTTCTTTAATGAAAAAGAAACCTATCTCTAATATACTTTTATTAAAACATGTGTACTGTTTTTATAAGAAACCTGGGTGCATGCAATGAAATTCCCCCTTCATTTACTGCTGTGGATAGGAATTGTCAGATGGTCCCTAACTGCTCTGCAGGGAAACAATCATACTTTTGAACAGCAGGGGGAGCCCCCGCCTTAATTCCCAGCCATGCAGAACTCAAGCAGCTTTCTTTGTTTCTCTGTAGAGCAGTCGGCGACTGTGTAGAGATTCGTATTGGATTTTATTTTCGGCTTTACATCCCCTTTACTGTTTCCAACTCCAGCTGCAGGGACAAAGATCATGGAGCCAGATTTAAACAGATAAACTGGGAGGATTATTTTGCTGCATCCACTGGTTCTGCAGAGTTGGAGAAAGTTTGTATTAAACAATACAAAAACTATAAAATCCACATTAGATTACATGACAACACAGGAGCCAGTGCAGTCTGTATATTCTGATTATTAATCAGTCTTGTTGTATTGGCTTCTGGCAGATATTATTTGACTTGTGCTGTTTTGATAATTTATGACGATCCCTAAGCAGCAGACACTGAGCATGTGCACAGTCTTGGTCTTGCAAAGATGTTTAACAAAGTTACATAATAGTGACCCCCTGTGGCCAACTTTGAAAGCCTAAATCATTTTGTTTGAATAGGCTTGTGGTGCAGTAAGTTCATGTTTATGTTTAGTATACAAAATACAGCATTTCCAGCCTTATTCTATTTTAGACTATAGTTGCCCTTTAACCCTGGTGCTGTTAACACAGCACTTTACAAATTATATGGTTCGTTTATTATACAAGGGGCTACAATTAAAGTGGCAACAGCAGAACAAAGGGCAAAGAGTAGGTGGGTGATGAACAGAACAAGGCCCCCACCCCCAACATATTTGTATTTAGGTCAGGGAGTATGTTTCCATTTATTTTCTATACTCGAGAGTTACAAAAGGACTTGGCCAAGTTCATTTCAGCATCTCGGAATCTGACATTTCCAAACATGTCATTAAATATTACATTGTTGCATTCACTGTGTTATGATTTTCATTTTTCAAGGCAGCTTCAAACCTGGAATCTATTACACGGTAAACAAGTACCCACAGAGAGATCTCTTTCCCAGACCAAATTTTATGCTTTCATCTCCTTCACCAGGGATTAACACCTTAAAATAACATTTGAAAGCTAAATTGATTTAATAAGGACTACCAGTTGATCAGAATATTTGGGGTTTTGGAGTAATACAAGAGCAGTTTGCATGGGCATGGGTTACACGTGTCATTTTTATTCTTCTTTCGATTTTTACTAGTTACTAGTTATTCATGTTTCCTCCTCCAGCTCTTCCAATACTTACTTCATGCTCATTGCTAAAATTGTGACCTACACTAGTTGTTGTGGGGCCTGGAGTCAAATAAACTTTATGGGACCTTGTGTAAAGTAGGACTGACCAACCAATGGCCCTTTGGCTGAATTATAACAACCAAAATTTTCTCCAAAACTACCTTCGGAACATGAAGGGGAGTAAAATTATATAAAATTCACCATTTTGCACTACGGTAATTGTAATCATCCTGCTGTTGTCATTGAGCTCTACTTTACCTTCAAATGTCCCCAATTCCTACCTACAACTGCTGAAGCCCCCATAACCCAATAACCTAATGAGCAGGATAATTAGATAATTTGAGTACAGACTGCCTCACATACAGCTCTCAAAAATGTACTAACCTTGGGGACCTTGGGGCAATTAGATGGTGAATGTGGCAGAATTTTTGCAGGGTCATGCCTTAGTCCAGTTTTTCTTTCTGGTTGTTAAACTGTGGTCTAATCTTGGGATGCAACAAATACACTATTTTGGATTCGGCCGAACTCCCGAATCCTTTGCGAAAGATTCGGCCGAATACCGAATCCAAATCGGTGAGAAGGAGAAAACATTTTTCACTTCTTTATTTTTTTACAAAAAGTCACGCGATTTCCTTTGCTGCTGATTCGGTCCGGCCGGGCAGAAAGATCCGGCTGAATCCAAAACCTGCTGAAAAATGCAGAATCCTGGTCGAATCCTGAATCGAATCCTGGATTCGGTGCATCCCTAGTCTAATCATCCAAGTAACTGGTATGTTAAATTAGAAACTGGCTGTGACACCTCTTATCATTAGGATCGGTCAGATATTGAGGGAATGTTAGGAGACATTGGTGCATGTATCCAGTATAAGTGATGCCACTTGGACCTATTCTCATGCATTCCAATTGCTCCGAGTGTTATGAGTGTTTTGGTCACACATACGAATGTCAGAATTGCACTGATCTAATAATTAAAACCTCCAGATAAATTAAGGAATCACAAGTGACATATGAAAAATGATGGCTCCATGATTAGTTACATTAGGGTTTGCGGTTCTGAGGCTAAAACCTTGATATCATGGAATGATAAAGATGGAGCAAGTGTTAATGGTGTAATATTTCTCATTGTGCACTGTGCTGAGCCAAATGCATTATTTCAGCTTAAAGTTCACGGGTCCCAATCAACCCAAATGTCGGCAATCCATGAGATTTTTTTCATGCATTTCCCTTATTAAAGGCTGTTAGTGGTACTGTAAGTCTTGTGCAAGTAAATCCAAGCCCAACTTCTTTCTACAATGGACCATTTCGATCTTTGTCACATGTTGTTTGATAAGACTAAAATCAGATACAAGTAACTATAAATCAAAACATAATTACACAGTTTCTTAGATGCAAAATGTACCCCTGCCCTATACATCTGATTTGGCCCTTCTAGACGTTCCCAAGTCCAAAATCACATTTCCCTTACCTGGAGTTCGGCGTAAAGCCCCATCCTCCAACTTCTCTCTACTTTGGAGAATTTTAAGCCTTGTCAAACATTGATCGATACAGCTAAAATTAGGTACAGGCATCTGGAAATCAAAACATAATTAAGCAGACTCTCAGATGAAAAGTTGCCAAATTCTAAATCAAAGCCTGATGAACATGTTCTCCATTTTTTAAGACATGTTGTAGATATTTACTTAACAGAAGACTGTCTGCACTTTTCATAACTCTTTATATACAAAGTTTTTTTGTAGAGTCTCCACTCTATGGTGGTCTTCTGGTGAGTAATTTCCTGCCCATACAAAAAAACATGTATTCCATTGATCCTTCTATAGAGCCTCTACTGAGTGGAAGATTCATTGGGCAGTGTGTTGGTACAATTTCTTGGGCATTGTGTGGGGATCATTTTGGGCCCATAGATGCACGAATACTAAGCAGAGTTGGTCAAGAGTGGCCAAGACAACAAGCAGTTCTCCTTCTTCAACAAGGAGAGATGTCAAAGAAAGGCTCCTGGGGAGTCTACAGTTTAAGAACAAGTTATATATATATATACATATATATCTGCGTGTTTCAGAATATAAATCCATAGAGTCTCATCTTACTGTCAGGGAATGTTATAACATGTTTTTCGCCCTTTGGAACAAGCTGTGTGAGACATATGGCAGCACTGTGAGTCACTAGCCAAGCGGGAATGAGTCAGTGACTCTGTCAATCGTTTACATTGAAACCAATTACCTCATTGGCTTCAGAAAATGAACGGGTTGTTAAGGAGTTTTTGAAATGAATATTTCTTTTTTGCTGATATTATGTTACATACATTATCACTGCACAAATGCCCATAGATTGACACCTAGATGGGAATATCCGCGGTTTTATCTCCATAATTTTTCCTCATCCAGCCATTATTATTTTAACTGCAACCCTCCATCACTGGTATAGCTCCATCTGCCAATAACATCCACTGTCTCTCTGCCTCAATCTCTCTACCTCTGGTCCAAATTCCCCTAGCAACCATGCACTGATTTAAATAAGAGACTGGAATATGAATAGGAGAGGCCTGAATAGAAATATGATTGATTAAAAGTAGCAATAACAATACAGAGCATTTGCATTTTAGATGGGAGTCAGCGACCCCCATTTGAAACCTGAAAAAATTCAGTAGAAGAAGGCAAACTATTCAAAAACTACAAAAAAGAAAAAATGAAGACCAATTGAAAAGGTGCTTAGAATGAGTCATTCTCTAAGACACTAAGGGGCAAATTCACTAAGACGCGAAGCGCCGAACGCTAGCGTTAGTTCGCAACCTTACGCCAGGCGAATCTTCGCTAGCGACGAAACTACGCAAATTCACTAACTTGCGCAGTGTAGCGAACGCTACCTTTTAGGCTAGACTTCCTTCGCCACCTCAGACCTGGCGAAGCGCAATAGAGTAGATAGGGATTGTTTAAAAAAAAGTCAAAATTTTTTCTAAGTCCCAAAAAACGCTGGCGTGTTTTCTACATGATGGCTGATAGGCTGAAAAAGATCTAAATTTTTTTGGGGCTCCCCTTCCTCCCCCTACATTTCCTGACTCATGGCAACTTACCTAGACAGTGGGCACATGTGTAGGGCAAAATAAAATTTTTATTTGCAGATTTGAAGGTTTTCTAGGCATTTGTAGTGCAGATACGTATTCCTCCATTGAAATTTGAATTTCACGCCGTATGCAAATTAGCCTTCGCTAGCGCAACTTCGCTTTATATAGCGAAACAACGCTAGCGCAACTCCGCAACCTTACGCTACCCCTGTGCGCAACTTCGGATTTTAGTGAATTTGTGAAGCGCTGGCGAAACTACGCCTGGCGAAGTGCGGCGAAGTTGCGCCTGGCGCAACTTCGCATCTTAGTGAATTTGCCCCTAAAAGTTAACTTAAAGGTGAACTACCCCTTTAAGGTTGGTTAATATTGTTTAGTTACTATATCTAAATGAGCTATACCCTGTAGTGGCAGAACTACAGCATGAACCGCAGCCAGAAGGACAATAACGTGTGCAAGCTCCTCTATAATGAATCAAACTGATTTATATGCTGAAAGACTACTGTTGTGCTGGACTAAAATCTTTACTTTGATGCAAGTCTGGTGCTGAGATCAATTCCCTGTAGTCACTTGTTTTGTTTGCAAGTGTTGGGCTTTATAATCCAAAGTTCTAATCAGTCTCTGGAACAGCAATACTTGTAGTAATCATAGAGCAGGCTCCGAGATATGGACAAGCAACAATATCTTTAAAGGAGAAGGAAAGCTACGGACCCATTTTATTGCCAATAGATTAGCTGCAATAGTGCAAAGTAGACTGCTATATTTATTCTGTAGAATGCTTTACCATACCTGAGTAAAAAGCTCAAGAAGTTCTCTGTTTATTTAGGATAGCAGCTGCCATATTAGCTTGGTGTGACATCACTTCCTACCTGAGTCTCTCCCTGCTCACTTATAGCTCAGATTACAGCAGAGAAGGGAGGGGGGATAAAGAGCAAACTAAGCATGCCCACGTCCGGGGCAAGGAGGTTAAAGCTGAAGGTCTGGAACTGTGATACAGAAGCCCATGAGTACACAATAGAAGGAAAGAAATGCTGTGTTTCTTTTGACAGGGGACTCAGAGCAGCATTACTTTGAGGGTTTACTGGTGTATTTAGGTGGACCTTTCTGATAAGGCTTACTTAGTTTTAACCTTTCCTTCTCCTTTAAATAAGGAAATGCCTGTACTATTTGAAATAAGTACAGGATTAGGATCTGTTATCTGGAAACGTGTCATCCAGAAAGCTCCAAATTATGGGATGGCAGTCTCCTATAGACTTAGTTTTGATCAAATAATTCAAATTTAAACAAAGTTCAATGCAGTGTCGGACTGGGATGCCAGTGACCCACCAGAAGGCCTACCTTGGGCTAACTATTATATCCAGTGTCAGACTGGGGGGCCCACCTGGGCTTTTGTCTCTGGGCCCCCCCCCCCTACGGACCCTCCTCTCCGTGTGCGCAATTACACATGCGCGTCAGCGCACGCACTGTTTGGATGCAGCAAAAAACTATGTGCGATTTTGCTCATGTGCGCTGACGCGCATGCGCACTTGCGCACTCGAGCGACGGTGATGTTGTCAGAAGGGAGGCCCTGAGGCAGTAGCCCTCAGGGTTCGGAGGTGGGGTCCTGAGACAGAAGAAATCCAGGTTGTGGATCTGGGCTGGCAGGGCCCACTAGACCCGGGGGCCCACCAGGGTCGGCCCAGTCCGACCCTGATTATATCTCCTCTCCTTACTCAACCTCTTTATTTTTTTAGTCTCTTTTTTTCTACACACTATATTCTATTATTCCATTAGTAAGCCTTTTTGTTCCCATAAAGAAATAGGGAATGGCCATGAAATAGGCCAAATGGTTAAAAGCAAGAGGCCCACTGACAACAGGGTCCGACACTGCTTGAATCTCAAAGGAAAAGGAGTTGGAACCCAAAAAGTCTGAAAGGCATTTATATTTTATCTTAAGATGAGCATATACTAAAAGATCCGCTCATTTGGCGACATCGCCAAATAAGCAGATCTTTCCCCGATATGCCCACCAACGCAGGGCTACATTTCGAATGTTCGGCCCTAGGGCCAAATGATCGGATTACAACGCGGGGCAATGGGCTCCGACGGGTCGATCGCCTGAAAATTTAAACTTTCCTGATCAGTTCCATTGCTGGATCTTACATCAGGGTGCCAATTATTACAGATCTAATCATTAGACAACAAAGACTGAGCATGTGTAACCTGGGACCAAACCTACAAGTCTTGATGCAAATGAGATAACAGGTACAAAGGCGAGCGCAGAGTAAATTGACAATATAAAAATACAAGATAAGAATGCAAAATGAATTCTTTTTGGCAAGCTCTGATGCTCGTGACTCATTCCTGCCTTAAATACTAAACATCTGTTCCCGATATGAAGGAAAATTGGTAGACACAGTCTCACATTCCTCCGACGGGGGTTTATGATTAGATTTATTTATCCTATAGACAAATTAAATCAAACAGATGTAATTACATTTGAAGTCGCTCTTTATCAAACTTTATTTAAAGGGGCAGTGGATTTTAAAAAAACATTAGGCATTTATAGAATGTATGGCTCAGTAAAACAAGAGTATGCAGACAGATCCAGACACGCTTTTTGTTATATTTAAGATCATTTGGCTCATGGGTCACTAACAAGTGTTTAAGTGATATTTAATTATTCCTACTATGGTAGCTTCAACTTCTGATTCGAAATATGTGCATTTATGAACCCAAGTGCAGTATGCAAAGTGCAAATCTCCATGTTATTTAAAGGAACAGTAACACCAAAAAATTAAAGTGTTTTAAAGGAATGATAATATAATGTAGTGTTGTTCTGCATAGGTAAAACTGGTGTGTTTGCTTCAGAAACATTATTATAGTTTATATAAACAAGCTGCTGTGTAGCCATGGGGGCAGCCATTCAAGCACAGAATACTCAGTATAAAACAGATAAGTTCTGAAGAATCCCATTGTATACTATGGACATTATCTGTTGTTCTCAGCTTTGAATGGCTGCCCCCATGGCTACACATCAGCTCTTTTATTTAAAATATTTCTGCCCAAATAACACAGAAACACTAAAAACAAAGAAAACCCTAACATACCCATCTTAGTATGAATAAATGTCATTTTCTATACTGACATCCAGCTGTTTAACAGTTTCTGCATCATTTGAATTCCTTGCCGGGGAGGACGGACTACAAATTGTAACAAGGAATTCAGTTCATGTGCTTCGAGAGTGAAAAATGGCTCTTTGAAGCCCCAGGTGCAAGATGTACCCTCTGCAAGGGCAAAATTGTATAGTTCAATAAAGCAGCAGCACTATTATTTGATAAACCTGAAAAACTTTACTCAAAGAGCCTTAAGGCAACGTTTTGGGATACTATAGCCCTTTATCAAGAAAGGTTTGATAAAGGGCCATAGTAGCCCAAAACATTGCCTAAAGGCTCTTTGAGTAAAGTTTTTCACATTTTTTTCAGATAATACCGGAGTGCTGAAATTTTATTGACCTATACAGATTGTAACAACTTCTCCACAGCTTACATGCAGGAACTACATAACCCACAATGCATTGCACTGTGATGTTCTGTTCCTTATTGAAATCAACAGTGCAGGGAATTGTGGGGGTTGGAGGATGCAGGCTATGGACAAAAGGCTATTGATACAAAGTAAAAGTAGTCAGCCAGCTCAGCAAAGTAGTCAGTCAGATCAGCAGGAGAGCAAGGGGCTAGGTTTAGGGAACTGTTCCAAACCATTAAAATCATGAAAAGTCTGCAAATTTTTAAATTGATGTATAATGCAAAGTTGTTTACTTTTCAAAAAGCTTAAAGAAGAAGGAAAGGCTTAGTACATTTGGGGGTGCCAAATGTAAGGCACCCCCAAGTGATTGTATTGGCTTACCTAAAACCCCGGGCCAGTACTCCAATGAGCAGAAAACTGCACCGGTTTGGGGTTATACCCGTGAGCACCATGGAGAGATCCTCTTCTGGCTTCTTCTTTCTTCTCGCGGCTGCACATGCGCAGTAGAACGAAAAGCTGAACTTTAACTAAAAAGTTGGCTATTACATTCAACTGCCCAGGGAAATTTGAAGAAAGAAGATGCCGGAAGAGGAGAGAGTGGTGCTCACTGGTACAACCCCAAACCGGTGAAGTTTTCTGCTCATTGGAGCACCGGCCCAGGGTTTCAGGTAAGTCAATACAATCACTTGGGGGCGCCTAACATTTGGTACCCCCAAGTGTACGAAGCCTTTCCTTCTCCTTTTGAAAAGTAAACATAATTTCAAGCAACTTTGCAATATACATCAATTAAAAAATATACAGACTTTTCATGATTGTAATGGTTTGGAAGAGTTCCCAAAGCCTAGCCCCCTGCTCTCCTGCTGATCTGTCTGCACCCCCAAGTGCACAAAGCCTTTCCTTCTCCTTTAAGTTATGTTTGTGTGGAGTTCCCCTTTAAATACAGCCCAGTTTCTTTAGAGTGGCTAAAGATGGGGGGATTTTGGCTCAGCTGTCCTTAATAAAGCATGTGTTCATTGTGTCATGTTTACAACTGAATTCCAATACCTGTTAAATATCTGAAAGATCTGTGCAAGGCTGACAAAGCAGGATTAAAACAGAACTGGAATCATGTTGAGCCACATTAATGGCCATGTTGCTACTCAGAATAAAAGCACTTAGCCCAATAGGACAGCTGTCTGTTCTTTGGTTCCATGATCCACGTCGTGCTTGTGCGGAGCAGCCCTCCTGCACTTTACTTCTCAGTCCAATGGATCGGGCTCCTATGAGCTCTGTGTTCCCAGTGTCAGCATGAAACATTAACAATCCTTCCTCACATTCGGAGCTCTCAGAACATGTTCTCCTTGCAGTTGGGATGATGATATTTTGGCAATTAGAAGCTGCCTGCTCTTAGTGCTCACAAATTATTTAGGAAGTTTTAGCGATGTGTTCACTGGAGCACGGACAAGCGCACACAGCGGAAAATTCTTCCGGAGGAAAGGAGGCTTTTATCTGGGCCCGTGCTTTGTGCTGAGTTATTGTGTTATTTTAAAGCAATGTCAATGTTGTTGTTGCACTTGTTTATCTATAACTATTTAGTGCTGTTGATGCTTACAGAATATATAAAGCTTGTTTAGGCCTACAGTATATATATATATAATACACAAAAGCCATGAATATCTTGTAAATTATATCCTTATAAACGGTGAGCTCTGATGTCATTAGTTATAAACAGTGAGCTCTGATGTCATTTCTGTCACATGACTCACTGAAACTTGTGTATTATAATAAATAAAGTACCCCCAGTTGCAAAACATGAGGGTAACTCAGAAGTTACCTCTGAGTTCCATGACCTGGATAAAAACATGAAAACTCCTTGGTACCTTATAATGTCCTTATATTTTAGAAGAGGGTTTTCCGGATAAGGAGTGTAGCACCTCTGTGGTTGGCCTGTAGAAGTGTGACATTAGTGGTGTGACATTAGAATGATTTGCTGCCAGTGTATCCCGGATACCTTAGGACTGTGTGCAACTCCTTGCAACTCCCAGCAGTTTGAAATGACCCCTTTAAACACCGTCCGGGTAATACTGTGAATCAACCAGGTGGAAAGTAACAGCAGTGGGTTGCTTCAAACCAATAACTTATTTATTGAACAGTGTCGGTGGATCTGTCTCAGTCAGGCAATAAAATCTTTAAGTACAGTCACTGCAATCATTGGAAACCTTCACACATTCTGCAAGCAGATCCCTCTTAGGGGATAGTGCAGCCTGTCTTTTTTTATAATTTTCCCCAGCACTAGGGATCCCAGGGGTATCTTTCTCCTTGGCACTGTCCCTGCTCCTGAATTCACCCACTTGTGTCCCTGTCTGGCGGCTTGATCACTGCAAAGGTGCTATCCCCAACTATTCTCCTTGTTGGAGCCAGAAAGCTGCTCACTTAATACTCTGCCTCTAACATTCGCTCTTAGAGCAACTACTACTCAAACTTCTGCCTAGGGTTGCTACCTGTCCAGTTTTCACCCAAACAGCCCAGTTTTTGGAAGGGTGTCAGGAATTCCAAATTAGGACATTGAAGTGAATGACATGGCGATCAGCATCAGTCCCACCCCTAACATCACCCGTCCTGTCTCCCACGTCACCTGCCCCTCCCCTGACACTGGCCCACCCTCAATATCACTGGCCCACCCTCCAACGTCACCACCCGCTCCCCTGGCCGCTGTTGCAAAAAAAAAAAAAGGTGGCAACCCTACTTCTACCACTAGATAAACTTTCCCTAACCAGGGCCTGTCATCTGCTCAGACCCAGTCCTGTACCCAGGGCAGCCATCAGGGGTGGACAGGGGGGACAGTTGTAGGGGGCCCCCGAGGGTAAGGGGGGCCCCAGCCACACCACACTTACTTGATTAGCCGGGCCCCCATCTTTCTGAGAGCTGCTAGACGTTTAAGGGGCACCGGCCACCAATTTTCTTGTAATGTGGGGGGGGCCCTGGCCACCAATTTTGGCCATCAATTTTTTTTTCTCATGTGGGGTCCTAGCCACCAATATTTTTTAATGGGGGGCCCTGGACACAAATGTTTTTTTATGGGGGGCCCTGACCACCAATATTTTTGTTGTTCTTTTACTGTGTGGTGGGGAGGGCGGACCTGTAGGTTGGGCTTGCGGTAGGCGCAGCCCAGGGGGCCCAGGAAATTTTGTCGTACGGGGCCTTGCGATTTCTGATGGCGGTCCTGCCTGTACCCACCTCCCCATAAGGTGGGATCCAGGAAGAGAGAACCCTGAGCCCATGTGTTCAAAATTGATTTTGGCGCCATCTTATGGTTTAAATATGTGTGTTGTTTGTGTTGTTATCACTTGCTGAGGATGCCTTGATTTAGGAGACGAAACGTCGAAATAAATATGATTTGATTTTTTCACCTTAAAAGACCTGGAGTGTGGTTTCTTTGCTATTTGGATATATATATATATATATATCACAATCCAGTGATTATCCACACTCCAAGGCAACCATTTTCTCAGCATATATAGCCGGGGTGCATGGTTAAAATGTATATAACCATTTATTCAAGGAACCAGCACTCCCATGTAAAACTTCAAGTGTTTATTGTGTTGTACCAATGTCCAACGTTTCGGTCCTTGTTCCTTGAGAAAGGTCCTAACATTGGACATTGGTACAACACAATAAACACTTGAAGTTTTACATGGGAGTGCTGGTTCCTTGAATTAATGTGTGTATATATATATATATATATATATATATATATATATATATATATATATATATATATATATATATATATATTTGTCTAAATAAAATAATCCCTATGCCGACCTTGTGCCTTTAAATCCATTTTACACTCCTTTCACAAAAGGCAAAGGTCAACGAGCCACAGGCTGACAATCATCCCATGTACAGATTTTGCAACATGCCAGGCTGGAATGAGCTAAACCAGATCCTGATTCAATTATGGGGTAATATTGGGCCCACAGAAGGAAACATTAGGCCAGTCTAATCTAGTCGTTTATTACCAAATTGTCCAACAATATTGACATGGAAACCTTGTTTTTTTGTGACTGTACTGACTATTTTTAGCTCTAGAGTGCACTTAGGAAATACAGATTGTATTGCTATTTTCAAGACTCTCACTATAATGACAGGTGGAGTAGATGACATCCAGCGGTGCTTCTTGAGTTTCCCGTTATACACTTATTACATCATGTCTCTAATCAGGGGACTTTCTGCTCTGGGCTGGAGGCTCAGATTGAAGCTAAACATCAGACCAGCTGACCTGCCTGCGCATATAACGTTGGGGGTTAGGAAAGCAATGTTTCCCGTTTATACATACACGAGTTACCAGCAGGCAGACCACCAATGAGCTCAGTTACAGTTATATCACAATGTTCAGTTTCAGCTTGACAGCAGGGGCATATTTACTATATAGACATGAGGGTCTGTGCCTAGGGCAGAGGCTTTTTTGGATGCCTTTATGGTAAAAATAAAAAAAAAAACTTTCTGGGAAAAAAATATAAATAAAAAAATTAAAACCACTTCCTCTGCTTCCAGATGCTTTCCTATTATTGCCAGCAGCAGAGGTAGGGGTCTCTCTATTGTCACATAGAGGAAGTGACGTCACATGCATGCGTGTTGCACATCTGCTGATGTCACTTGGGGCACTCCCAGGTCCAGGGCCTAGGGCAGCATCGGACCTGAATACACTACTGCTCGACACCAATCAAATAAAATTTTGACTGATTAGAAAACGACCTATGGGTCTGGGTCTAATGCTGACATTTGTCTATATTTTATGTTACATGTTTTAGATTTTATACTGAATACTATAAGTAGTCTCTATCAATATTTTAAAGGTGAACTATACGCACCCAAACAAAACAATGCAGTATTGCTCTTCTCATTTTTGTTTATTGTATAATTGCAGCATTCCTGTGTAGCGCTATAGTAAACTGTTTTGCGTGAGGGCAGTTTTAGCTACTTTCCTTTGTGGGCTGAGACCACAGATGAGCTCTCTTTCTCAGGGGTAAACCCTCGCAATGGTGTGGAGGCAGGGTGTAGTGTAACTGTAATGGGGTGCGATAGCACAATGATGGGCGCCAGTAGTTCTTTAACGGTTGAACATAGAACTGTATTTGTTGAACAATAGCACATAGATCATTCAGTACATTGATCCACAATGGAGCATAGAATATACACAGCAGCATAAAGGAAGCATATACTCACAGCACGTATAGGCTGATTCCCCACAGGCTAGGGAATATACAGCAGAGAGTAAGTTGGCAGCATGTGATGGGTATTGCCCAGTTTTCAGGATATCTTCAAGTGGCAGACTAGGGGAATTTCTATCATCCCTATCTCAACACTTAGGTCCTTACTCCGGGTCAGTAATTCCCTGGGATCTTAATCCCTCTAATCTCCTCGGCGGAGCCTTGAGCTGCTCAACTAAATAACCTCTCTATCACTCCTAGAGTGATCTATAATTGAGTATAGCTGTCTAATTACTAGGGCCAAGGCGCCTAGGGTCGACTACCCATTCCCTTCCAGCCTGCTTGGTTGGCTAAAGCAATGGACCCAGACCTCATGGTTCCTAAACCTTTTATACGCTGGCACCATCTGGTGTACACTGTGTGAACTGCAGGGGTTGCATAAGCGCAAGGTCCCCATAAGGACCTTTTAGGTGTCCATATAACTAGGGATGTGCCTGTCTGTAAAGTGTAAGGGTGTCTAAGATTTTCACATCCCTACACCTGTAACAGAGGTCCAGGAGTCGTCAGTGAATTAAGCTATACAGGTGTGGGACCTGTTATCCAGAAAGCTCAGGACCTGAGGTCTTCCTGATAATGGATATTTTCATAACCTGGATTTTCATACCTTAAGTGTAGAGCTCCATGACCGTTTTTCATCGGATCGACTCTGCCAAAACGCCCACGACAAGTCGGATGGAGTCGCACGCGTGAAGATATAATTGGACTGAATGAAAAGTCAGTTAACAACTACACGGCCCGACTGTTGGATAAAGACGCTGCTTTCTGCGTCCACATCCGACATTCGTGTTGCATCGGATTTAATGTAGTTGTTACCTCCGACTTTTCATTCAGTCCAATTATATCTTCACGCGTGCCACTCCATCCGACTTGTCGCGTGCGTTTTGTCGCCTGGTGTCGATCCAATGAAAAACGCTCTACTAGTAAATCATGTAAACATTATATAAACCCAATAGGCTGGTTTTGCTTCCAACAAGGATTAATTATATCTTAGTTGGGATCAAGTACAAGCTACTGTTTTATTATTACAGAGAAAAAGGAAATCATTTAATAAAAATCCTTATTATTTGGATAAAACAGAGTATGTGGGAGACGGCCTTTCCATAATTTGGAGCTTTTTGGACAACAGGTTTCTGGATAACGGATCCCCTACCTGTATATGTTTCTATTATTTACTAGAGCTTGAAAATAAAGGAACACAGCTGAACATGTATATTTAACCTCCATGTTGCACCCTGTTAATCAGCAATCACTATAAAAATGCAAAGCCCTTGCTTTAGCCAGAAAAAAAAACCAGGTCATAACATTTTATAGACTGGAAGGAAAGAATTATTTCTCCAAAATTGTCGCATGGATAGGAAAGTATATTCCCCATGCTATGAATTTCTAAGGGTATGGATTGAACAGAAAATAAAGTCAGTACAAAAATAAAAACAAGCTGGCGGGTTTGTTAAGCAGAGATGTGCAAATTAGCTCCAGGTGCAATTTACCAGCATCCTCTTATTTAGCCATAAATGCCATGAAAATAAATGAATATGTGATGCTGGCGGCTCTAACCCAATTCTGCAAAATGGGCCGTGCACTTCTGAATTTATTATAGAAGTGATTTTTTTTTTGTTGCAATAACTGGAAAGTAAAATAATTTTATTTAGAGATGATTAGCCTTCTCTCCATGGGGCAAATTTACTAAAGGGCGAAGTGACAAACGCTGGCAAAAATTCGACAGCGTGACGTCATTTCAGAACTTCACCGATTTACTAACGGCCGTTGGCATAACTTCGATAGCGAAGGAGATAGACTCTTCACGCGCTACTTCACTCCCTAACGCTCTGGTGAATGGACGTAACTACCCAAATTCACTAACATGTGGATTTTACTGAACGTTACCTCTTGCGCCAGACTTGCCTTCACCACCTCCGACCAGGCGAAGTGCAATAGAGTAGATAGGACTTCCTCCAAAAATAGTTGAACATAGTTGAAGTCCCAAAGAACGCTCGCGTCTTTTCCTTTTTTCAGGGTGATAGACTGCAAAAGAGCATACATTTTTTTTGGGGTAACCGGCTTCCCCCCTACATTTCCTAACATATGGCACATAAACGATACACTGGGCTCATGTGTAGGGCAATATAACAACTTTATTTTATTTTATTAAGTTTCCCTGGGCTTGTGTAATGTAATGTATTTGCTGCAACATATACGTCCATTCGACTTTAACTTCCCGCCGTATGCTAATTAGCCGACGCTAGTGAAACTTCGCTTTGCTTGGCGCAGTAATGCTATTTGCCTCCATATGTTTCATCTCAGACTGTGACGAGTGCATGGACGCCCATCAGTTCCCCCAATTCACTGAGTGTTCTTTAGAAGCCTTGTACAGGTATGGGATCTGTTATCCAGAAAGCTCTAAATTACAGAAAGGCCATCTCCCATAGACGTCATTTTAATCAAAAATACATATGTTTAGAAATGATTTCCCTTTTCTCTGTAATAATAAAACAGTAGCTTGTACTTGATCCCAGCTAAGATATAATAAATCCTTATTGGAATCAAAACAATCTTATTGGGTTTAATTAATAGTTACATGATTACTTACGGTATGAAGATCCAAATTACGGAAAGATCCATTACCTGTAAAACCTCAGGCCCACAAAAACCGGGCTGTCCGGGTCAGAACCAGACAGGTGGCAACTCTAACAACCCCTTGTGTCCTCCGCCATTTGTATTCTATTTCCCTCTCATCCTCACCCACAGTGTTCTTGTACATCTAGGGGCAGATTTATCAAGGGTCGAAGTGAATTCGAGGGAATTTTCAAAGTAAAAATATTCGAAATTCGAAGTAAATTTTTTTGAATACTTCGACCATCGAATAGGATACCACAACTTCGAATTTACTTCGACTCGAAGTAAAAATCGTTCGAATATTCGACCATTCAATAATCCAAGTACTGTCTCTTTAAAAAATTTTTGCCTTCAATACTTCACCAACTTAAACCTGCCGAAGTGCTATGTTAGCCTATGGGGATCTTCCAGAGCAATTTTCGATGTTTTTTATATTCAAAGGAAAATCGTACAATCGTAAGATAAAACAGTTCGAATCGTACGATTCGAAAGTACGATCATACGATGAATAAAATCCTCTGACTTCGAATGTCGGAGGATTATATACGATGGCCGAATTTCAAAGTATTTTCCACTTCGAAATTTGACCCTTGATAAATCTGCCCCCTAATGTCACATTATTCAAAAATGCCTGAATATACAAGACGTGTAAAATTGTATTAAACTGTCACACACACACAGGCGGCAGTGAGACCTGCTTGGTAACTCACCCTTTCAGCGACTTCATTCAGCTAATAAGAAATAATATTCTGTTTATTTTTACAGTATGCAAACTCACAGATATTATTATATTTGCTTCCCTCCGGCTGAATAACCCCAGAGACAACATCGAGTGGGCATATTGGTGGTTTTCCAGTGTGAAACCTAAAACCGCAATCTCCGGCTCGGAATACACAGTGTGAGTCACAGGAAGCGGCCACTTGCTTGTAAAACTCATTAAAGGCGACACAAGGCAAAAATGGATTTCCTGTATCAATAAATAGATTTCTGGCACTGAGCTGGAAGTCTCACGTCTCTGCTTTTCCGAGCTCTGCGAAACGATAGAATATTGTATTGAACGATGACAACTTTTGCGGCTTATTAGCCTAAAATGACTTGCGCCCGTGACAGTTGAAGCCAGGGGATATGCGTCTGTGTATAATAATGAATGGATCTGTTTTCCATGACTCTGCAATCCGGTAGGAAACAAAGCGCCGCTTTGTAATAATTATACCGGGCTATTTTCAGGAAGGGGCTATCATTTTTTCTCATAAATTATTTATGGCCATTTCCATGTCAGTATATTAAGTAATTTGTCAGGGACAAAATAAAAAAAAAAAGTGAGAGGCGGAGAGGCCGCCGGTGTCCTGCGTATGGAAAAATATATTGTTTTTATTCATACATAATGGAGCGACTTGGTTTCTTCAACTCCAGCTCAGTGACGGGGGAAGAGCAAAGCTACTTACGCTTAAGGGATAAAAGGGAATAAAAAAAAAAAAAAAAAAGACTGATTTTTGGATGGCAAATTCAAAAGG
The DNA here is from genome assembly GCF_017654675.1 of Xenopus laevis. NCBI lineage: Eukaryota > Metazoa > Chordata > Amphibia > Anura > Pipidae > Xenopus > Xenopus laevis. The sequence continues at coordinate 150,267,377 of NC_054379.1, read as the reverse complement.
GAACATTTTAAATTCATACACTCAGGCCAGGAATAAACCCTACAGACAATATACAGTGGACAGAAAAAATTTAACATTATTAACACCTAAAGGGGTTGTTCACCTTTAAATCCGGAAAGGACTCCCATTGATTGACGTGGCGATTGACCCCCATTTGAAAGCTGGAAAGTGTCAGCGGAAGAAGGCAAATAATTCAAAAACGGTTCCAAAAAACAATTGAAAAGTTGCTTAGAATTGGCCATTCCTTAAAGGATGAGATAAGTGAATGTAAAATTGACGCGAGTTCTATTCTAAGCACTTATGCAATGTACATTCATTTTTTTTTTATTATTATTATTATTATTCAAAGATATTAAGGGATACATGTACTGTTAATATGAATGAACTTTGTTACAACAGCACCACCTGCTGGTCATTTTCTGACCAGTCTGACCACCAAGTAGTCAAGGAAGTTGTCAGGAGGAATATTGGCTGCTCTGATGTTCTTCTGCGTAGGAAAAAAATTAGAAACCTTTCTCAAATCTTTCCTAAGTAGAAGAACATCAGAGGAGCCTCTTTTTCTCCTGACAACTTCTGAGCACTATAAGACAGCCAACTGGTAACGATCTCTGCCTGATCAGCCAGCCGATGGGGGCTACACATGGTATTGGCTCCATCCTATTGTCCCAAACCTTCCGAGTGTGAAGGATCAGAACAGAAGGCAATGAAGAGGAATTGCGTATGAAATTATTGGTACACGTAGGGCTCTTGAATGATTGTAGAACTGCAGAAAGACCAGCAGCAAACATCTGCCTTATAGACCACAGACATGTAGAAGCCAAAGTGCATTCTCTGAAGTTTTCAATCACAATATTCTGACCACAAATGGATCTCCGGTTGTTTGTGCGCCCCTGACTCATAATGAAGATGTACCAAATAGTGACCACATAGGCTGTGAAGTCATCTGAAATTTCCCTTTTTTTTTCCAGAAAAATATTTTTTAAAAATAAATTCTCTGGTTTAAGTGTAGGATAAAGCCTTGCGGACACCAAGCTATGCAGTTTTGTGTTGATTTAACATGAAATACACAGTGTTCCTTTTTTTTTTTTAAATTTATGACAAAATATGCAGGAGAGGCCCAGTGCAAACCTGGCAGGGAAACTGATGGCACCTGCAAGTGACAGTTTGTCTGTTTGTAGCAAACATTTGCTCGGAGGCGCTGTCTGCATGTTGACTCTTTATCAGCTGAATGATATGAATAATGTCACTTGCCAAAGACGGATGATTCATCCCCTGCATTAAAACTGCCTCTAAATGCTAAATGAAATGCACAATCTTCAAATTTAACCCTCGAAGCAAGGTAAAAGGTGAACAGTTATTTCTATAAAAAATATCCTTTATATTGTACCGATTGCATCACCAACGTAGGAAAAAGTTTTGGGGGTCTTTTTTTACTTTTTTTTTCTGCTGCAAACACCACCCCAATGCAAGAGCAGATGGTGGTACCAAAAGATAAATGTTAGGTGAATCAGTTGATTTAGTTTAGTTTCTAATGAAGTCCAGAATACAGGCGTTCATACACTGGTGTAACTATAGATGAAACTTCCTCTATAGTTAAGAAAAACTCTTTCCCCTGCCCCTTCTTAAAGCTATCTAATGCATCAGCCTGTACCACTGATTCAGGGAGAATTCCACATCTTCACAGCTCTCACTGTAACAAACCCCTTCCCAATATTTAGGTGGAATCTCTTTTCTTCTAATCGGAATGGGTGACCTCGTGTCAGCTGGAAAGACCTACTGGTAAATAAATCATTAGAGAGATTATTATATGATCCCATTATATATTTATAGATAGTTATCATATAACCCCTTAAGCGCCTCTTCTCCAGCGTGAACATCCCCAATTTGGCCAGTCTTTCCTCATAGCTAAGATTTTCAATACCTTTTACCAGCTTAGTTGCCCTTCTCTGTACCCTCTCTAATACAATAATGTCCTGTTTGACTGATGGAGACCAAAACTGTACGGCATATTCTAGATGGGGCCTTACAAGTGCTCTATACAGTGGAAGAATGACCCCCTCCTCCCTTGACTCTATGCCCCTTTTAATACAGCTCAAGACCTTATTTGCCCTTGATGCTGCCGACTGGCATTGCTTGCTACAGCCAAGTTTATAAGAGTGACTGTGCTTTGGGCCTTTCTGAATTGTTTTTGTGGGGGATGCCATTTTGTTGCGCTGCTGCAGCCATATACTGGCTGATCCTATACTGTATCTGACCAATCAGTCTATATCTGACCAATCAGAATAGAAGTACACTGTACAAGGTACCAGAAAAGGTATGGCCAGTACAGGCAGAGTGGGGGTTAGAGGAGATGAAGGAATTCTAAGTGATTAAGGCAATGCTGCAGCCTTACTGTTAACCTTTTAACAACCAGAGCGGCAGTTATCTAAAGATTTCAAAGAGGCTGTTCACGGATTAAACTTGTGTGTGGGGGGGGTTTACAGGTCCTGCCCAATCAACATCAGGCCAAATATCAGACAGATATTGATCAGGCAGGTTTAAAAATCCCCTCAAGTGAGAACCACTTTGGCGTGTTGATATGGTCTCTGTAGGCCCTCATTATGATCCTATAGTTGGCCTGGTGTCCAAATTGGTTTATCCCAATTTGGTCTGAAAATTTCCTAGAAGTCACAACCACAGAAATGAAGAAACAAAGTGCAAGGATGTTTGCAACCCGTTGTTCTTTATTGGAGCAACTCGTTAGTCTTACATATCGGACACGCCACAATTCCTTGCTTTCAGTCATCCACACACAATTAAGAACGGGGCACGTGTGCACATAGGGAACAGTGAGCAGAGATAAGTGCCAATAAGTTGGATCTGTACCAGAGCAAATAGCTGCAGCTATGTGTGTGCTTAATACAATAACCTGTAGTATATCCAGCTTTGCACCATTATGGATACTACTCAATGCATCAAACAACTGTTATTCTCAAGTGCTAGACTGGATACAGGACATAAATACTGATATTTTAATACAGTGATGGCAACCAAGATGAAGTATAGCGAATCCTAAACTGAGGATATGGTGAGCATTGTTTGTTCCAAGAAGCAAAATATTTAAGTGCATGGAAAGCTTAGAAAAAAAAGAAACATATATGTTATGGAACATATTAAATCTATACGATCTGTCAGTGGGATCAGCCCACCGCTAGGTTATAGATGCATTACCTTCACCCAAAGCCTACAGGAATAACTTGAGATCAGCTGAGGTTGCTTTCTAATAGGCTACCTATAAAATACATCTACTGAATACTGTAATCTTCTTATAATAATCTGTAATAATGCTATAATTACTACATTCACATTGGTATTAGCTTCCATTATCAAATATATGTGCATATATTTTATTTAGTACCTATGACACACATTCACCCCCCCCCCCAAATACATCCGAACAATCATTTGTGACTCTGGTGCCCAGGCTAAGCTCTAGAGATCTACCACTTGGCAAGCTCAGTGCATAAAGGTTAAAAGAAAATATGAGGGGTTTCTTAGAGGAGATCTAGAACGATAGATCCCCTTCAATAGGAGAGAGGGTATCAATGAAGCTGGTGTTTAATGCCCCAGCACTATATTGCTTTTGAAATGATAATGGTTAAACTTTCATTACGCTACTGAAGTTTATCAGAGCACAAGTCACATGACTGGGGCAGCTGGGAAACTGACAATATGTCTAGCCCCATGTCAGATTTCAAAAGTAAATATAAAAAAATCTGTTTGCTCTTTTGACAAACGTATTTCTGTGCAGAATTCTGCTGGAGCAGCACTATTAACTGATGTGTTTTGAAAAAAATATGTTTTCCCATGACAGTATCCCTTTACAGGAGAAGGAAAGGAAGAATAACTGGTGGCTCTAGGCCAGGTTTCCCAAATGTGAAAATACTTGGGGAGCAACACATGCATTGAAAATGTTCCTGGGGTGCAAAATAAGAGATTTGATTGGCTATTTGGTAGCCCCTATGTGGAATGGCAGCCTACGGGAGACTCTGTTTAGCAGTACACCTGGTTTTTATACAATCAAAACTTGCCTCCAAGCCTGGAATTCAAAAACAATCACCTGCTGTGAGGCCACTGGGAGAAACATCCAAGGGATTGATGAGAAACATGTTGCTGCCACTGGTTGGGGATCACTGCTCTAGACACTTACTTCCTATGCTGTCCTTATGTTCCTCATGTTTAGAAAATGCACTGGCCAGGTTACGTTGCCTGTGCTGCTCCTCAATTTAATTCTATTGTCTCAGGAACCCCTTCATCTACTGAAGCTGAGAACCTAGGCAGTACCTACAGGCAGAACATCATTTAGATGCACATGAAAACTTTTCTTGCCTCCTGCTCACATATTTATTCCGAACCAGAGGGGAAAAAATCTGGGGTGGTGAAGGCCCCCTAAATCATTGGGGTGCTTAACAACTTTACACCCCTAGTGATTCTACCTTTCCTTCTCCAGAAACAGGACAGTCATTGATTGGGGTACAGGTATAATTAGGGACTGTTTTTTTATGCTAATATTTGTTTTGTTTAATGCGAATAATTGAAAAAAGTGCAGAATTTAAAATAAATGTATGGGTAGTTACCTGCTGCAACATTGTTCAAACAGTACATGCAGTAGCAGGGCCATATTTACATATAGGCAGCCTAGGGCCCATGTCTGGGTTGGCAGATTTTGGAAGGCAAAACTAAATAATTGGAAAAAAGTTCAAAGAAAAAAACCCCCAGCTACCGCTGAAGACTTTCTGCTGAAATGTGGCATAGCTGGGGGAGGGTGGGTTGCAATGGGTACAGGGCCCGTTGCAGTGAAATCTGGAAGTAACATTTTTGCAGAAGTGATGTCACATGCATGTGATGTGACATCATTCCATACTTTGGGGGGCACTGTTAGGTCCGGTGCCTAGCTTGGAACCAGACCTAAATACAGTATAAGATATAAATATCGCCCATATTTAAAATCCTATCAGTGAGCAGTATGATACTAAATTGTAAACAGTGTGGGACTGGGATGCCAGAGGCCCACCAGAAAGCCTTAGACCTTGGGCCCACCAGAAAACCTAAAACTGTAAGCCCACTAGAAAACCTAAGACAATGGACCGTTCCAAACTATCATTCCTCCTCTCCTCACTCAACCGCTTTATTCTCCTAGTTTTTAATATATGCTAACAATATTCTCCCATTATTAAGCATTTTCCCCCAAAAAGAAATAGGTAATGACCATGAAATAGGCCAAATGTTTAGAAACAAGAGGGCCCACTGGGAGTTTTCCTGGTATACCGGTGGGCCAGTCCGACACTGATGTGAAGCATTTTCTACATAATTCATCTGTATCTACCTATTTCTTGTAACTGTTCTAAATGTACAAACTGATTTTGCAGTAGACTCCATGGGCACAACCTGGGCACCATTGCGTTGCAGTATGTTACTTTGTACAGTGTTCACAATAAACACCATTTGACTTAACTGAATTTTACAGAATTCTTACAGTAATATCCTAATCCTCACATTAGCCCAGTTATTAGCTCAGTGTATTCAAGGAAAAGACACAATGAAAAAAAAAACCACAAATGCTGTTTGCACCTCAATGCATATTCTTTAAACTATTGCTTAATAAAAAAATATTTGTCTATAGGAGTAAGAGAAACCAGCATTACTATGTAAGCGTCCTATCCGTTTTCTTTCACAGAAAGAGTAAATAGTCCATTCGAGATCCCATTCTTTTCACCTGGAATGAGGCAGGTCAAGTTCCAATACTTGGACATACTGTATTAGTCTCCCTGTCATACTGATTCCAACCTCTTTTGGTTGTGTTTGTGGAGCGCAGTGATGAAACCAAAGTAACCGAGACCATTTCTGCAAGCTTAAAGGCCCAGATGTAGTTAGAAATGGAAAGCTGCCATGTCTTTGGTGTGTTGCCTAGAGACTGCTGCCTATATATTTCGCTGGAGTAAATAATAATGCACCATTTGGTGCTAAAGCCTAAAATCATGCAAAAAGTACTCATTAACCGATATATATGTCTTCATCAAACACTTTTGTACTTCGGCACACAGGAGCAAAAATGCAGATATTTATCTACTGAGTTCCAGTCATTCCTTACGGCCAATGTCTGGCCATCCAGTACAATTATATATCGGTTTGGCCAATTCAGTGCAACAAGAATTCTATATCTCAATTATTTTTATCTGGAATCAACATTGCACCTTCTAGAATGCTAATGTCTAATTTATTAGGCTGGTTTTAGGGGCGAAAATAGGGCATTTGCCCTGAAGCCTAAATAATGGACAAGATGGTGACAGAACTATCAGCAGCCACCAAAAGCTGGAGGACCATAAGACGTACCTTGTTAGTCTAGAGAAGGGGTGCCCAACCTTTTTTAACCCATGAGCCACATTAAAAAATAAAGAGTTGGGGAGCAACACAAGCATGAAAAGGGGTGTGCCAAAAAAAAAGGCTGTGATTGACAATTTGGTAGCTCTATGTGGACTGACTTCCTACAGGACAGTCTGCATGGTAATAAACCTAGTTTTTATGCAACTAAAACTTGTCTCCAATCCAGGAACTGAAAAATAAGATCTGCTTTGAGGTCACATGGAGCACCATCCAAGGAGTTGGTGAGCAACATCAGGTACTGGTTGGGTATCACTGCTCTAGAGTCAGGTCTATTTTGCCTCCAGACATGCCACAACTCATGTCGGCCCTGATTCCTTCATGGTTATGGTTTCCTGCAATGCTGAATACATTTTAAATGAGGAAAAACCTTTTTCCCCAATGAACTGAACTTCTAACAGAAGAGCACACTACAGTCGGGTTGCAGTCTCCAGAATTCACATCATAAGCTTCAGACACTAAACCATTTCACGGGTATGGTTCCTATCCCATACTCAGTACTTTTAAAATCCTTTGCAAAATATCTGAAGAAAAAAAAAAAAAAGCACATCCATCTTCATGTCACTCAAGTATCTTGGAAGGGCGCCATTTGATTGAAAGTCCAGGAAAAGTTGGAGAATGCAGCATCATACATATAGGTTGAGGGTCTTCTTACACTGAAATGCTGCAGGATATTTAAGGTGCTGGAGGGTGAATGTCTTGGTTTTCAACTGGAGGTAAAGGCTCCCTCCAGAACGTGAAATGACTGAAGGTATCCGAGCAGGGAAAATCGCATGAGTTGCTCCTTTTTAGCAAAGGGAATATGTGATCCACCACCTCGCAGAGTCTAACATACCTGGAACAATGTGCAAAATATTCAGTGCCAAGAACTGGAGAAATAGCACAGCAGTCTGGTTCATTATCAATGAAAATTTATTATATCATCTAATAGAGATATGGGATCTTCTGGAATCTATAATGCTCCGAAATAGAACAATGGCATTTTCCCATAGAGTCCTATTTAAACTATTACCCAATTGGGTTGGTAATGGTCATTGGGTTGGAAATTGGGCATTTTTTTTTATACAAAATTGCTCTATTTTCAGGGCTCCAGCAGCATGAAAATGCAGATCTGAATGCCTACAGAACATTAAAGTCAGGATACTGCTTACCAATTGCGCTTGCTGGGTAATTCATTATGGGGAATCACCGTGGATCCCTAACTTAATGGCACACTAAATGAATCAGGTTTTCTCCATTCTTTAAAGGGGTTGTTCACATTTAAATCAACTTAATTATGGTGTAGAGAGTGATATTCTGAGACCATTTGCAACTGGTTTTCATTTTTTATTATTTGAAGTTATTCAGCAGCTCTCCAGCAATCTGGTTGCTAGGGTCCAAATTACCCTAGAAACCATGCCTTGATTTGAATAAGAGACTGCAATACGAGAAGTCGAGGGCTTGAATAGAAAGCAGAGTAATAAAAAGTAGTAATAGCAATACATTTCTAGTCTTACTGAGCATTTGTTTTTTAGATGGGGGTCAGTGACCCCCATTTGAAAGCTAGAAAGAGTCATAAGAAGGAAAATATTTAAAAAAAACGAAGAAAAATGAAAACCATTTGAAAAGTTGCTTAAAATTAGTAATTCTAGAGGTGAACCACCCCTTTAAATTACATCTCCAAAATGAATTATTTGTGCTTTAAATGAATCATAGCAACTGGGTGAACTACCCAAAAAAGAGTATTCTGTATCTGCCTCCAATACAACAAAAGTACTCAATATGAATGATGAACAGTTTTATAAATTAGATAAATAAATTATAATTCTGACCAAATAAGACAAGGGTGTTTTTTATGTTGTGGTCGATCTGGTTATTTTATGACTCTCACTGCCAAAGATGAATTACGTATCCTGGTGAGATTAAATTGGAAGGTGCCTTCCATAACACCAAAGCTTCTAAGTAGCAGGATTGTTACCCAAAATATCACGTTTATGGGTCAGATTATAATAATATGATGATTTAAGGGCAAGTGGGGGGCTAAAAGGCTGTCAACGATTTATTGTGTTTCCAAAAAGGCAATCTTGCTATCAATCAATCTCATAATAAAACATCACTTACGACGATATGTTGGTCTTCGCGTGCTCCTGAATCAGCTCCCCTTTGGGATTGACTGTAAATATTCGGTTTAGCGAAACACCGACCTCTTTGTATGAATACACGTCCTGCGAGAATCAGAAAATGAGCATTTGTTAAGGCAGGGACAGTTTAACAGGGTAATAATGTCATGAGCCGCAAATTCACATCGTGCAGGAAAGATTGATGGAGCAATAAAGCCGAGTTCTCTGTGTAACCAGATAAAATAAAAAATGGAAGATGCGGATATGTAAAGTATAAATTCTCGGTTATTAGACTATAAATATACTTCAAGTATGTCCAAGTGATCTGATTTCAGTTTGATGCTCTCATAAATTTACAGACTTGATAAAGATGGGGCACTTTATCTTCACTGTTCAGTTGAAGAACTACGACCCCCATAATCCTCTAACAGGCAAGGTCTGGGGAGCACAGAAATGTGTCACTAATCTACGGGAGTCCTCCATCACTCACCATGAGAAGCTTGGACAGAATGGAAACCACCAATGTACTGCAGCAGAGGCAAAACAGTGCTGGCAAATTTGATTTGCAATCTGTTACTGTCCACTGTAGGGAGGCACCAAATCCAGGATTCGGTTCAGGATTCTGCCTTTTTCAGCAGGATTCAGATTCGGCCAAATCCTTGTGCCTGGCTGAACCAAATCCTAATTTACATATGTAAATTAGTGGTGGGAAGGGACTTTTCATCACAAAACAAGGAAGTAAAGAAAATGATTTCTACCTTTTCCTTTCCCGCCCCTAATTTGCATATGCAAATTTGGATTCTGATTTGGTTTGGTATTCGGCCAAATTTTTCACTAAGGATTCTGTGATTCGGCCAAAGCCCTAATAGTGGATCTGGTGCATGCTTGAGAAAAGACCGAGAGTGGTCTGAAACGTTGCCGGGTGTCTGGGGTCAGAGCCTACTGTATGTCCCAATAAAGGCATTTTAAGATAAATCGCTGACTGGTGCCGTCAATTACTATATTTGGTCAGATTGAACGGATTGAAGTTGGAAACCATTGGACGTGCATCGCATTAAAGCAATTTGGAGGTGCTGACTGTGAAATTTGTGAAACTGCAATCTGTTACGGTCCACTGTAGGGAGGCACCAAATCCAGGATTTGGTTCAGGGTTCTGCCTTTTTCAGTAGGATTCAGACTCGGCCAGATCCTTGTGCCTGGCCGTTCCAAATCCTAATTAAACATATGAAAATTAGGGGCAGGAAGGGACTTTTCATCACAAAACAAGGAAGTTAAAAAATGTTTTTCTACTTTTTCCGCTCCAAATTTGCATATGCAAATTCAGATTCGGTTTGGTATTCGGCCGAATTTTTCACTAAGGATTCTGTGATTCTGCCAAATCCCTAATAGTTGATTTGGTGCATCCCTATTAATTAGGGAAGCACCGAATCCAATATTTTGGCCAAACCCCCGAATCCTTCGCAAAAGATTTAGCCGAACACCGAACCAAATCTAATTTGCATATGCAAATTAAGGGTGGGAAGGGGAAAACATTTTTTACTTCCTCATTTTGTGACAAAAGTCACACGATTTCTGCATATTTGCATATGCAAATTAAGATTCTGATTCGATTCGGTGGGGCAGAAGTGTTCGGCCAAATCTGAATCCTGCTGAAAAAGGCAGAATCCTGGCCGAATCACGGATTCAGTGCATCCCTACTATAAATCCCACTGTGCTCTCCCTGAGATAACAAAGCTCTGTTATTTATTTAGAATACATAAGAACCATGAACAATCTGTAAATTATACACAGTACTTTCTGATATCACTTTGCGATGTCAGCTGCATGACATCACTCATTGAAACTTGTTTAAAAGCTGCATCCATGTAATATGAAACAACCAAACATCTATTTTATGGGAACTTTCCTTTCTCTGCTTATATCAGTTGTTCATTATTTATGATCATTTCAGCAGAATCTTTTAATAACTGTCCAAACAGTGGACATTGTTTTGCATTAATAGGGATGGTCCCCTGATTTATTGTTTAGGTACCACTCTATCAATTGCTTGTTTCCAGTGAACTTTTGGGTATAACCTTTTTGGGAGGGTTGCCGCTTTGTTACTTACTGTGACTCGGTTTCCAAAAGCAGCATAAAACGGTTCTTCGTTGGGCTGGAATAAAGTTTTGATGTCCGTCAGACACTCAATCTTAAATTTTTCAGGCTTTTTTTCAATCACTTCCCTGTTTAGAAATAGAAAGTGATAACTTTTGAGTTGTTGCACTGAGGTGAACTGCAAGGCAAAATATTTATTGTATCATCTGATAAAATGAGTTGGCCAATAGCTGTTAGGTCAAAAGAAATCTGTTAGAAGTGGTAGTGCATTTACTTATATATAGCACCAGTTTGTATTGAGCAAAGGAATATTAAACAAGGAAAGTAAAAATCACTGGTGGGGGGCCTATTTGACTCTTCCCTGAGCCAGGTACTAACTTTACCTGTGTGCGGTAACCTATCAGCGGGTAGCATATAGTGGTCTCCAAGTTTAAAGAAGAAGGAAACCCTGTAGAAAAAACCCTGTACCCCCACCCCACATAGACCCCCCCTCCCCCCCCCAGGCTAACTGTCCCATTCTGTATACTAAGATGTTTGCTTTTAAAGGAGAAGGAAACCCTGTAGAAGAAAACCCCGTACCCTCCTCCCCCCAAGCTAACTTACCCCTTGTCGCAGATTCCGGCAGCGGACTTCACGGCATCCATCTTTCGGGTCCTCGTGGGAGATCGGTATTTCGGGGAATGCACATTTGGCGGTCTGCGACAACTGCGCATGCACAGAAATTGAGAGAGATCGCAGATCTCCCAGTCAGCGTACCGAAGACCCGGAAGATGGATGCCATGAAGTCCGCTGCAAGAATCTGCGACAAGGGGTAAGTTAGCCTGGGGGGAGGAGGGTAAGGGGTTTTCTTCTACAGGGTTTCCTTCTCCTTTAAAAGCAAACATCTTACTGGTTGCTATTGGTTACTGCTCCTGGGCAAACGTTGTGCCTTATATTACATATTGGGTAAGAGTCAAGGTGAACTACCCCTTTAACTTCAGTATGATGGGTAACAGAATGGGGGTGGAATTTAATAAATGAAACCAAACTTTCTGTGGTCACGCCATACATTGGCAGAAACATAAACCCATGGGTTATGGGAAATAATATTGTTATCTTATTAATCTCACAAAAAATTTCTATCGCAGAGGCCCCGAATTCCCTTTATTTGGCAGTGCAGCATTTTATTGGCTTGTAATGACTTCATAACAATTATTGCGCTTGCTGTGGAAGTGTGAAAAGTTGCAGAATTATTTATACTGTGGCCCAGAGGAAGAAGCATGAAAGCCTTAGCAGGAATACTCCATTCACATGCACAATGGAAATATTATTACAGGCGGGGCTGCTAGCGGGAAAAAAATGCCTTTGTGATAGTGCCGCTCCAGGAACTGAAAGCTGCTTGAAGCTCGGGCCCCAATAGGATGAACAGCTTTTGTCTGTGTGCTCCACGCACGTCGTATTAGGAAACGATTCTGCCATTTGATTTATTCTTGCATTTACCTGTAAATCTGCCAGCTATAAGCATAGGGTGGAATTGTGATATAGTGCTACTTGTTGTGTATTCGCAAAATAACTATAAATGAATCCTAAGGAAGGATAGAATCTGCCACTCCAGCAATAATTGTATCCTATAATATCTGATATTAAAATAGAACTATACGACAGCTGTAGTATTATAGCCGATGTCTATTGTCCTTATCATTATTGTTCCCTCCAAGCCGTGAGCTCATGTGCACAAGCTGTAACACTAGCACAAAACTCATACGCACACATACGTATGCACACACACACACACAAAATTTAGACCCTTCCACCCAAATACATGGTTTCTGGGAACATTGCCTGTGGTTACTCCTTATGATTATCATGTATGCCATTGTTTGGGTCATTTACGTTTAATTTGTAGAGACGTTGGGCAGTCTAGTTCCCTGGTTAATGGGCCGTATAGTAAGTGCTTATACCAAGGTATGGCACATGTTACAACAGGACAGGGAACAACAAAACTGACTCAAAACAGTGAACTGGGCCCAAACACTAAGATGCCATAGACCTTGGTCTCATCTATCACCATTACCCATTTGAACAGTCTACGAAGCAGGGACCTCTTTCCTAGGTACATGTAGCGCAGGACTGAATATTTTGGGGGAGAGTGTATAACTAGTTAAATTTATACACATATAATAATACACAAGAGCCATGAATATCCTGTAAATTATATCCTTATAAACCGTGCTTAGTGATGTCATCGGTAATAATCAGAGCTTAGTGATGTCATTTCTGTCACATGACTCACTGAAACTTGTGTATTATAATAAATAAAGTACCCCCTGTTGCAAGTCACCTCGGAGTTCCATGACCTGTATAAAAACATCAGGCTGATGGAACTCCTCTGTAACTTATAATATCCTTAGATTTTACAAGAGGGGGTACTTTATTCACTATATATTTATAATTTTCTGACATCAGAAAAAGTACTTATGTGTATAATTTATGAATTATTATTATTATATAAAACTTATCTGCATAATAGAAACAGCAAGCACACTGCATCGGATTTAGATTACATAAAATAGTTATATACACTATACCTGTGTAAGGCAGAGAACAAACTGCTAGGACTTAAGAGGACCGGTCCCTGAGGTAGTACTGTCCCACGTTCATTTACCCAGTGAAGGTAGCCTCTAGTCATATCAGCCATTCCAATGGCCCGGGCTGAGCAGTAGAGAAACTTGTAGCCGTTCCTAAAATGCAAATGAAATCAAAATGAGACTTAATTATTCATAAGAATGAAAGTAGGAAGGCAAACCAAGAAGGCAAACCTACTGCATGGTTTATGCAGCCCGATTAATTTATAGGATGTATTATAGCATCATCTGATTCATTCTAATACATAGACTTGTACAGGTTATTCATCAACAGATGGCTATCCCATGTTTCTCTAGATAATAGAGATGCTGAATAAAGACACTATCTAACAAAACTACAATAAAAGCTTGGCACAGAGAGGTCCACAGAGATCTTCAGAATCACTCCACCTTTCATGGAGGCAGGAGACCCATCACCAGATAGGACCAGTAGCATAGAGGACCCACTAGGTTGCAACTTATGCCCAATTTCATTGTATTTTTAAGAAACAAATAATCTTCCCAAAATCCTTAAAACATTTTGCCGTAAGTCCCAGTAGCATCTAGTTATACCACGACCCCCATCATCCAGCTAAAAGTACCTTTGGAGATACTCACTGGCTCACTTTGTGATACAGCTTTGCTATCCCTTGGTGAGTCCAGTCTTTACCCAGTGTTGGCAGAATATGACCCAGTGTGTCCGATCTGAAAGACAAGGCTAACATTTTTAAGCAATATGCCACAAATTGCCGTTTATGTTGGGCATTTATTGACATATTTGTAAGGCGCACAGCAAAAGCAAAACGTAATTGTCAGCAGGTCCTGGAGAGTCCTAGGTAGAAGGACAGGAGATTTATCCACCACTATGAAATCAATAATGGAAAGAGGTAGTGCTTCTAATGGCAGTGCCAAACTCTTCCAGCTAATTAAGGTGAGAGGTCTACTAATTAATTCAAGACATACTAGAGTTTAGGATTATCAAATGCTTTAAATAAGTGAATTGTAGTACCCCGTCTCACAAGTTGTGCAGAGAGGCATATCTTTTCCATAGACAGAGCCACGGCCAGTTGACTGAACTGCATACAGCACTCATATATGAAATGCAATAACTTTCAAATAAAAATTGTTGTTTACTCTCATTATCTATGGCTGTCCGCTACCTTACGGTCTTCAGGCCAACAACAAATTGTTTTGACAATCTATTCTATAGGCTGTATTTCCATATTGAAACTCTATTGCCCTCAACCTTTCTTTAATAAGGAGGTAATTCATAATTTGAAAGAATGCAAGGGGAATGCAAGGGAAATGTAAGAGTGCACGTGTTGAGAAGGGGCACTAATATTATAATTCGGAAAAGAGAAGGAACAGACACAGGTAAACTTAAGTCTTAAGTCTACTAGAAAATTATGTAAAAACCCCAGGTCCCAAGCATGCTAGATCATAGGCACCATACTTGAATTGAATTATTATTCTGTATTACTTTTGGGGCTAATTTCTTGCATTTGACTGTAACCGATACCCAATAGGTGTATTTTATTGAATAAGCCAATTTCATTTTATATTTAATTAATGAGATAATGGCTACAATGGCTCTGGGATACTGTAAGAGACATATTGGTCAAACAAGAGCTCCTGTCTGCTGGAAACATTTCCTCTGGAGCGGCATTGCTCCATTTACCATGTTATTTCCAGTACATCCCCTTATTCTCTTTACTCCCGTCTCTGACCTACTGTAACACTATAAAGGTGGAAATGTGTGATTAAGCATGTTATCACTGCCCCAATAATGTTTTATTGAAATCCAAGCTTGTAGTCCAAATGTTACACTTTAATATTGGATCATGGCTACAGTCCAAGTGTATTTATTATAGTCCACCATGGACTCGAGGGTCAATGGTAATATTGAAGCTCATAATGCTTCTATAAAACCAGCAGAAATAAATGAATGATACACAGATCATCTAAAAATGACCCATAAGAAGTGCCTGTAGGAGTCATGCATGGCCCTAAGCTCAATGATCTTCACTGTCTTGACTTGAGCTGGTTGATCTAGTTCTGTTGCAGCAACAAAGCATTGTCCCGCTTCATGGGATGCAATTTTCTCATAATTACTCATCCTAGACCCCATCACTGTCCATAATTATTTGTATCTGGCTCTTTTAATGAATTATTAAATTACAAGTACAGCCACTAAATATTTTTTTTCCATTTTAAACCATAACAGCAGATTTTAATGGTATCCTTCATTGGACTTTTTTTTTTCTGTTTGAAAGAATAAATGAGCAGTTTTTCCTGAATGACACCTATAATGGTACAAAAGTAGTATCTAAGAGGATTTACAGGATAACAAGCTGGAAATTGAGATGGTAAGGATCTTGTTCAAAAGCAGAACACTCGCCATCTGTCAGACGCAATGAGCTATGGTTCCCGGCTGCAACAAACTCACCGTGTGATGGTTCCATCAATATCAGAAATGATGATTTTATCGTCCCAGTCCCAGAGGTAAATGGTACCTTCACATCGACATGTGCCTTGATATTGAGTGGTGACGCTGAATACAACATCATTGGGACCATTTTTCAGCTTGAGACTTTTCTACAAGTACAAGATAATTGCATCAGCCTGTACTGGATGAAATAAACTGATACAGAGAAAAAAAAATAAAGCCCCGAGATAATGTTTTCCTGGGAACAAGTTGATATTTAACATTTTTGCTAGTATCACTGGGCAAAATGCTTGCAGGCTTTTTTTTTTAAAAAAATGTATTGGTTATATGGAGCCCTTGGGCTCTTGCTGTCTTACAACAGCCTGTGCTGTTGGGGGATGATGGGGATTGCAGCAATTTCATATAGTCCTCTACTGCTGTGCAATACAAGAGCCAACAACAAGATGAACATTATAGTCTAAAATTGTGAGCCATGCAATACATGTTTTTTAAATGTTTGGGAGTTGATCTGATGTTCAAGTTAGGGCACGCTGAATAATTAATGTAAGCTATTTGTTTTTGTATATGGAAGCAGCACACTAAACTGCGAGTTGGATATTGGTATGCTACAGCCACATGTGTGGACGACCAAACTGGCATAATGGGGTTATTTATCAAAGGTCGAATGGTTTTGTTAACCCGAAAATTTGAGTTTTGATCAAAAAAACAACCTTGAAAACTCTTATTTTCATGGAAAACACAACTCAAACCTTAATAAATAACCCCCCCAGTGTTTAGGATCCAACTGCCCCGATGCAAGCAATCAGCCGACAGTTTAAAAAGTCAACCATTGGTGAACTGGTTTTCCCTTTTGACCATTCAATTGTAAAACTGCAGTCATTCCCTAACTCTTCTAATAGGGAGAGACCTTCACTGACCGTTCATTACTGCACAATGTGGGAATCTTTTAGCCTGCACTCTTATTTAATGGACCACAAAAGTGTTGCTCTTGGGTGCAACACTCTACAGTGAAAATAATTGCTAACCTTGTACCCAGTGCTGACACATTATTAAATGATATCCCAGGGATACTTTGCCGACTCTCAAGTATAGGTGGCATGTGCAGAATACTAAAAATACTTATATGCACTTTCCTTGTTCTTTAAAACTATGTTTTTTTGCACAAAAATCAATGTTTTCCTTATTATTCGTCGGCTGATTATTTACATGGCAGCCTATTAGTGGATTTTCTACCCAGTCAATCTCTTAAATCTTTCTGTATTAGAGACACACAGTATTTCATTTGATTTGGAATCATTACTGACTGCAGCTTCCTTTTTCCAGACGCACTCATTTACTATCCCTCCTGCACATTGATACGTCTAATGGCTTTACCCTTCTGAATCTCCATTTCAAATGACACCAATTAAATTTTCGATTTCAAAATCCCTTAAAGCTGAGATCACTGTCTCCCACCGTTAACGTGTATGTGCTGCACCAGAATGAAATAGCCGAGAACTTTGTGTTCTCCGTGGATTAAAGGGCTTCAGATAACATTCATATATTAATGGCATTTCAAATAGAATTATATTTGCCTAATGGTTATTTACCCGCAGACTGCTTTAATGCTAATGTACGGCCACAGAAATAGAGCTGTGTCAAACCAAATAACAGAACAAATTATTCTTAACCCACCAGAGAATGGAGACGCTATAGATGTGCCTAGATACATACATTTCCCATATAATTACACTGCAAAATAATTAGCATTATTCACAGTTAAAGGTTACCTCATTATCAACACCCTGGCTTTCCTGAAAGTGTGGTGGATGTGCACAAGTGCAATAGTGCACAAGCCTAGGCAGTGGGGGCTTAAGTAGGACGGATCCATAAAACACGCAGAAATGGTAGGTGCTAGGGCACAAGTCAGGTGGGCAGATGGTATAACCCAGTGCTATTCAACTTTTTACATGTAAAGGGAGGATTATGTCTCAAACCACATGTTCAAGGATTATATTAATTAAGGATGATGTCATACAAAGGAGTCTATGGAACTCGGGACCAGTCTAGGGCCATAAAAATCCCTTGGACCACACAGAGCCTGCGGCATTTTGGTTGGTTGGACCTTGTATAGCCCATTAGGAAACATCCATTTCAGCTTTCCCCAACCAGTGACTCATGAGTGAAAATGTTGCTCTCCGTCCCCCTGGATGCTGTTCCAAGTGGCCTTAAAGCAGGTGCTTATTTTTGAATTCCAGGCTTGGAGGCAAGTTTGGTTATATAAAAACCAGATGTAATGCCAAACAGAGTCTCCTGAAGGCTGCCAGTGTATTTAGGGGCTACCAATCACAGCACTTTTCTTGCACCACCCAGAAACATAGTGCATGCTTCCGTGACTCCCTAACTCTTCTTACATCTGAATATTGCTCACAGGTAAAATCTTTGGAGACCTCCGATCTATTCACTAGGACAGAAGGGGTTTGTGGTTCAACCTATAATGCAGATACCAGATGCTGAGATAGGAAAGGTGAATGGAATACCAATGGATCACAGGTTAAAACAGGAATCTGCTCACATTTAAGGAGATTTAAAGGGGCATTCACCTTTAATAGAATGGCCAATTCTAAGAAACTTTTTAATTGGTTTTCATTTATGGTTTACAATTTTTTCATTATTTGCCTTGTTCTTCTAACCAGTTTTCAACTGGGGGTCGCTGACCACACATCTAAACTGGATTTCTAGGGCTTCCATGGAAAGAAAGGAATCAGTTGCCCTAACTGACCTCCAGTTCCATGCACTAGCTCCACAGTTTGGAAAGCACTTGAGTCTGTTTCTATTCATGTCCTCTCCTAGGCATACAGTATTTCAGTCTTTATTCAAAGCAATGCATGGTTGCTAGCAACTGGATTGCTGAATTAATAGCTAAATAACTCAAAAAACACAAATAATAAAAAATTAAACTCAACTCCAAATTGTCTCAGAAAAAAAGAAAAAGTTATCTCTAAGGTAAACAACCCCTTTAAGGAGCATGGGTTACATGTATTAAATCCCAGGTGCAAATGCTAGGGAATCCACAGGGAAACCCAAGAGACAGCCCCAGTGCATCCCTCATGAATGCATGCAATTCGGGAGCAGAAAGCCCTGTCCTCTATGGGAGTCTAGCACAGGGCATGGCACACAGTATAAAAACATGGTGCACACAAAGTAACCCTATAAAACCCCATGCAGTAAGTATAACAAATAGACATAGATGTAAATGATGCAGCTAAAGGCAAGTGCTAAGGTAGGGGCTAACAGGAGAGGAAACCGCTGAACAGCACATAAGTGAGATGAGAGGGGAATCAAGGGCATCTCCAATACAATCTACAGGGATAAAAGCCACGGCCTTAATGAGCTTGAAACTTTCCATTCATAACACAAGATGATGTATTAGAACTCACAAGCTGGTCAGAGGTCAGCCTCAATGTCTTTTTATACGTGATGCCGCACGATGAAATAGGAGTCTGGTTTGACTGCAGGGAGCCGATGCTCTGCTTAGCACCCCTAGGGTCTTCATCGCTCGACGATGATTCATCTTTGATTCTGAAACAACAGTGGAAGAGCACGTGATCATCAGGAAGACGCAAGATGCATTAAAAATACATTTCCACTGAATCACTCGGTTGCAATTGATTGTATCTGGAAAGCCTCATCTCACGGGAGGACACCAGAAGCTATCAATGAGCTGTCTGGACTTAATGTTTAATTCATGCCGGGGTCCCTCCATTGAGATTATTATTATTTACAGCCATTTGATACAACCCGGCTGGAAACACTTAGCAGTGTCGCTGCTTTATAAATAACAGATGAGAGGGAGCAGGGACCACTATTGAGAAGCCGCTCGAAGAAGGGAAAGGCTAGGAAGCAACGGGACGCACATCAATATCTTTACGCATGACTTGTAGCAGGTAATGAACTGCAGGAGATTCACCCAGTTCTTTCTATTTAAAATGCAGACAGTCTTAATACTGTAATTCAACTAAACGGTAATTGCAGTAACTGTCTCAGTGATGCCAGTTATATGAAGCAAGACGAGGAGAAGCAACATCATCCAGCAAATAATATATATATATATATATATATATATATATATATATATATATATATATATATATATATATATATATATATATATATATTGCACACAGCACGTAATATATTGTTATGCTGATAAAGGAACTTATACAGGTAGCTGAAAGATGTGCTTTCCCCAGACTGTACTGCAGCACTGCATTGCAGGTAAAATCATTACAAGCGGCCAATGGCCTGGCTCTTCACCACTGTGATCAGCAGAGCCACAAGACCTGCTCTGTCATTATGGTAATGAAACATAGCCGAGGCTCGGCAGTAAAAAGTATATTCTATATCCACTGATCCACCTGATCCATATCTAAACAGTAGACAAAAGGTCATAACAGAGGTCAATGGGGGACCCAACAGTAGAGTCATTGTGATGGTACTCTTACATTTTACTTTTGTATACTGATCCGCCATAAATGTTTATTTTATCTCTGACCCAAGTGCTTCCCAAACTGTGGAGCTAGTGCATGGAACTGGTGGTCTGTTAGGGCAACCAATTCCTTTCTTTCCATGGAAGCCATAGAAATCCAGTTTGAAGGACAATCGTTGTGATATTTGGTGAAGATTATTAGATATTCTTGGAAGTCAAGAAGCACTGACATTGTGGGCAGTGTCATTCTGTGGCTACTAAAGCAAATAAAGTTCTGTCTTGAATAAAAAAAGGGCATTAACTCAAGGGATGAAAACATAATTATGCCTCTTTATAGGTCCCTGGTGAGGCCTCATATAAATGAGCTAGAGAGAGTGCAGAGACTAAGTGCAACTAAACTGGTTAGATGCAGGGATCCCCAACCTTTTGAACCCGTGAGCAAAATTCAGAAGTAAAAGGAGTTGGAGAGCAACACATGCATGAAAAATGTTCTTGGGCTGCCAAATAAGTGCTGTGATTGGCCATTTGGTAGCCTCGATGAGGATTGTCAACCTACATTGGAGGCTCTGTTCGGCAGTACACCTGGTTTTTATGCAACCAAAACTTGCCTCCAAGCCTGGAATTCAAAAATAATCAACTACTATGAGGCCACTGGGAGCAACATCCAAGGGGTTGGAGAGCAAAAGGTTGCTCACGAGCTACTGGTTGGGGATCACTGAGGGATCGAAGACTTAAATTTTGAGGGGAGACTGTCAAGGTTGGGATTGTTTTCTCTGGAAAAAAGGCGCTTGCGAGGGGACATGATTACACTTTACAAGTACATTAGAGGACATTATAGACAAATAGTAGGGGACCTTTTTACCCAACCTACCACATGCCACCCCTTTAGACTAGAAGAAAAGAACTTTCATTTGAAGCACAGGCAGGACAGTGAGGTTGTGGAATGCACTGCCGGGTGATGTTGTGATGGCTGATTCAGTTAATGACTATAAGAATGGCTTGGATGATTTCTTGGACAGACATAATATCAAAGGCTATTGTGATACTAAGCTCTATAGTTAGTATAGATATGGGTATATATAACTTATGTGAAAGTAGGGAGGGGTGTGTATGGATGCTGGGTTTTCATTTGGAGGGGTGGAACTTGATGGACTGTCTTTTTTCAACCCGATTTGACTAAATATGTAACTGATCCTGGCGTGGTTTCATATTTCTGTAAATTTGCCATATATTTTAAGCCTGGTTTTGCATTTGCATTTCATCATGCCCATGCCACATGGTAAATTACCCCTTACATTTGGAATTTTACCCCTTTTATTATTGTGGAATTTGCCCTTCACATTGCCATAAAGGAAGTGGGGAAAACGCACTAAATACAGAATCGCATGGGTTGTGGCCATATTAGTACACAAGAGCCTCTTTGTACTTAAATTAGTACATAACCATCCAGAGCAACTTGCCCGTGAAAGTGACCACTGAGTAGAAACTTTGGAAGGAAAAGCAGATTTCACACAAGTTGGGTTTTTCCCTAATTGACCTCAATATTTATTTGTCTACTTGACTGCTGTAAATGAGAAAATGTGGTCACGGTGGGTTCTATAAATACAGGTGACTGGCAAGTTTAACTTTCAAAATAGAACAATTTGTTTTAAAGGAAAACTATAACCCCAAAATGAATACTTAAGCAACAGATAGTTTATATCAAATTGAATGATATATTAAAGAATCTTACCAAACTGGAATATATATTTACATAAATATTGCCCTTTTACATCTCTTGCCTTGAACCACCATTTCGTGACTCTATCTGTGCTGCCTCAGAGATCACCTGACCAGAAATACTACAACACTAACTGTAACAGGAAGAAGTGTTGAAGCAAAAGGCAGAACTCTGTCTGTTAATTGGCTCATGTGACCTTACATGTGGTTTGTATGTGTGCACAGTGAATCGTACGATCTCAGGAGGCGGCCCTTATTTTTTAAAATGGCAATTTTCTATTTATAATTACCCAATGGCACATACTACTAGAAAAGTATATTATTATGATAATGGTTCATTTACATGAAGCAGGGTTTTACTCAGTATCTTTTATTAGAGACCTACATTGTTTGGGGGGTATAGTTTTCCTTTAAAGCAACACAGCAGGCTTCAGTACGGCTGCATTATACTGACAATGATTTCAATGAAAATGATTTCCAACAGCTTAACTATATAAGAAAGCTCAGAATTACGGAAAGGTCGTTTCTTATAGACTCCATTTTATCCAAATAATCAAAATTTCAAAAAATGATTTCCTTTTTCTCTGTAATAATACCTTGTACTTGATCCCAACTAAAGGCCCCCATACACAGGCCGATAAAAGCTGAGGACAGACCGAGTCGGTAGCTTATTGGCCCATATGTGGGGCCATCTAACGGGCGTTCACGATCGATATCTAGCCGAAAGTCAGCCAGAAGCTGATCACGGCCGTATCTATTCGTCGATTCAGTCCCGCGGTCCGACCTCCAGTATAGCCTCCATTTTGATGTGATCGTTGGGCCCTAAGGATCAGTCCGTTATCGTTATCATGTTGGACAGGCAGGTGTCCACATACTTTTGACCATATAGTGTACTGGTTAGGGAAGAAGAATTCATAAATAGAGACAAGGCATCCAGGAAGTCTCAGGCACCTGGATGAATAATAACTACATCTATCTATATATCAAAACAATTGATTTGCACCCCTACCTATGTTCCAAGCTGGTCCCAGCTGGTTGTCCACCACTGTAGGGTCCATTTCCATTCAAGCCTTGATCTGGCTTTGCTTCCTAGTAAAGAAGACTCATGTTACACAGATAAAAAGTATGATCATAAAGATGTTTTAAACTGCAGCAACCCTGCAAATGCTGACTGGTGGTATGAGTTCCTAGAACTGGGCAAGCTTGGCCCTTCTTATAACATTATGCTTTTATGTGGAGACATTACACATTTGCTTGCTCGCTCTATAGCAGATACCAGTTGACTTTTTATTGGTAATTATTTAAAACATTCTCACTGACTTCTGGCTGTTCTTGTTCTGTGATAACTCAATGCTCTGTTGGACCTCAAGTTGATGTCTCAGAACCTTACTGATTACAGGCTACATTAACCCTATGGATGTTCCGATGGTCTAAATGGCAGCTGGTTGGGCCTAAACTAGCCCAGTTCTAAGGGCAGAGACACAATGGCACATTCGGGGAGATTAGTCGCCCGACATCAAATCTCCTCTTCTTCGGGGCGACTAATCTCCCCAAACTGCCTTCCGCTGGCTATAATGAAAATCGCCGGCAGGAAGGCACTAGGATCGCTTCATTTTCCCAAGTCGCCCGAAATTTCCTTGTGAAGCGACTTCCCCAAATCTGCCAGTGTGTCTCTGCCCTAAACTGGTAAGAAAGCAAACTTTAGTTACAGCAGGTGAACAATCAAACTTTGGGGGCAACAAAAGCAAACTTTGGCCTAATCAGATGTTTATTAACACTATTCTAACTGCACTGGACCAGTATAAGGGTCTGCCTTATAGTCAGGTTATAGGGGGGGAGGGGTTGAACTTACTGATTTTATATTTGTGTTTCTCCCCCTCCAGGAAAACCACCACCGTCCCCCTTTCTTCGGCATCTTGTCTCTCATCAGAGTATCGATGGTTACCTGTGACAGAGGGACAGCGACGAGAATAACGAAAAAAAAGCAAAAAAATAAAGATCTAAATGAATCGAAAAATAGTCAAATGAAAAAAGGAAAACGAGAACGAAATGAACAGGCGGAAAGGAAAAGAAGAGGTAAACTGAACAATGGCAAGCAAGCACGAGAATGAGAAACATACATACTGCCTGTTGGCCACAGAGACCAGAAAAACAAAATCTAATGGAATCTACCACTGCACACAAGTAATCAAAGCAAGAACACTTGAGACGTTCGTAGAGGGAGAGAGAGAACAAAGGAGAGAAAATGTAAGAGTGTTAGTACATTGGGTCGCAGACAAGGTTACATGGAAATGGCTAGACATATATCCTGCAGTCCCACACTATAGAGTATGGAACGGAATGCAAGAGAGCCTGCAGCCAAGGCAATTTAGTTGCTAAACTACAATTCCCAGCACAGTGTCAGATTGGGACTTATCTAATAACAATTAGATGTAGGCAGTTGTAGATATAATCATATAGACCTATGGCAGGAATAAAAAAGGGCTGGATGTGGCGCAGTGGGAGATCCTCTAGTATTCTGTAAGCCAGTCCCACCCTATCCCAGCACCTCCTGTGAAGAGCTACAGACTGTCAGTCCCTTTACTACTGGAAATAACAATATTTTGGTAATAGGGTCATTGACTGCTTGAATGGCCAGATTTATTCAGCCAATACCCTGTCCATCTTTTGCTCAGCTACAGCTTCCAGAGTTCCAGCCTCTCCACCTACAACTGAACTAAAGGTAACTGCACAAATCTACCTCCATATATGCTAGAACTGTAACTCCCAGCAACCTTTTCACACCATCCTTTTCAGCCGTTGCTGCACTACATCTCCCAGCATTCTTCAACAACCAATCCCTTATTGTTGTGCTATACTTGAGAATAGCTATTCAACTGCACCTTCTATGCTGCCAAGATAAGGAACCACACATTGGCTGCTCTTCCTTTAGAGCTCTTTAGATGTGTTGGTGTAGATGAGGGAAACCTTCTTATCCATAGGAAGATTGGGTGGTAACAAAAAGGGTGTTTCTACAATAAGGCAAGATGAGCTCCTTGCCATGGGGAACACTCCTGATGAGGTGTCAATTCAACATCCACAACACATGCACGTTAAAGGAGAACTAAACCTTAAAATTTAATGCGACTACAAAAGATATTTTATATACTGAACTTATTCCACCAGCCTAAAGTGTCAGCTTGTCAATAGCAGCAATGATCCAGGACTTCAAACTTGTCACAGGGGGTCACCATCTTGGAAAGTGTCTGTGACACTCACATGCTCAGTGGGCTCTGAGCAGCTGTTGAGAATCTAAGCTTAGGGGTCGTCACTAATTATCAAGCAGAAAATGAGGTTGGTCTGTAATATAAACTGATGCTACAGGGCTGATTATTAAATTCTGATGCTAATTGTACTGGTTTCTGTGCTGCCATGTAGTAATTATCTGTATTAAATTACTAATCAGACTTATACTGTGACATTTCTATTCTATGTGTACTGTATATTGTGAGTGGGTCCCTAAGCTCAGTAAGTGACAGCAGCGCAGAGCATGTGCAGTGAATCAGCAGAAAAGAAGACGGGGAGCTACTGGGGCATCTTTGGAGACACAGATCTTTACTGCTAAAGGGCTGTGGTTGCCTTGGGCTGGTTCAGAAGCCCAAAACATAATGTACAACATTTCTGGCTACTACATTTCTTTAAAAGGCTAAGGAATTACAGTTGGTGCCTACACCTGGTGCTGAAAAAGAGCGAAAAACTTTTTTTGGGTACCCTCCTTCCCCCCTACATTTCCTAACATATGGCACATAAAATATAATGTGGGCTCATGTGTAGGGCAATATAACACCTCTATTTTATTTTATTAAGGTTCCCTTGGCTTGTGTATTGTAATGTATTTGCTGCAGCATATCCGTCCATTGAAATGTAACTTCCCACCACATTCAAATTATCTAACGCTAGCGCAACTTCGTTATGCCTGCCATAGAAACATTTGCGAAACTTCGCCAGCGTTCGGCACCGGCTACGAAACTTCGCAACTTAGTGAATTAGCATTGTCTATGCGAATTTTCACCTTTATATCATGAACTGGGTGAATGGGAATCTCCATAAACAATGATGACCACCCATGCTGCATGCCATTGTCTTGAACAAGGGGATTTTGGTCTGAAGATGTTCAAGTGAGCAACTCTGTATGTTCAACTGCAAGTGCCACTTAAATCAATGACATGCAGCTTGGTTGGGCACATGACTTGCCTCTCAGTGCAGGCAAATTAAGTAGGAAGTGGATTTTGGGTAGGTGACCCCAGAGCAGAATGTCCCTGGATAGCAGACATAGAGCATCAAGATGGAATCAGTGGTTCACAAACTTGAGGGAGGTTGCACTTATTTAACTGGATGCCAATCCCACCCTCACACTTACCTTTGCCTGCGGCACTAAGCTATATATTAAATAACATCTAGAGATGAAACTATGTCCTCAATAATCATGCAAACACCACCCCCCCTACGTGCTTATAGAAAAAAGAAATTGCATGCTGAATTCACTTCCATCCCACCTCCCGGAGCAGGGCAGAGCAATAATGGGGTAATTACATGATTCACGCGCTGTTATTCTCGGAAATAAACGAAACATGTTGCAATGGAAAAAAGCTGCTGCGTGACCAACAAGCCCGATTGAAAAGGAGTCTGACAATGGGAGTCCTCAGTTAGGTTCATAGAGGAACAATGAGTAGCTCCTGGCAACTCAGCTGGTATAGGCAGCAAATGCTTTTCCTTTATTGCACAAATTCTTTTGTTCCTGCCATTTGCCCAAAGTGCTAAATCGCCAGTATGTTGCTGTAAGCAGGAGAAAACGCATATCAGACGCCAACCTATTACAGAGTTTGTCTGGAGAGCAGATCTTTGGTTGTTGGGGATTCTGGGAGATGAAGTCAAACAACAGCTGAAAGCTGGATATCAGGCTGTTATAGCCAGAACCTACCTAGCCTCACACTATGACAATTTCTGCCCTATCCTTTATACCATCTTGTCTTACCATATTCCCTTGATGCAATCCTGCATCCATAAAGAAAGCTGTGAGAGTTGTAGTTCAGTCCTAACATAAATTGGACATCCCTGAACCACTAGAATTAAATTGGAACAGCACCACTTAGTCTTCTTAGAATAAAAATGCCTTTATTGCAGACTTCTGGGGCATTACAGCGACGTTTCAGGCCTCACATGGCCCTTTATCAAGCTTGATGGGGAATATTTATCAAAGAGCGAAGTTAGAGATCGCCACAGTCCTCTAGAGTGAAATTCCGGCCGAACCCCAAATCTTTCGCGAAAGATTCGGCCGAATACCGAACCAAATCCAAATTTGCATATGCAAATTCGGGGTGGGAAGGGGAAAACATTTTTACTTCCTTGTTTTTTGACAAAGTCACACGATTTCCCTGCCGCTAATTTGCATATGCAAATAAGGATTCAGATTCAGTTCAGCCTGGCAAAAATTTGTAATTCAAATATCACATGAGCTGAGCTGAATTAGAGACTGGAATATGAATAGAACAGGGTCTGAATAGAAAGATGAGTAAGTAGCAATAAATTTGTAGCCTTATAGATCTTTGTTGCTTTAAGGAGGGGTCAGTGACCCACATATGAAAGATGGATAGAGTCAGAAGAAAAAGGCATATCATTTAAAAAAAAAAACTATAAAAATAAATAATGAAGACCAACTGAAAAGTTGCTTAGAATTGGCCATTCTATAAAATAGTAAAAGTTAACTTTAAGGTGAACCAACCCTTTAATGAGATCTTTATCCACAGGACAGCTTAAAACCGAAAGTGATGGTTTCAGTTTGCCAAAATGTAAGTTACTGAAACTGGGGGTACCACAGATTCCCAGCTTGTTGAGGAACAATGGTGGCACCCCATTTTCTAGCAAGGGCAGAAGAATTTTTAAGTCAAATCCAACAGACCCATTACTTAGCTGCAAGCAGATTAAGCAACATCTTGAAGCCCATGGGGTATATGTGTCAAATAGTGAAATTAGAGATCACCACAGTCCTCTACAGTGAAATTCCACCACTCTCCATTCATTTCTATGGGATTTTTAAAAGGAATATTTATCAATGGGTGAAAGTTCATCCTTTGATAAATACACCTTTCAAAGCCCCATAGAAATGAATGGAGAGTGGCGTAATTTTACTCTAGAGGACTGTGGTGATCTCTAACTTCACTCTTTGTTAAATATAACCCCATGTCTTGGGAGGGTGCAGTAAATAAACACTACACTGTGATGCAATTAGGAGAAATGCTCGGAGGAGCAACGACTGCTTCAGGCTGACTGGGTTGTAATTACTTCATTATCACAAACAGGCAGTTGTGCTAGAACGGGTAGAATTACTATGGAACTGCGGCCTACCTTAGGCAGCGGCTTCTGGAAAGCCTGCATGGCCAGGAGGAGAGGGGCTGCTGTCGGCCAGTTGTAGTACCTAAATAAAGAACAAATACACATTTACTTGCTGACAGGCATTATGTTCCAAAATAAAAGTGAATACTAGTGAAATATACACAAATACTAGCAGCAGCTGTAATTGCAGTGCCTCTCCCTGCACAATGAGGCATAATCATGTCACCAAACCTTAGTGAAACAACCAAGATTCCACACACTCTCACATGTTCTGTTCCACGTGCAAATTGTTGTATTGGTGCTCGCTGTCCCCTGAGATCTGCAGAGCCACTGACGAGGGGTTCATATATCATAGAAATGGGGTCATTTAATAAGAAGCCTTTTTTCTTGGTGCGCACTTTCTCATGTTTTTTTACTCTGCTAGTGTATCCAATGCTCGAGGGATTCAATTCATCTCATCCAGAGACAGTCAAACCTAAGCAATCCCCCCTTGCCTTGCAGCCTATCCTAATGTCATTTATTACTTGGTCATACTCCCTTTCTGACATGGAAATCCTTGCCTTGCAGCCTATCCGTGTGCCATTTATTACCTGCTCATACTCACTTTCTGACATATAAATCATTGCCTTGCAGCCTATTCTAATGTCATTTATTACTTGGTCATACTCCCTTTCTGACATGGAAATCATTGCCTTGCAGCCTATCCTAATGTCATTTATTACTTGGTCATACTCCCTTTCTGACATGGAAATCTTTGCCTTGCAGCCTATGCTAATGTTATGTATTACTTGCTCATACTCACTTTCTGACATATAAATCATTGCCTTGCAGCCTATTCTAATGTCATTTATTACTTGGTCATACTCCCTTTCTGAAATGGAAATCATTGCCTTGCAGCCTATCCTAATGTCATTTATTACTTGGTCATACTCCCTTTCTGACATGGAAATCTTTGCCTTGCAGCCTATCCTAATGTCATTTATTACTTGGTCATACTACCTTTCTGACATGGAAATCATTGCCTTGCATCCTATCCTAATGTCATTTATTACTTGGTCATACTCCCTTTCTGACATGGAAATCTTTGCCTTGCAGCCTATGCTAATGTTATGTATTACTTGGTCATACTCACTTTCTGACATATAAATCATTGCCTTGCAGCCTATCCTAATGTCATTTATTACTTGGTCATACTCCCTTTCTGACATGGAAATCCTTGCCTTGCAGCCTATCCGTGTGCCATTTATTACCTGCTCATACTCACTTTCTGACATATAAATCATTGCCTTGCAGCCTATTCTAATGTCATTTATTACTTGGTCATACTCCCTTTCTGACATGGAAATCATTGCCTTGCAGCCTATCCTAATGTCATTTATTACTTGGTCATACTCCCTTTCTGACATGGAAATCTTTGCCTTGCAGCCTATGCTAATGTTATGTATTACTTGGTCATACTCACTTTCTGACATATAAATCATT
The DNA here is from genome assembly GCF_017654675.1 of Xenopus laevis. Taxonomy (NCBI): domain Eukaryota; kingdom Metazoa; phylum Chordata; class Amphibia; order Anura; family Pipidae; genus Xenopus; species Xenopus laevis. The sequence goes on along the minus strand of NC_054379.1, from coordinate 150,237,674 downwards.
GCCTTGCAGCCTATCCTAATGTCATTTATTACTTGGTCATACTCCCTTTCTGACATGGAAATCTTTGCCTTGCAGCCTATGCTAATGTTATGTATTACTTGCTCATACTCACTTTCTGACATATAAATCATTGCCTTGCAGCCTATTCTAATGTCATTTATTACTTGGTCATACTCCCTTTCTGAAATGGAAATCATTGCCTTGCAGCCTATCCTAATGTCATTTATTACTTGGTCATACTCCCTTTCTGACATATAAATCATTGCCTTGCATCCTATCCTAATGTCATTTATTACTTGGTCATACTCCCTTTCTGACATGGAAATCTTTGCCTTGCAGCCTATGCTAATGTTATGTATTACTTGGTCATACTCACTTTCTGACATATAAATCATTGCCTTGCAGCCTATCCTAATGTCATTTATTACTTGGTCATACTCCCTTTCTGACATGGAAATCATTGCCTTGCAGCCTATCCTAATGTCATTTATTACTTGGTCATACTCCCTTTCTGACATGGAAATCATTGCCTTGCAGCCTATGCTAATGTTATGTATTACTTGGTCATACTCACTTTCTGACATATAAATCATTGCCTTGCAGCCTATCCTAATGTCATTTATTACTTGGTCATACTCCCTTTCTGACATGGAAATCATTGCCTTGCAGCCTATCCTAATGTCATTTATTACTTGGTCATACTCCCTTTCTGACATGGAAATCATTGCCTTGCAGCCTATCCTAATGTCATTTATTACTTGGTCATACTCCCTTTCTGACATGGAAATCTTTGCCTTGCAGCCTATGCTAATGTCATTTATTACTTGGTCATACTCCCTTTCTGACATGGAAATCATTGCCTTGCAGCCTATCCTAATGTCATTTATTACTTGGTCATACTCCCTTTCTGACATGGAAATCTTTGCCTTGCAGCCTATGCTAATGTTATGTATTACTTGGTCATACTCCCTTTCCGACATATAAATCATTGCCTTGCAGCCTATCCTAATGTCATGTATTACTTCCTCATACCCACTTTCAGACATGGCACAATATTTAACTTACATTAAGATATTTTACAGCTAATCCTGACCTTTATTACTTGGTCTTACTCGCTTTCTGACATGACACAATCCTTTTCTTAAATGAAGTTATCTTGTAACCGATCCTCTTGTCTTCTACTACATAGTCATACTCACTTTCTGACATGACAACCATTCCTTAAATTATGATTATCTCCTGACTTTATTACTTGGCCTTACCCAGTAACTGACATGAAAAAACCATTTCTTTATATTATGGTTCCTCGTGCATAATCCTCCTTGCAAGGTTAATTAACAGTCAGCCCACAAGTCCTGCCGGGATCAGGTAGCTTTGTAATGGCAGGGAAATAAGTGCTGCACCAAAATACTGCAGGTATAGGACTTGTTATCCAGAATGCTCTGGATTTGGGGATTTCCCGGATGAGGGGGCTTAAGTCTACTAAGAAATCAATAAAACATTGATTTAACCACATTATTCTGCCCCCAATAAGGATTAATTATATCTTAGTTGGGATCAAGTACATGGTACGGTTTTATTATTACAGAGAAAAAGGAAATCATTTTTAAATATTTGAACTAATTACAATGGAGTCTATATGCCTTCCCATAATTCGGAGCTTTCTGGATAACAGATCCCATAATAACTCCACCGTGCGAGGTTTAGGTTTGTTTTAGTTGTGTGTTGCTTTTGTTAGCTTATACAGTAGATCTAGTTACTAAACTTTATTGTATGGGTCAAGGGACTCATTACATTAATATAAGCCGTGTCTAATCTTTATGTTTTCCCAAATTTATTATGCCTTTGTGTTGTAAACAGCATGATGTGTGTATGAAGTTAAATAGCTTAATCATACTCGACTTGCGCTGTAAAAAGCGAATCTGGTTTGTTTCGGAAAACCCAATACGTGTAGAGGAATAATAATTCACCTAAAAGTAAACCTTCCCTTCCAGCACAATTTTCAGGATTTCCCAGTAAATTAGATACAGAGCATGCACTGTCCCAGTTTTAATATAAAAACACCCTTTATAGCTGTGGACAAGTGAAACGACAAAGGATAAACCTGGAGGCAATCTGTGCACCCATGTTGCCTTTTTATCCGTTGCTTGGCTATTGTAGTGGGTCTGTTTTGTTCAAGGTAGCTATGGAAACTACAGCCTATCAATAATTATAATCAAGCCATGTGAGCAGAGAGCAAAATGCAGAATCAAAGAAACCAAGGCTTCGTTAATTGGAAACTTGTTCCATGAATGAAATATGCGAATCTGGCATGAAGGGCTATTCAAGACAAAAATCAATGATCATCCCGTCATGTTACTTGTGCCTGCACTTTAGGAGAGAAATGCTTTCTGGCAGGCTGCTGTTTTTCTTTCTCAGTGTAACTGAATGTGTCTCAGTGGGACATGGGTTTTTACTATTGAGTGCTGTTCTTAGATCTACCAGGCAGCTGTTATCTTGTGTTAAGGTGGCCATACATGGATAGATCCGCTCGTTTGGCGATGTCGCCAAACGAGCGGATCTCCCTCCGATATGCCCACCTTGAGGTGGGCAATATCGGGCTGATCCGATCGTGGGCCCAAGGGCCCAACGATCGGATCCTAGCATTCGCAAACGGGCGGTCGGATCGCGGGACCGCATCAACGAACAGATGCGGCCGCGATCCGACGGGAATTTTAATCCCATCCGATCGAGATCTGGCCGACTTTCGGCCAGATCTCGATCGGCGAAGCCCGTCAGGGTCCCCCATACACGGGCCAATAAGCTGCCGACTCAGTCTGTCGGCAGCTTTTAGCGGCCCGTGTATGGCCACCTTAAGGGAGCTGTTATCTGGTTACCTTACCATTGTTCTGTTTGGGTGCTGGGGGAAAAAGGGAGGGGGTGATATCACTCCAACTTGCAGCACAGCAGTAAAGAGTGATTGAAGTTTATCAGAGCACAAGTCACATGACTTGGGGCAGCTGGGAAATTGACAATATGTCTAGCCCCATGTCAGATTTCAAAATTAAATATAAAAAAATATGTTTTGAAAAATGGATTGCAGTGCCAAATTCTGCTGGAGCAGCACTATTAACGGATTCATTTTGTAAAATATTTTTTTTCCCCATGACAGTATCCCTTTAAATAAACCCAATAGGCTGGTTTTGCTTCCAATAAGGATCAAGAACAAGGTACTGTTTTATTACTACAGAGAAGAATAAATCATTTTTTAAAATTTGGATTATTTGGAGTCTATGCGAGACTTTCCGTAATTCAGAGTAAAACTCTGAGTAATTCAGAGTGCCCACCTACATGTTCTCTGATAGTCCCTGCCCTTTCAGTCTTGGCCAAGCCTACAATTAACAACTTTCCCTTGTTTGTTTTAGTTATACAGGAGCAGTGACCAGCTCCATGTTGTAGCTCCCACCCTTCCCAGCTATAGTCAGGTGATCCCACCGGTGTCTAATAAAAGGGCAGCCAAGTTTGGGAGTTTTACTTTGAAAGCCGCTAGTAAGTTGCAGGTAAAACTTAGTCCCTTTGTAAAATGTATAATGAAGCAATAGAATTCCTAATGAATCAGATGAAAATTGAGCGTAGGACTGGCCAGATATGGGATGACTGTGACGTAGTTGGCCAGCTTAAATATATTGCAATATATGGACAAACAATCCCTGTGTTGTTTAAAGGGTAAGGCATTTTTAGTAGCAGTATGCACAAAATGTCGCTGTCTTAAATATATTGATAATGGGCTGAGTGCAGAGGACTCTTGTATTTGACTATATGTATTTTGTGGTCACAGCCTCATTGCACCCCCGCCTAATGGTTTAAAAAAATAGTGGTGAGAACAACTTTCCCTTGTTTGTCAAGCCTACAATTAAGTCAGACCAAGTCACAAGGTTGTACTACTTCCTAGTTAGGTCATGGTGTAGGGGTGGTTCACCTTTAAGTCACCTTTTAGAATGTTATCAAATGGCTAATTCTAAGCAACTTTCCTATTGGCCTCAGTTATTTATTTATTTTTTTATAGTTTTTGAATTATTTGTCTTCTTCCTCTGACTCTTTCCAGCTTTTAAATGGGGGGGGGGTCACTGACCCCATCTAAAAAACAAATGACCTGTAAGGCTGCAAATATATTGTTATTGCTACTTTTTATTACTCATCTTTAAATTCAGGCCCTCTCCAGTCGTCCAGTCTCAATTAAATCGGTGCATGGTTGCTAGGGTAATTAGGGCCCTAGCAACCAGATTGCTAGAACTGAAAACGAGAGAGCTGCTGAATAAAAATAACTCAAAAACCACAAATAATAAAAAATTAAAACCCAACTGTAAATGGTCTCAGAATATCACTCGCTACTGTATATCATACAAAAAGTTCATTTAAAAGCGAACAACCCCTTTAAGTCTGTATTCAGTACAACTACGCTGGCTGAACAATCAATGTGTTGGTTCGTTAGCTCACCTGCCAATGCACCAACGTTCTCTAACGTGGGTTAGATTGGCATAGAGAGGTAATGAAGCAGGAGGGCTTTGGACTAATAAAAAGGGAAAATAAAAAAATGGGTATACAGGTATCTGATTCGTTATCCGGAAACCCCTTATCCAGAAAGCTCCAAATTACAGAAAGGCCACCTCCCATAGACTCCATTTTATCCAAATAATGCAAAAAAAATTCTCTGTAATAATAAAACAGTGCCTTGCACTTGATCCTAACTAAGATATAATTAATCCTTATTGGAAGCAAAACCAGCCTATTGGGCTTATTTAAGGTTTACATGATTTTCTAGTAGATTTGGATATGAAGAAAACTTCAAAGGAGGCTGGCACAAGCCTGGACCCATGAAGTAGTAAAGCCGGAGTCAGGTTGTTAAAAAGTTAAAATAATCTTACATTTTATTTTCTTCCATCAAGAAAACAGGCCTGACGCATTTTGTGTCTACAAGGGACACTTTCTCATAGGCTAGACATTAAACAATACATGCACAGTATTTAAAAGAGAAATCGCCAATGGGAGATGAGTAGACGGAGCCACAAGTAAGTGTCCCTGGTAGACAAGAAACGCGTCAGGCCTGTTTTCTTAATTATGGAAAATAAAATGTAGGCTTTTTTAACTTTTTTACAAACGGACTCCGGCTTTACTACTTTGTGGGTCCAGGCATGTGCCAGCCTCCTTTGAAGTCTTCTGGTGTTTGACTCCCCTTGATGAAAGTCTGGGTCGTGTGCACCCCGGCCCAACCGTTACAGCGGTAAGCTCATATAAAACGTTTTCAAATACAGTAGATACTGGTTAAACAATTTGTTCATTAAGGTATGAAGACCCAGGTTTTCGGGATATTCTGGATAACAGCTTTCATATCTGTAGTGGCAAAATAGGTGTGCTTCTAACGTTATAGGAACTGGGCACACATTGTACTTGTATAGACATATTAATACAATATTCATTCATCTTAACGATTCTTCTTGAGATATATTTCCTCTCCAGCCCATCTTAGTCAGCCTCCTGAATATAATAAAATATTCACTCTCTGAAATATTTATAAAGACTTGAACACCTACTTGTTTCCAATTTTCACAACGAGATTGGGGTCGTCAATGAGGCCGGGATTGTCCACAAACTGCTGATAGGACACCGATTGCTCTATAAACCGCTCTGGGAAAGAAGAAGACAATTACAAACATCAGCCAAGGCGATTGAAGACCAAGATTCCAACAGAACAGTTTCTGGCATTTTTTGACGGCACCAGAGGGAGTCTCACTCTGGAGAACAGATCCTGACATAAAATATTACGTTTAATAATCACATAGCCAATTGTTAAAGGGGTTGTTCACCTTTGAGTTAACTTTTAGAATGATGTAGAGAGTCGTAATCTGAGACAATTTGCAATTGGTTTTCATTTTTTATTATTTGTGGTTATTTCGCTTTTTATTTAGCAGCTCTCCAGTTTGCAATTTCCATAATCTGGTTGCTAGGGTCCAAATTACTCTAACAAACATACGTTGTTTTGAACAAGAGACTGGATTATGGATTATAGGAGAGGCCTGAATAGAAAGATGAGTAATTAAAAGTAGCAATAACAATACATTTGCAGAGTTACAGATAATTTGTTGTTTAGATGGGGTCTGTGACCCCCGTTTGAAAGCTGGAAAGAGTCAGAAGAAAAAGGCAAATGATTAAAAAACTATAAAAAAAATAAATCAAGTTCATTCAAAGGTGAACAATCCCTTTAATACTAATCCACCAATCCATTTGGCTAATATATTTCAACCTGGCCACTATGTGTAAAGGAGTTCTTAAATTTGCCCTGCATGTGTCTTCTTCAATTTCCTCCAACACTAACTGGCTCCTGATGGATGAACTGGCCACAGTTTCTCTGTTGTAGGTAAATTACATTCTAAAGATTCTAGTAGCAATAAAACGCAAGAAACGTAATGGTCAAAATGGATCGTGTTAGATATAAGTTCTATAAACATATCAAAGGGAGGCAATATGGTAGATTATTTAAGAAAAAACTCGATTCTGCAAGTTCGAGTTCAGAAACCTGAATTCTCTTATTAATCGAGTTTTCCGCAAATTATTTGAGTTTTCAGGCAAAACCCTCCGAAGAAACTTAATCATGAAGGCTATTAACATCTTAAAATGGTTCAAGAGGCCTCTGCCATTGACTCAATGGTGTATTTTTGGATTCAAGCTATTTCCAGGGTAGGGGTTTAATAAATCTCAAAAAAATAGATTTTCCACTTGAATTTTCATGGAAAACACAACTCGAACCTTTAAGGGATCCGGTCATCGGAAAACATGTTTTTTTCAAAACGCATCAGTTAATAGTGCTACTCCAGCAGAATTCTGCACTGAAATCCATTTCTCAAAAGAGCAAACAGATTTTTTTATATTCAATTTTAAAATCTGACATGGGGCTAGACATTTTGTCAATTTCCCAGCTGACCCTGGTCATGTGTCTTGTGCCTGCACTTTAGGAGAGAAATGCTTTCTGGCAGGCTGTTGTTTTTCCTTCTCAGTGTAACTGAATGTGTCTCAGTGAGACATGGGTTTTTACTATTGAGTGCTGTTCTTAGATCTACCAGGCAGCAGTTTTCTTGTGTTAGGGAGCTGCTATCTGGTTGCCTTCCCATTGTTCTTTTGTTTGGCTGCTGGGGGAGAAAAGGGAGGGGGGTGATATCACTCCAACTTGCAGTACAGCAGTAAAGAGTGATTGAAGTTTATTAGAGCACAAGTCACATGACTTGGAGCAGCTGGAAAATTGACAATATGTCTAGCCCCATGTCAGATTTCAAAATTGAATATAAAAAAATCTGTTTGCTCTTTTGAGAAATGGATTCCAGTGCAGAATTCTGCTGGAGCAGCACTATTAATTGATTCATTTTGAAAAAAAAAATTTTCCCATGACAGTATCCCTTTAATAAATGGTCCCCATAATAAACATATACAACAGCCTCATAATAAGCGGTCTATTTAAAAGAGTATCTAAGACCCTAATTATAAATGTGTATCTTCTGTTTTAGTTTGTACCTTTCTTTAATCTTCCACCATTAAAAGTCAAAATGCTAAAAATTTTAGTAGCAAGCGTCATCCTCTAAAGAGGTCTCCTGTAATATCCTTAAAGGGGTTGTTTGCCTTTAAATTAATGTTTAGTACGATGTAGAGAAAGATATTCTGAGACAATTTGCAATTGGTTTTCATTTTTTTTTTATTTGTAGCTTTTGAGTTATTTAGCTTTTTATTCAGCAGCTCACAAGTTTGCAATTTCAGCAGTCTGGTTCATAGGAACCAAATAATCCTAGCAACGATGCATTGATTTGCATAATAGACTGGAATATGAATAGGGGATGCCTGAATAGAAAGAGGAGTAATAAAAATTAGCAGTAACAATATATTTGTAGCCTTTCAGAACATTTGTTGTTTAAATAGGGTCGGTGAGAGTCAGAAGAAGAAGGCAATTAATTCAAAAACTATAAAAAAAAGAAATAATGAAGACCAATTGAAAAGTTGTTAAGAATTGGCTATTCTATAACAAACTTAAAGTTAACTTGAAGGTGAATCACCCCTTTAACAAATATCCATCATTTTTAGAACAACATAAATACCATTTAAAACGTTGCATAAAAGCACCCGGGCGTCCTGAGCCTTTAAATCAGCTTCGGTAGCTGCACTGTCTCAGGGTCATGCCCCATTTACTGCCATTTGATGGTGTTCAGGAAAATATGCAGCTGTTTGTTGGTTCCAGGTTAAGATTATAAATTACTTCTACTCAAATGTTGTCTAATAATCCTCATGACAATATTATGCGTCCGAATTACGTGCAAGAAGACAATTCAACAATTCAATAACAGTTATTTATTACCTACAGAAATATTCTCCTACACATGGTAAATATAAAGGGCCATCATACCTTCATTTTTATTTCCCCCTTATTGTTTTTGTCTAATGAAAACATAAAGAGGTGAATTGCTTTGTTTTCTACAGCTTCTACATAAATAGATCTATTCATATAATAAACAAAACCACAAAACCAAACACATATCCTGCTGTGCTGAACACACACACACTATATGGTATATTTAATAGAAATCTCCCGTGAAATGTTGTTATTAGCAATCCTACATGTACAGGGCTATGTTATGTATATTAGTCCCAGCATAGGTTCCCAAACCGTAGAACTGCCCAATGGGGGCGCCAAGCCTAAAGGGTATTTAGGGTGAGATTTGAGGTTATAGCCTATTTGTGATGCAGTATACACTCACAGATGGGCTGTTTTTTTCAATGTTTAAAGGAACAGTTCAGTTTAAAAATAAAAACTGGGTAAATAGATAGGCGGTGCAAAATAAAAAATGTTTCTAATATAATTAGTTAGCCACAAATGTAATGTATAAAGGCTGGAGTGACTGGATACGTAACATAATAGCCAGAACTCTACTTCCTGCTTTGCAGCTCTCTAACTCTGAGTTAGTCTGTGATCATAAGGGGGGTCACAAGCGGCATAACTGTTCAGTGAGTTTGCAATTGATCCTTAGCATTCAGCTCAGATTCAAAAGCAACAGTTATGACCCATGTGCCCCCCCCTCAAGTCACTCGAAGGTCAGGCAATTGCTGCTCAGATATGCGGCAGTCAGTGTATCTGAATTGCCTGATGCACAAGTACATCCTCAAGAGCCATTAAGAGTCAAGAAGGACCAATTATAGGTATTTGAAGTACTCTCCTTGAGCTTTTAAAAGTCAGATTGAAAAATGTCCAGAATCCCGAGCTTTGCCGCTACCCTAAGAGGGGGAACATAAGATTTCTAAAAATGTATGTACAGTGCAGCTCACATGGGGTGACTTTTGTTGTCTCAGGAGACTATCAAGCCATCGTTCACGCCACAGGTCAACATGCTTTGTCTTTCACAGTAGGAACTGGGATGTACAAAGAACAGGTGAAAATTGATTCTGTTTGTCCTTGTAGCCCAGTATGGCTGGCAGCACTGAGCTAAAGCACAAACTGACTGTGGTGTGAAGTAAAGAGAAATGGACAATTAGAATTGGAAGGAGATAATATTTTTATACCTATTTCCAGCACAAAAAACCCTTGATTCCCATTCTTAGACTAAAGGCAGATGGGTAGTAATGACCCATATGCAGTTAGCCTTAGGATGTTTGTGTTTGTATCTACAACTCTAGCCAATAGATGAATTAGTATATACAGCCAAAAAGAGGCAACATGAGTGGTCAGGCAGCTGCTGCAAACACTATTAAAAGCTTTTGTTAATTGGAGTAGCGATGCAAGATAGGGAGAATATAATTTTGTCTCTTTAAAGAATAATGATTCTCAACCCCCCTCCCTCGGGGGCCCAGAACAATGGCTGAAAGGGCTCAGCTTGATGGCCCGTTGAGGTGAGATTCTATGCTTTTTGGCTCTTCTAGGCTCATAAATGTTGCATCTCAAAGTGGGGTTTGAGCCAGCTTGGCTGTGGGGGTGGATTTGTACACTTGCATACACAAAAGCACAGACAAATACACCATCTACCATGCTTTAGTTCCCCACAAAGCAGAATTTTCCCCAAAATGAGATGCACCTGCAAACCAATACAAAATGTTATGCTTGTTTTTTCACAAGCTACACAGTGAGGTGGTGGATTTGTGTCTGATTGCTGGAAAATACAAGTTATGGCTATTACCTGTATTGACCCAATAGATATCTGAGCAACATATGACTGAGCAAGTCACTTTACAGGACCAGAAGTCCCTGAAACTTTCCAGTCCATAAAACATAAGGAAATGCACCCTGGGATATTTGCTGGCTATGGTCTTACCTTTTGTTATCTCTTTGTTGTCAGTAAGGCCCCCACAAAGTGATATTGAAATGGAAGGCAGATCCCTTATGCCATCTGAGATGCTTTCTACTCCGCTGTCAACCCCTGAGCTTCCAACAGACTGTGGGGACTGATTCGCAGAGCGGGTCCCATTTTCATTTGAGCTCTTGCCTAGGGCTGATGTATCTCCACTGAAAACAAAGAACATTAAAGAGAAGTCAGGCATTAGATCTGCTCACAGAAAAAAATTGCCAGCACTCGGTCTAACCCACAATCTGGAGTTGACCAGCTGCTAGAAATTATAAAAAGCCAATATTTGTACACAGATAAATTGAAAAAGAGAAAAATTGGCAGCTCATGGTTTGCCTTTAAAAATAATTATTCCAAAAAAAATGAGGTGTTAGTACCACACACATACACAACTCTGCTCAACTGGGTTCATATGAGTTATCTGCTGTGATGGATTTGCCTATTAATTTTGTATGGTGCATCTAATGCACCATCTAATGCAGGTGCCAAGCTGGGGACCATAAAGTTTCATATCTGCACTGTATATTCAAGTTGGTACAGCCTCTACCTTTATGCCAGATACAATCCCTACACACAATTGGTGCAGAATCTATATTTGCAGACGTTTCCAGGCATGTCACCAAGTTGGAGATGTATAAAGGTCCCTAAAGTTGTGTGATACCTTGAACATTTGGATTGGTGTTATCTAACATGATCAGAAAGTTATTGTCTATATGTGTTGCTTAAAGGGTGCCTTAAGATGGCCATACATAGGGAAATTTGCTCTTTTGGAGATTTCACCAAATGATCGGATCTCTTAACAATATGTCCACCTTCAGGTGGGCGATATCGGGCTGATCGAGGGCCCTAGGGGCCAACAATCAGATCGCAATGAGAAGAATACGGATCAAATCGAGGGCTGAATCAACTAACTTATGAGGTCCTCGATCCGACTGGATTTTAACACCAACCGATCAACATCTGGCCGACTTTCGGCCAGATATTAATCGAGGAAGCCTTTTGGAGGGCCCCCAGACTTGATCTGTTGGGAGCTTATATCTGTCATTGCATGGGGGCGTTAAGTTGCATTACAGGATCCTTTAACCAGTAAGGCAGACTCCCCCATAGAAATATTAGAAGTAAACTTTGGTACCTTTTTGGAAAATACAAAGCTGCAACCTCAGGATCCATGCACGTGATATCATCCAAATAAACTCCATCAGCCCCAAGGTGTCGGCTCCTCTTATCTATAATTTAAGAAACATAAATGTGTGAGTTTATGGAGAATTCAAACACTTACACCAGATTTAACCTAATCAGATGAGCTCCAAGTAATAATGAAATCTTCCAGTATTCTCCACCAACCACTAATTGGCCCGGGATAATATGGTTATAGTAATACACCTTTGGTGATTAGAGTTGAGCAGGGACTGACTGCGTATACTGTAAAATATAAGGGCCTAAAAGTTTTATACCGATTATATAAATATTTCTTTTTTTTTCTGTGATACAAAAATAATTGCCATGCAAAATACAGTCTCCCATTTTAATTTTTCTATTCTGTTATCATTAGGATCATCAAATGCATTTCCATGTTCCAAGATTGATGTGCACTTTGTAGTAAATTCACAACACTGAAATGTTCTGAGCCCTAGTACGGATTTAATTGAACCGAGCAGATGGATTAAATATTCTTATTCTACAGCCTTCGGGGCTTTTATGGACTAATTAAGGAAGGCAATGCTGTTCGCTGGCCTGAGAGCATGTTATTTCCGCTCACAGCACAACATGTTTGTGTCTCATTTGTACTTGCAAACAAGAGGAAAGAGAAGAGCCAGCAGCTAAACTAGCGAGGCAATAGGGATGCAAAATCTTGGGCTCAAACTGGACTAGAAGTCCCAGCAGGATGCTGAAAAGCAACTGCATGGTCCTCCCATTAGCAAGAAACACAAATAATTAATAAAACACTTGAGCATCTATAGTAGATTATATATTGATGGATTTGGAACATTCTAAACAGTTATTACTGCTTATAAAGTGTGCCAACATTTTAGAGTGTTGTAAACACAAATAATGCTGATGGGAAATACTCAAGTCATTGCCGGCCTACAGTGTAAGTTTCCCATTGCTGCCACGGTTTTCTGTCATGATTTTTATGGTGTAGTTTTTATTTCTAAATTTCACTGTTTACACTGCAAATACTTCACTCTACCATATAAAATTTCATTCCTGAACCAACAAGTGTATTTGTTTTTTAGTTGTAATATTGGTGTGCAGGCGCCATCTCAGGTCATTTTGCCTGGTCATGTGCTTTCAGAAAGAGCCAGTGCTGCACTATGGAACCGCTTTCTGACAGGCTGTTGTTTCTCCTACTCAATGTAACAATGTGTCACAGTGGGACCTGGATTTTACAATTTAGTGCTGTTCTTAGATCTACCAGGCAGCTGTTATCTTGTGTTAGATCTTGTGTTAGGGAACTGCTATCTCGTTACCTTCCCATTGTTCTTTTGTTAGGCTGCTGGGGGGGGAAGAGTAAACAGCAGTAAAGAGTGACTGAAGTTTATCAGAGCACAAGTCACATGACTGGGGGCAGCTGGAAAACTGACAATATGTCTAGCCCCATGTCAGATTTCAAAATTAAATATAACAAAATCTGATCTTTTGAGAAATGGATTTCAGTGCAGAATTCTGCTGGAGCCAAACTATTAACTGACGTGTTTTGAAGAAAAAAAAAACTGTCCCATGACAGTATCCCTTTAAAGAGTAACCAGTTAATTTATGGAAAACAAAGAAAGGTGTAAAGTGTCCTACTGAAATCCATGCACTTCTAGAATAGAGCACAGAGTTGCACCTCTCTCTGTATGCAGCACAGCCTGTGTGGAGCATCCCCTGGTTATCCCCTAGCTTTTAATCTGGCACAAAGCGAAGAGCTCAGAAAGTAACTTCCAGTCCCAAAAGTGCTGATAGTACTGTATGTTTACCTACTAGGAATGCACAGAATCTCAGATCCAAAAGTGAATTAGGTGCATACCTATTGCCTATAAATATAAAAAGGGCATGTATGGACAGGATAATTGAATATGGTTGGACATTGTTCTTCAATCATATCACATACTGAATGAACGTAAAATAGCCATACCTATCTCAAAGGAGAATTCACATCATGCCATTGGTTTATTTATGTATGAGCAGATAAAACATAGACTACAATTAGGAGCAAACCAGGCCAACTTGAGGAGGCTGAGGGATCCTGGCCAAAACTCCCCATTCTCATTCATCTGTTTCAGGCAGTCCAGAGACTGAGTGGGGAAGCAGGAGCTCTTAATATGTAAGAAAGCACATTGGCCTATACTAAAGTACTGTCTCCAGGGAGGCAAGATATGATATGGGCAAAAAAACATGTGGCTTTGCACTTTATCCCTTGGTAAATGAACCCCATTGCCCGAGTTACACAATATAAGCAACCTATTAACATACTCTGAGCTGGACATGCCACACAACTAACTTGCCTTTTTTTTTAGAAGGAGAATCGGTCTTGCCAGCTGTTGGAATCAAACCAGGGGATCTGGGACTTGGTTCTTCTTCAAAGGGAAGAGGAGGTGCAGCAGCTCCTAGAGTTTCAATATCAGGCTCACTAATAAGTGGCGGAGGATGATTATGTCTGGCATCATCTAGAACCAAAGAAATGGTCTGGCTCTCTCTAAGTTCAGGGGATGAACCTGCCCCCACGTTCGTGGCGCATGGGATGATCCTAAAATGTGTGCTTTCTGTCATGTTTATGCTCACAGAGCTGGATTCCTTGGTTTTGTGCAGAGGCGACTGGAAAAGATTGAAGAACAGATTTCAGAAACGTTCAGCAGAACAGAAGAAGACATGTAGCTGAGGCAGGTTTGGTTGGAGCACCAGTAATAGTGGATTCATGTAAAGGAGTGTGGCAGTTATAAACCCCACATAGTTAAATTCTTTGCATACGTGTTTTTATAGACAGTAGTGCCTGTTAGCATCATTTGTCTTAATGATAACTGTGCTCCATCTGTAGCTCTGCAGTATTTCTGCCAGTTGATGATCACAGAAGGGAAATTCTCACATGACTGATCAATGCCATTCCTATAGACAGAATTACATTCCCGTAATGCATGGATTCTAAAGGCTGACCTGCCAGTCTTATTGGTGCAGGGAATGGAAGGATTTATCCGACAGCCATGTTTGGCACTCTATAGAATATCTGTAATATCAGAGGTGATGTTTAAATGGCTGAGGCCTGGGTACTGAATATGTGGAGAATGTATAGTTTTGGTGAGTAGATGGAGAGACACATGCTATAGTGTAACCCACTTCTTTACATTGAAAAACCACATAAAGAGACATATTGCCCAAAGAAAACCATAACTAGGGGTATGTTTACGAACATTGGAGATGTTGCCCATAGCAACCAAATCAGATTTTTTTTTGCCAAACGAGCGGATCTCTCCCCGATTTGCCAACCTTCAAGGTGGGCGATATCGGGCTGGTCCGATCATGGGCCCTAGGGCCCAACGATCGGATCATACGGGTGGTTGGATCACTGGACTTTTTACCCCTGCCCGGCCAGATATCGACTGGGGAACCCCGGGAGGGCCCCACAAAAGGGCCAATAAGCTGCCGACTTGGTCGGTCGGCAGCTTTTATCGTCCCGTGTATGGCCAGCTTAACTTGTAAGTGACTGTTAGAATGTAATTGCTGATTGGTTGCCATGGGCAACATCCTGGGAGATATTTATCTCCAATGTTCGTAAACATGCCCCCTAGTCCATTAAACACAATGGTCCCCTTACCTTTGTTGCTTGCGGAAGCTCCCCCCATGCCCAGTGCATTGGAAGCTCACTAGTGGATAACCCTCTCGCCAGAGGTTTGCTCACCAACTCAGAATCACTTTTAGGGGTTGCAGGCCGGGAACCTGGAGGACTGAGCAAACAGAAACATCATGAGCACAAGTCCATGCAGAAGCAGCCCTGCAGAGAACAGACAATGACAGACAGAATAAATGGGAAACCATTACATTAACTGATGCTTATTGGGAAGTTGCTTTTCCCACCACTCACTTCCCTAGTTTCTCTGTTGTCCAATAAGGCACAGATACAGCTCCTTACATATAACCTGGAGACTAGATTAAACAGAGAGGAATATGGAGACTTGTACAGAACAAGGATGAATAGAATTAGTGACAAAAGTAGAGACATTCACACATGACCGGACAGAGAATGCCTGCCCATGGGAAATAATATATTGCTCTCTGGTCTGGGAATAATAAAGACTAAAGACCAAGGTTTTAACTTCTTGAGGTGGCACAATTGTCTGCAGCAGGGGAGAATGATAGGGCACAAGAGCAGCAATAGCTGGAGGACCTTGAGTTTGATCTTTGCATCTGGCCTTTTGAAATTTTTGAGTGACCCAATAGGAATGAATGATGCACAATTAAAATGAAGTAGGAAATGGTGTTTTATCTTTCTAGTCAGACAACTGGAGCAAATTGAGATTGGTTTAAGTGTTTTGTTCCAGTGTCATGCCAATTCTAAGGTAAAACAAGGGTGGCACTGGCTAATGACAAATGGCAGAGTTACAGTTCATTTGATTTTCCTTATACAGAAAGGTGATGACACACATTACACAAAAACGTAGGATATGCAATTTCTAGCCTCAGAAGTGTACAGCTGCTCTTCACATATCCAACACTGGATGGCACTATATGCCCACAGAAAATCCCAAATCCCCTTGAACTCAAATCTGCAACAGATGAGAACCCAGGACGACGGCTCAGCTGAACTTCATTCTGGACTGAATTACTCACCGAGACTTTGCATCTGCACCTTATAAAAGTTATAGTAAACTGCAGTCCCAGAGTCCTCTATCAAATGACTGTAGAGTCAAAGAAGTGTTCTTTTCAATATGGGTCGACCCACCCAGCATTTTAGTAAGCTGCCTCTGCTCCCACCTCTCTACTGTGTGCCCATGTGGGTTCTACTACTTGATACTCTGCTTATATCCCCCCATGGAAGGTGCCATTCACATGTTCATTTTAACACTCCAAGCTCAATTGCTTTTGGTAAATCTACCCTTGTGGATTGCAATGACACTAAAATCCTGAAGAAAAAACATCCTGCATTGTAGGTAAAAAAAAAAAAAATGGCAATTTTGCTCAATGCACTTGCGACCATAAATAGCAATGGCTATTTTACAGACTATTTTTCCTCTGTACAGCATGTTTTATGACCTCAGACTGGCCGAATCCCGAACCGAATCCTGGATTCAGTGCATCCCTACCTCAGAGCCTATTGTAGCGTCACTCCCCTACAAGTAGCCTGCAGCCCTTCATTTCAACTCATTCTCCCCTAAAAGCCGTCAGCCAGCAAATTGCACAATCGCTGTTTAGCCTGTTTCCTACTGGATTAAGTCCAACTACAGTAATTACATTGTGCTCCATAAACACCGAACTCAGTGCTTGTGGGCCAATGTTTGCCACTTACCTTTGCAAATGTGACCACTCGCCATCCGAGTGGGGATGTGCTTCTGCTTTACCAAATGGGTTGCCCTGAGCTTGGTTCATATCACTGTAGCTGCTTGGAGACATGGACCTATAAACACAACAATGTCTATCACTGGTTGCCCACATTACTGAACACATATTTAATACACATTTAGCTGGATTAGTAAGTAGAGGTATGGGACCTTTTATCCATAATTTGCATCTTCATACCTTAAAAGACTGCTAGAAAATTATGTAAATCTTACAGCCGGTTTTTCTTCCAACGATTAATTATAGCTTAGTTTGATCAAGTACAAGGTATTGTTTAATTATTACAGAGAAAAAGGAAATTGTTTTTAAAAGTTTGGATTATTTGGATAAAATGGAGTCTATGGGAGACGGCCTTCCCATAATTCCAGATAACGAATCCCATACCTGTAATTCATTTAGAGGCAATAATGCAGACTGCACTATTGGCAGGTAGCCATGTAGAATGCATCTAATATACAACAGAGGCATAGCTTGTCCTTAGAACAGGGGGGTTGTTAAATAAAGAGTAATGCGATGATAGAGCATGCCCTATATAGTTAGGTCTAGCCCCCCTATCAAATACAGAAATTATGACTCAAATATACTATACTAGATATACCATGACCTGGATGAATGAAAATCTTCATAGTTTTTTTGGGGGGTTTTTCCTCTCTCTCTCTCTCTCTCTCTCTCTCTCTCATGACATTCAGGCTAGTTAAAGGGATTTTTGAGATAAAAGAAATACATTCTGATACTAGACACTTGTGGAAGGTTAATCATAATAACATATTTTACTGGATATATATAAATCTTTTTTTCTTTTAACATTCCTAATCTTCCTTTTTTTTTGTACAATCCAGAAATTGAAAATAGTTTAACAAAACCTATGCGCGCCGGCTGAAACTACTTGAGTATTTGTTGCTTTTCCTTTACTACCTGCACTACCAGGTCTCACCACTAGATGGCATTCTGATACTATGCAAGTTTTGTATAGGGATGTTCGTTTTGAACTGAAAAGAGGAACAAAGAAAGGAAGAGGAAGATGACCGGATTCACCAGACAGATAAGTAATATATTGAATTTCAGGGAGGGGAATATATGGGTCAACATGAGCACAATTTGTAGGTACTCTTGAACTAAAGCAGCCTTGGGTTTATTCGTGAGTGGGCTGCAAGTTTTCTTTATGGAGTAAAATGACATGGTTGCAACAAGTGACAGGCTAATAGGGTTTAAAATGTTCTGCAGATCCTGCCGATACTACAAAGGCTTTAGCACAGAAATGCTCCATTCCTGACCCTCCAGTTGCTGCCATTCTATGGGCTGTATTTGTCAACAGCTTGAGGGCCACTAACGTGGCGGGCAATAACAAGGAGTTTCTTTAATTTTGAAAAGGGTTCATACAGCTGGAACACATTATTTGCAGGGCCCCATGCCCAGAATGTTTCGTTGGCCAACTGTAATCTCTATCATACAAGAGAAGTTTCCAGCTTACTCCTGTTTCAGCAGGAAAGGATCACTGATTGCGACTAATTTGAAAATGTTGTACATAAGAATTTTATCTATATACGCACTTGGAGGTTTCCAGCGGCTCACATTCCTCATCAGAGCTCATGTCTATGGTAAACATATCTTCATCTTCACTGGTATCACAGTTGTCCTCTCTCTTCATATTATCCACCTTTGACTTTCTCCTCCTTTTCCTTCTCTTCTTCATTGACAAGTTGGAAGGGTTCTCTGCTCCTGAAGCGGCCATGTGCATATTGCTAGAGGGCTGAGAGGGGCCCGAAGAGTCCATAGACCTTTGCCAGTCTATAGAGTTCCTCCTCAGCTGAGACTTCATCAGTGCAGCTCCTTCGAGCAAGATGGGTGAGGTGGCCAGGTGAGATGGGATGTCCCCCTAGCAAACAAAAGCAAACTGGTTAAGGAAGAAATTGTCAACCTTCTCTGGTCCCCTAGATGTTGAGCTACTACTCAGAGAATCCATCAGGAGGACTGTAGATCCGGCAACATTGATATAAAGTTATCTAAAATTGGGGTAGCAATTAAAAGGTGATTAGGTCAAGGCTTTGTCTTGAGATTGGTCATCCCATCCTCAACTTTTCTCTACGTTTATGCTACGATTCAATTCATTGGGCAATTAGTAGGGAGAGAGATTATGTCCACTTGATGATTTATGCACCTTTTCCCTCCCTGCCTCTAGATTTCATAACCATGTTCAGGTCACTATAGATATCCTTCTGAGCCATCTCTTGGTGCTTCCCAGTGGACCTGCCCCTAATACTCATCAGCAAACTCTGCCTCTACGTTCAAACATAGCCAACTAAGAGAGTGGGGAGAGAGTTTACCTGAAGATAAAGAATGACAAATGGAACAGATAGGAGTCGGGATGAGCAACGAGGGAACCCAAACTGATGTGGGGTACACTTTTAGCAAAGTTATCAAATCAATAACCTAAGTAAAGTGTTTGTGGCCCATACTTGGCTGCTTTGATCTTCTGGTCACCAGTTGATGATCTACTGGCAAATCACAATCTACCTTTTGGCCATCCATGACCTAAGAACTATATTGCACTGCCTCTACATGGCTTCAATAAGGTATTTAATCCAGTCTTCCTGCATGAAGATCACAGTCTATAACAGTGTTTCACACTACAAGGTCGGTCTCACTTTTAAGGCATAGCAAGAATTCTTGCAAGAGGACTACATGACAAAGTGCTGAATGGGAACAGTTTTGTTTATAACCTTCTTTGTGGAGGCAATGACAATTTTTTATGAGCAAGTTTTGCAATTGAACATAGCCCTAACTGCAGGTATGTTACACATGGGTGAGACTGGGTTGTTATATAATGATAACGCCGAGTAGTCTAGGTAAATAAATAGTGGCAGAGTCTAGACCAGGCATGCCCAAAAGGTTGATGGGATCTACCAGTAGACCTTTAGTTGGTGATCAGTAGGTTATGCACTTTGGCAAAAATAATATAAATGCAAGTTATACACTAAATGGCAGTGTGTTGGGAGTTTCCTTAAATGAGAAGGATCTAGGGGTCTTTGTAGATAACACATTGTCTAATTCTGGGCAGTGTCATTCTGTGGCCACTAAAGCAAATAAAGTTCTGTCTTGCATAAAAAAGGGCATTAACTCAAGGGATGAAAACATAATTATGCCTCTTTATAGGTCCCTGATAAGGCCTCATCTGGAGTATGCAGTGCAGTTTTGGACTCCAGTCCTTAAGAGGGATATAAATGAGCTGGAGAGAGTGCAGAGACTAAGTGCAACTAAATTGGTTAGAGGGACGGAAGACTTAAATTATGAGGGTAGACTGTCAAGGTTGGGGTTGTTTTCTCTGGAAAAAAGGCGCTTGCGAGGGGACATGATTACACTTTACAAGTACATTAGAGGACATTATAGACAAATGGCAGGGGACCTTTTAACCCATAAAGTGGATCACCGTACCAGAGGCCACCCCTTTAGACTAGAAGAAAAGAACTTTCATTTGAAGCAACGTAGGGGGTTCTTCACAGTCAGGACAGTGAGGTTGTGGAATGCACTGCCGGGTGATGTTGTGATGCTGATTCAGTTAATGACTATAAGAATGGCTTGGATGATTTCTTGGACAGACATAATATCAAAGGCTATTGTGATACTAAACTCTATAGTTAGTATAGGTATGGGTATATACCTTATTATTATAGAATTTAATTAAAAGTAGGGATGGGTGTGTGTATGGATGCTGGGTTTTCATTTGGAGGGGTTGAACTTGATGGACTTTGTCTTTTTTCAACCCAATTTAACTATGTAACCCTCATATTTCATGCTTTTCATTCAGATATTTATTATGAAAAGGTTACATAAGAAATTGTTGTTTGTTAAATATAGAAATATTCTCATTAGTAAGGAATTTAAGTAACATTTTCCATGGAACAGAATGCTAACAGTGATATTATGGATAGAAATCATAATGGGACAACATCACTAAAAGTAGACCTCGCATTAGTAAAGTATAGCCACTCCTGGTCTAGACGTTGTGGACTAAAAAAGGACAGATACATCTAATACAGAAGTGATGGACAATTAAGCACATTGTAAGGCAATGGGATGTGTACAAATGCTGCCCAATGGCAGCTGTCCAATGGCTCTGCTGGTGAATGTGCCCTGCGATAAATTCACTGAACACAGTTCCATCACAAGACCATCCCAGGCTTTTACTACCAGCCCTGCTCTTTGTCCTCTACACATTATCTGTCAGCTGAGAAAAGCAATATCTCTGTTCTAATCCTTTCTTGGCCATCAACCGCGCTCTGGGCAATGCCAGACACTACACAAATAGATCAGAACCGAGTAGTTATTGTCATGCAGTTGTGGCTTCAAAACAGTACATCAAAAATCTTGTTTCAAATGTTTTGTTTCAAATGTTTGGAGGTCGTTGGCTGTGCCCAGTAAACTATAAATTCACCGTCATAGTGTTTACAGTAAAGAGTGATTGCAGTTTATCAGAGCACAAGTCACATGACTTGGGGCAGCTGGGAAATTGACAATATGTCTAGCCCCATGTCAGATTTTAAAATTGAATATAAAAAAATCTGTTTGCTCTTTTGAGAAATGGATTTCAGTGCAGAATTCTGCTGATGCAGCACTGATACATTTTGGGAAAAAAAACAAATTTTCCCATGACAGTATCCCTTTAATAGGCAAATTAACCAAGGGCCTTGCTAATTATTATTGCCAAAGTTATATAAAGATTACCTCATTTTCCTCTTGTTCTGTTACAAAAAACGCTTCCCCATTGTCTCCCAGTTTCATGTGCAAATCCACAGGTTCCCCATTAATTTCAATATCCACCTGCAAAAAAAAAAATTAAAAAAAAAAAGAACACAATGCTTCAATATTGGGGTCAATACAATTATCACAGTCTGCTATGGTCTTCTCCAAAAAGCACCTGCCAAAGCCAGTTCCACTAAACAGGCTATGCTACAATACAGATGCAAATATGCACCCATTTTTCAACTTCAGCACCAGTCATTATGGGTATCTACACTTTCATTCACCATACTGATGCACTGTTTATGCCAAGTGCGATGTGCAGAGGGATTGATGTATTTACCATGTGGCATGTTTACAGGAAAAGGAAAGGCTAAAATTAAGTAAGCTTTATCAGAAAGGTTTATATAAATACACCAGTAAACCCTCAAAGTAATGCTGCTGTGAGTCCTCTGTCAAAAGAAACACTGCATTTCTTTCCTTCTATTGTGTACTCATGGGCTTCTGTATCAGACTTCCTGTTTTCAGCATAAACCTCCAGGGCTAGGGCTTGAGCATGCTCAGTTTGCTCCTCTCTCCCTCCCTTTCACCCCTCCCTCCCCTCCCTGCTGTAATCTGAGCCCAGAGCTATGAGTGAGCAGGGAGACACTCGGGCAGGAAGTGATGTCACACCAAGCTAATATGGCAGCTGCTGCTATCCTAAGCAAACAGAGAGCTTCTAAAGGTGTTTACTCAGGTATGGTAAAGCATTCTTCAGAATAAATATAGTGTTATAACTTACACTATTGTGGCATATCTATTGACAATAAACTGCTTTGGTAGCTTTCCTTCTCCTTTAAAATCCAGCCTACACCTTGAATGCTTTGAGCTGCACCTTGTACCCAAGTCACACTGACAGTTGCAACTGGTGCATGGCACAATCACTATGTACAGAGGTTTGGAGCATGCGCATTTGTTTTTGCTCCCGCTAATAGAAAGTGAGTGCCACTGTGTTATATACTAAGCACCCCTCTGTAATCCCATTTCTTACCACTTTCTCCCTAGAGCGCAGGACACCCATTTTCCCAAAGCGTACATGGAAGGGGGAACACTGCAGGTTGCCATTGGGTTGGCGTATGACAATCACATCTATACATCCAGACAGAGTGGCAGGGTTGAGTCCTCGGTACAGCTCTTTCACAGTGACAAATACTTGGCCGGCTAACTGCCCCACGTAGTTCATGGTTTGCGCCTGAAAGATAAAGCAGGGATTATACACAGGGATTTCACATTTGCAAACGTTGCCCCTCTGTAATCATGTCCTCCGTCACCTTGTGTCTTATTCCGTTCAGATTGTAAGCTCTTTTGCACAGAGCCTTCCTCACCTATTCTACCAGTATTGGTAGTGATGTATTTAACTCCATTTGTTCTATGTATGCAATTCATGTGATTTAGTTGTATAAACACATTTACTTTACAGCGCTATGCAATATGTTGGCGTTCTATGTTAATAATAATAATAATAATAATACTTCTTTACATTGCCGACATCCCCTCAAATTAGGCTGGACTACATATCCCATCATCCTTCATTATATAATTAAAGGTTAAAGCAAGATCTTAAGAAACAGGGTCCCCATCATTCACCTCTGTGGCTTCATGCTGTATATAGCAGCCGTAAGCATAATGCAGTACTTCAGCTGTGAGACCCACATGGTACAGCGACAGACACTTGTTGACCGAGGGCTATGAATTGGAGCACTTGTTTATTTGGTTTGACTTCAGAGCATGTGAGGGTGGGGGTTTATAAAGAGCCCTATTCAGCAAGTCACAAACAAAAAAATAAGTGGCAAGGGCAGGTTTAAAGGGTCTGACCCCTTAGTAGCGACCGATAAAATATTATCCAGGAGATGGGGAGCTTAAACTTTGTCATTTGGGGAGACAATAGTCATACAAATCTTGCAATTGGCTGCTTTACTCATAGGCTCAATGGTTGCCTCCATGGAAAGGAGGAATGTAATAGTACAAAAACATGCAAGTTATTTTTTTATCCAGTGTTTTTGAAATGCTCTGTAACGTTACAAATGTATTGTTATTGCTACTTTTTATTAGTCATATTTCTATTCAGGCCCTCTCCCATTCCAGTTTTTTCTTCAAATTAATAATGATTTGCAATTGGTTTTCCTTTGTTTTTTTCATTTTTTATTTGTGGTTTTTGAGTTATTTAGGTTTTTCTTCAGCAGCTCTCCAGTTTCAGCAATCTGGTTGCTAGGTTCCAAATTACCCTAGCTACCATGCATTGATTCGAATAAGAGACTGGGATATGAATAGGAGAGGGTCTGAATAGAAAGATTAATAGTAATAAAAAGTAGCAATAACAATAAATGGGTTGCCTTACAGAGCATTTTGTTTTTTTAGATGGGAGACCCCTTTTGAAAGCTGGAAAGAGTCAGACGAAGAAAGCAAATAATTCAAAAACTATAAAAAGAAAAAATGAAGGCCAGTTGAAAAGTTGCTTATAATTAGCCATTTTATAACATACTAAAAATTAAGTATGAACATGTTCAAGATCGGCTCAAAGGCAGCATGCTGTGCCTCTATGCACATTGCCCAACTAGTGTTTCATTCTTGTACCCACCATGTATATAGCTACAGCTCTCTATTGATGCTCATCTAGAATTACAGTTGAGGGATTCAGCATAACACACGGATGGACTACCCTCGTTTCACTTGCTTTCAAGCTAGAGTATTAATTAGTACTACACCTTATATTACACTTTGTTATTTGAAGCTACAGAGCTATGGCCATAATGTACAGAGATATTGACAGGAGACGGACAAGCACTTCTGTTATATATTAGGTAACACCTCTCGCCGATGTTGATCTCTGATCTAAGTAACATCGGACAGCAGTGAATGTGAAGAATGGCCAAGTCCAAGGCTATAGCCATCCTGCGGTGGAAGCCAGATTCCTTTATTGTTTTTTATTACCCATTAACGATCAAGTGGGGGAGGGATTATGTTTCAGGAAGCCTGGGCAGTTTTTAAAATTACACCTCTTTAAAGTTTATTATTGAAATCCTTCTTGAATGAACTGCCTTCCTATGGGAGATAAGGACCTTGCAAGAAGATCTGCAGCACCCTAGAGACTTTAAATATTGACCAGGAGGAGATATAAAAGGCTGACACCAAGGTTCTGTTCAGCCAGTAGAGGTGGCAGGTTTGTAGGAGCAGCATCTAAAAATAAACACGTTTCAAGTCTTATTGATTATTTTAAAAGTGTCAGAATGCGCAAGAACCTCTGGGTCCAGCCATTTCATATATATATATATATATATATATATATATATATATACACACACAGTTCAATGGGCCGGTGCACACAGAACACAAAATAATGCCTAGGTGCTGGAACAATCAGTCATCCTATATAATAAAGTTGAAGTGTCTCTGCGTCCAGTCCCTGTGTCCGTGGGATTGCGCTACTGCGCATGTGCCCCACGGACCGTCTCTGGCGAATGTTTGACTACATATGTTCTAGCGCCCGTTATTTTAACGGGCTTAATATCTAGTAATATCATAAACATTAAGGGATCCGCAGTCCTAGGTCTTGTGAAAAAAAAATGATGTTTATTCTCAAAATTTCGGCTCTAAGACGTGAGCACCTCCTGATGACGGCTCATGTCGAAACGTTGAGAATAAACATAATTTTTTTTTCACAAGACCTAGGACTTCGGATCCCTTACGGTTTATGATATATAGTGAATAAAGTATCCCCTCTTGTAAAATATAAGGATCTAATATCCTCATATTTTGCAACTGGGGGTACATTATTTATTATAATACACAAATCTCAGTGAGTCATGTGACTGAAATGACATCAGAACTCATAGTTTATAACTGATGACATCAGAACTCACCGTTTATAAGGATATAATTTACAAGATATTCATGGCGTGTGTGTGTGTGTGTGTGTGTGTGTGTGTGTGTGTGTGTGTGTGTGTGTGTGTGTGTGTGTGTGTGTGTGTGTGTGTGTGTGTGTGTGTGTGTGTGTATATTATTTATTTTTTTATTTTATTTTTTTTTTATTATTAAACCACTGGATACAATAAAGTCCTGAAATTCCCTTAGCCCAAACAAAATGTAAAAAAATATGCACATGGTTGGACTGGGACAGCAGGACACCAGGGAAAAAACCCAATAAGCCCCACCAAGCCAGTCCCACGCCCCACCTAAGACACTGTATGCTCACCGTGCCCCCCATCACCGTACCCAGATTGTAACCCCTAAGGACAGACGTTAAAGGAGAGGGGGGTGTGAGAGTTGCAGCATTGGGTGCTGCCTGAGGAGCCCCTGAGGTGGCAGCCCTAGTGGGCCCTGAACTCCCAGTTCTACCCTGCATCTACATGGAAAGGGATGAGGCCAACCTTATCGCTATGGAAGAAAAAAGGAAGGCTATCACTCTACTTCATAGTAAAAGTTAATTTAAAGGTCAGCAATCTCTTTAAGGTCCATAGCTTAACAAGCATCTCCCCTACTGAGACATTTCCATCACTCAGGCCTTACAGAATAAAAAGTAGCAGTAACAATATATTTGTAGCCATTGTTTAAATGGGGTCAGTGACCTCCATTTGAAAACTGGAGAGAGTCAGAAGAAGGCAATTAATTGAAAAGCTATAAAAATGTAATAATGAAGACCAATTGAAAAGTTGATCAGAACTGGCCATTCTATAACATACTAAAGTTAACTTAAATGTGAACCACACCCTTAAGCTGAATAACGCCACACACAAACAGTCCTGTTTCGTGTTCTACTAAAAGTTTCTTCTAAACAGCAACTCTCTGCAGCCCTCTAAGCTGCTGGGAGTGATCGGTTCCTGAGGCTCGCATGTAAAGCAGAAACCGAAAAAAAAGGTGACTGATTTAAAAGGTTTAAATGGCTGAAAGACACACAGTGCTTTGTGCCATGGCTGGGTATGAGCATAACATACTGCACATGTAAAGGGTCTCAATGCTCCTTACGTTGATTTATTGCTCTTGGGTGAGTTCCAGGCTACTGAAGCCGAGATTATTCTGGCAATGGAGAAGGAATTTGCAGACCTAAAACAAAAGTGCAATACATCCAGCTCCTGGTGCTCTGGCTAATGGTGTATCGTAATATTGCCTCCAGACATACAAGAGGGGAGAGCAACATTTAAAGGGTCTGTTCACTTACTTTTAGTATTATGCAGAGTGATATTCTGAGATCATTTGCAATTAGTTTTCATTTTTTAATACTAGTGGTTTTTGAGTTATATAACATTTTATTCAGCAGCTCTCCAGTTTGCAGTTTCATCAATCTGGTTGCTAGGATCAAAAAGACCTTAGCAACCACGCATTGATTTGAATAGGAGACTGGAATAGAAAAAGGAGAGGGCCTGAATAGAAAGAGGAGTAATACAAATGAGCAATAACAATAAATGTGTAGCCTTACAGAGCATTTGTTTTTAGATGGGGTCAGTGACCCCCATTTGAAAGCTGGAAAGAGTCAGAAGAAGAAGGCAAATAATTAAAAAAAAAAAACTATATAAAATAAAGACCAATTTAAAAATTGCTTAGAATTGGCCATTCTATAATATATGAAACGTTAACTTGAAGGTGAACCACCCCTTTAAGGGGGGCCTAGCTAATCCAGGATGTGCGGCACAGCCAGGCCCCCCTTTAAACTTGAAATCTACCGGGCCCAGGACAACTGTCCCCCCTGTACCCCCGTGATAGTGGCCCTGGCTATCACTTAGGATAATTGGTACCTTAACTGCACAATTGTATATACTGTATCTTATAGAAAAGTTGTAAATGTTGCACAATCCTTAAAGGGGTGGTTTCTGATGGAGTCCCTGGTGACTGCTGCAGTTATTACATATTATATCATAATCTATTCAATGTATATGACCCCCCCCCCTCCATACTATGTAGCTCAGTGACCGAGGTTTATGAGTTTGGCATCATATGTCTACATGATAAATCTGTGCAGCAGGGTAATCTTCTCACCAGATTCTTTTTAGGGCAGAGGATAGTCATAAAACATAAAAACACTTGACAGATGTATAACCCAAGACAGACCCAAGTGAATGGGAAGGGGGCACACTGCTGTCACACAAACCTTATTCCACCCATGACGATCCACAGTTGCATAAACCCACAACCCTATAGATAGAGATTACATGAGCAGATCTGTCCAATCAACACAATTTGGCCCTTAAAGGGATACCGTCATGTGGAAAAAACGTTTTTCTCAAAATGCATCAGTTAATAGTGCTGATCCAGCAGAATTCTGCACTGAAATCCGTTTCTCAAAAGAGCAAACGGATTTTTTTATATTTAATTTTGAAATCTGACATGGGGCTAGACATATTGTCATTTTTCCAGCTGCCCCCAGTCATGCGACTTGTGCTCTGATAAACTTGAGTCACTCTTTACTTCTGTACTGCAAGTTGGAGTGATATCAACCCCACCCCAGCTGCCTAACAACAGAACAATGGTGAAAGTACCCAGATAGCAGCTCCCCAACACAAGATAACAGCACTCAATAGTAAAATCCAGGTCCCACTGAGACACATTCAGTTACATTGAGTAGGAGAAAAAACAGCCTGCCAGAAAGCAGTTCCATCCTAAAGTGCTGGATCTTTATGAAATCACATGACCAGGCAAAATGACCCGAGATGGCACCTACACACTAATATTTCAGGAATTTTATATTGCAGAGTGAATTAATTGCAGTGTAAACAGTGTAATTTAGAAATAAATAAAAAAATCATGACAGAATCCCTTTAAGCACAAATATATATATATATATATATATATATATATATATATATATATATATATATATATATATATATATATATATATATATATACACACACACACTGCACTGTGGGTTTATTTTGAATATTTTGAATAACCTCTAGATTCAGAGTCTCCCTAGGGAAATGGTGCTGCAGATGCAGTAAATGGATAGGGAGGCCGGGAGTTTTCGTATTGCCTGAGAGGCTTTTACATTGTGCACCTCTCACCTCTGTTCCCCTTTGTTGCTAGTGAACAGTCACCTGCCTGTGTGTAATAAGGCAAACGCCTCTCCTGTCCTTCACCTTCCCCATTCAGGCATCAGGCGCAATCACGCTCACTGCACGTATCCTGCCTTTGAAAAAAAACACTTGAGCGTAATGAAGAAGCTCTCAGCGCCTCCTCCTCGTCTGTAGGAAATAGTAACAGAGCTGCCTGTTCCCTCTCACTGCCAGCATAGCCATTTAAAGGGCAACAGTTCCACTGCAATCACAGTCTTTGAGCTGCTTTCCAAGCAACCTACCCACCTAAAAAGCATACCTACCGTACCTACTCACCAATCTACAGTGCAGCCTTAGCACTGGTCAGCCACCTACCTACCCACATAGCATATTTAGCATTAGCCAGCCACCTACCTACCTCCCTACAGTGCAATGTTAGCATTGGCCAACTATCTACCCACCAAAAGTGCAAACTTGGCATTGCACAGCAACCTACCTTCCCACCAATCTAAAGTTCAGTCATAGCATTACTCGGCCGAGATCCGCTCGTTTGGCGATGTCTCCCCGAAATGCCCACATTGAAGTGGGTGATATCGGGCTGATCCGATCGTGGGCCCTAGGGCCCAACGATCAGATCATAATGGATCCGATAGGATCGGTTGGATCGCAGGACCGCATACACACATAGATGCAGCCACGATCAGACAGGATTTTTTTAACCTGCCCGATCGAGATCTGGCCGACATTCAGGCCAGATATCGATCGTGGAAGCCCGTTGGATGGCCAGCTAGCTACCTACAGTTCGGACTTAGCAATGCCTAGCAACTACCTATCTGTAGCACTGTCTTAGAACTGCCCAACCATCTACCCACCTATAGGGCCCGGCTGGCCAGCCACATACCTACCTACATTGAAGTCTCAGCATTATTTTTCCACCCACCTGCCTACTAGAGTCCTGCGCGGAACCAATTTCTAAGACCCAGACCCAACCCGCAGGCTGCAACCCGAACCCGGATATTTTGATGCCCAATTTTAAAAATGGAAAACAAACAAATAGCAAAACACCCATATCCCATATTGAAGGGCCTACAACTCCCAACATCCTCTGGCTATTCCTGCATACAGTTTGGAATTCAACAGCTAGACGGCCTCCCCGCCCTGTGTGTACTACTACTGTGTTCTGTTTGCCCTGGCTGCATTTAAATAACATACTCTATTCGCGGATTGTTTGTACCAAGAAAGTGATCCTATTGCCATACAGAAACATGAATGAAAGAAGCAGTACATACATAAACATGAAAACACCATGCCTATTTTAAGAAACCCAACCAACATCTGTCATTTGCAGAACTACAACTCCCAGCATCCCTTGAAAGCTTGTATAGCTCAGCAGCAGTAACAAGAGCATACATTTGACATGCCTGTACCCTACACATGACTATATGATGCACCTACATACATTCAGCTGCCCATTCCACAGGTATTATGCTACTGATCAATGGCCCTATCTTTTGTTTCACTACAATTCCCAGCATCCTCCAGCAACGGCAGAGGGACCACAAACACCTCAAAACTAAAAACAGATGATAGATAGAGATGATGAAGATAGATAGATAGATAGATAGATAGATAGATAGATAGATAGATAGATAGATATAGTCCCACATTTATAGACAATGGCCTTGTCATTGAACTACAAATCCCAGAATACCCTAACACCACAACAGCTAGGGAGCACACACACACACACACAAATTTTTCTGCTAAATCAATACAAATACACTGCATCTTATACACTCAGCTGACATTTGTAAGGATATTAGTATGGCCCTTAGTGTATTGCCCTAAAAGAGGCTAAAGGCTACTAACTAATATTGCATAAAAAGGCATATTAACATTGGCCAGGGAATGAAGACGGATTTGTCTTGGATCAGACCCAGGTAGGGAACAAATATATCTGTCTTTAAATCCCATTCATGCCCATGTACTGGCCCTGCACAGCCAGCGACCCCTCACTTACTTACTCACAGTGTCGGTGGGGAGCAGAGCCCGCAGTAGGGATCCCTGAGCAGCGGCAGATCGCTAGAGTATACGTGCGACAGTCGCTAGAGTATACGTGCGACAGCTGGAGTAGAGATGCGTGGGGGGGGCAGTGACACGCACAGTGACATAGAGCAGCAGCGGACACATCAGCAGCTCCCCACAGCCCCGCTATGTACATCCCCCTCTGATCCGGCTGCTGTTGCTACTGGCACGGGGCCTTCCGTCTGTCCTTGTGCCCCCGACTGTGGGTCACTATCATGCAGCCTTATTACTCGCTCATACTGACCGCCTCCCCCCGGCAGTGCCCTTTTTTGCGTAAGGAAGTGAATACGCCTGTCCCTCCTGCAGCCATGCTGGATCTTATTTGTGATTTAGTCTTAGGGAGGAGGCTGAGGTGATCAGGCCAGCCAATCAGGATGCCGCATTTCCTCAGCCCAATGCTAGTTTAGACTGGTGGGACTGGTGTGATTAATGAGTGTGCTTCTGGTATAAAAAAAGCTCACAAAACAATGGGGGGTATGTTTTACAGGTAAGATTATTGGAATGTGCTACAGTAATAGTGCACATTTGCACAATACTGGTAAGATTATTGGTATGTGCTCTAAAAATAGTGCATAATACTGGTAGGATTGGGCTGGGAGTATGTTCTTCAGCAATAGTGCACAATACTGGTAGGATGGGGGGTATGTTCTACAGGAATAGTGCACAATACTGGTAGGATGGGGGGTATGTTCTACAGGAATAGTGCACAATACTGGTAGAATGGGGGGTATGTTCTACAGGAATAGTGCACGATACTGGTAGGATGGGGGGGTAAATTCTACAGGAATAGTGCACAATACTGGTAGGATGGGGGGGTAAATTCTACAGGAATAGTGCACGATACTGGTTGGATCGGGGGTAAATTCTACAGGAATAGTGCACGATACTGGTTGGATCGGGGGTAAATTCTACAGGAATAGTGCACGATACTGGTAGGATGGGGGTAAATTCTACAGGAATAGTGCACGATACTGGTAGGATGGGGGTAAATTCTACAGGAATAGTGCACAATACTGGTAGGATGGGGGGGTAAATTCTACAGGAATAGTGCACAATACTGGTAGGATGGGGGGGTAAATTCTACAGGAATAGTGCACAATACTGGTAGGATGGGGGGTTTGTTCTACAGGAATAGTGCACAATACTGGTAGGATGGGGGTATGTTCTACAGGAATAGTGCACAATACTGGTAGGATGGGGGGTATGTTCTACAGGAATAGTGCACGATACTAGTAGGATGGGGGGTAAATTCTACAGGAATAGTGCACAATACTGGCAGGATGGGGGGGTAAATTCTACAGGAATACTGCACAATACTGGTAGGATGGGGGGGTAAATTCTACAGGAATAGTGCACAATACTGGTAGGATGGGGGGTAAATTCTACAGGAATAGTGCACAATACTGGAAGGATGGGGGGGGTAAATTCTAGAGGAATAGTGCAGAATACTGGTAGGATGGGGGTATATCTGCTACAGGAATAGTGCACAATAATGGTAGGATGGGGGTATGTTCTACAGAAATAGCGCACAATACTGGTAGGATCGGGGGTTCTCATTCCAGACCTGGATGGGGGCCAAATTCTGGGGGTATGTTCTACAGGAACAGTGAAAATACTGTTTGGATGAAAGGTTATGTGCTGGTGAAATAATGTAGAACATTTCACTCTACAGGGATATGTAGCAATATTCTAATCTACTTAACATTTTGTTCTACTAAATTTCGTTAATGGCAGTTCTCTATTTTTTGTCTTTATAAAATAAATGTTCATATATATATATATATATATATCATGTATCCTATACAGACCTGGGGTCTCAGAATCTAAGATTCTGACACTAAGGGGCCCATTCATTAACTTCGAGTGAAGGAATAGAAGAAAAAAAACTTTGAATTTCAAAGTGTTTTTGTGGCTACTTCGACCATCGAATGGGCTACTTCGACCTTCGACTTCAACTTCAAATCGAATGATTCGAACTAAAAATCGTTCGACTATTCGACCATTCGATAGTCGAAGTACTGTCTCTTTAAGAAAAAAACTTCGACCCCCTAGTTCGCCACCTAAAAGCTACCGAACTCAATGTTAGCCTATGGGGAAGGTCCCCATAGGCTTGCCTAACTTTTTTTGGTCGAAGGATAATCCTTCGATCGTTGGATTAAAATCCTTCGAATCATTCAATTAGAAGGATTTAATAGTTCGATCGAACGATTATTCCTTCGATCGTTCGATCGAAGTATTTGCGCAAAATCCTTCGACTTCGAAATTCGAAGTCGAAGAATTTTCATTCCCCAGTCGAATATCGAGGGTTAATTAACCCTCGATATACGACCCTTGATGCATCTGCCCCTAATAGTAACAAAGGATGCTGGGAAATTGGGATTCAAAATCAGCTTGAGTGGCACAGGTTGCCTATGTATGTGCCAAAGAGTCACAGTATATAATGGCACCAGTGTTGCCGAAGGAGTCATTTTTGTCCCCATTGGTGATACGTCGAAAATATGTGCACATTGCAAAATTTAGCCCTAACTGTACCTGCACGTTCTCTAAATTTAGTTAAAGGGATACTGTCATGGGAAAAACATTTTTTTCAAAATTAATCAGTTAATAGTGCTGCTCCAGCAGAATTTTGCGCTGAAATCCATTTCTCAAAAGAGCAAAGAGATTTTTTTATATTCAATTTTGAAATCTGACATGGGGCTAGACATATTGTCAATTTCCCAGCTGCCCCAAGTCATGTGACTTGTGCTCTGATAAACTTCAATCACTCTTTACTGCTGTACTGCAAGTTGGAGTGATATCACTCCCTCCCTTTCCCCCCCCCAGCAGCCAAACAAAAGAACAATGGGAAGGTAACCAGATAACAGCTCCCTAACACAATATAACAGCTCCCTGGAAGATCTAAGAACAACACTCAATAGTAAAAACCCATGTCCCACTGAGACACATTCAGTTACATTGAGAAGTAAAAACAGCAGCCTGCTAGAAAGCATTTCTCTCCTAAAGTGCAGGCACAAGTCACATGACCAGGGGCAGCTGGGAAATTGACAAAATGTCTAGCCCCGTGTCAGATTTCAAAATTGAATATAAAAAAATCTGTTTGCTCTTTTGAGAAATGGATTTCAGTGCAGAATTCTGCTGGAGTAGCACTATTAACTGATGCGTTTTGAAAAAAACATGTTTTCTGATGACAGGATCCCTTTAAATTTAACATTGCTGATTTTCAGTTGAGCTAAAAGCTTGGTATTAGCCCCGGGTAAACATCCAAATATCTCAGAAACAGCTAGAAATAGTAAATGAGAAGCGCCCGGAGTAAACTTACATCAATGCATTTTTTCAGTTTAAGGAACAGTAACATCAAAAATATAATGCAGTGTTGCCCTGCACTAGTAAAACTGGTGTGTTTACTTCAAAAACACTACTATTGTTTATATAAATAAGCTGCTGTGTAGCAATGGGGGCAGCCATTCAAAGGAGAAAAGGCTCAGGTTACACAGCAGATAGCAGATAAGCTCTGTAAAACATAATGGTGTTATCTGTTATCCACTATTTAACCTGTGCCATATAGATTTTTTCAATTTCCACCATTCCTACACAGAAGCTTGTTTATATAAACTATAGTAGTGTTTCTGAAGCAAGGAGATCAGTTTTACCAGTGCAGGGCAATATTACATGATATTTTCATGACTTTAAAAAAGCATACATTTTTTGTGTTGCTGTTCCTTCGAGTTTTAAAACAAACCCTTTTGCTGGTTGCTATGGGTTACTAGTAAGTTGATACATTAGCCCTGTGCATTTTTACTGTGTAACATTATAGTAACTTGCCTTTTTACTAGTCTTTCTTACACCTGTTTCGTCTGGTACTTTTCTGGATCACATACATTGGCCATCAATGGCTGCCATCTTGGCCCTCTCTTAAATGAATTGGCAGCTTGCCATGGCTTATATTAGGGATAGCCTAGAGATGTTTATCTGGCTGCATATGCTCACTAGGGACCTTTGCCTCTTGTACAGTTGGCCTTGTTTATGTCTGTGGGGCAGGAAGTAACCTGACTTGTTGCATAAGGCCATAAGGAGCTGACATGAGAGCAAAGAGTGTATACTAGGTCACACCAGTTGTCCCGATTACCTGTTCTGTCAGACTTGTATAATAGGATTACTGGAGGGAAGTGGGTGGCTGCCATGCTCATCTTTGTTTATGTCTCAGGCGACACACCCACTAAACTGAGTGACACAATAAGTCTGTAGCGAAGTTAGAAAGCGACAGAGCTCAGAGTCACATAACAAGCCTGTCTACTAGCCGTGATTACCACATGACAGTCATCTAACAATGAGAAGGCTCTACTGAGTGCCATGATATCCAGTATTCCCCAGTTTCCCGCCAAAAACGATAACATGCAGTGTTAACTTTATAATAGGGGTTAATAGGGAAAATGTTACTTTATTATACATATGCCACATCTGTAGCCCATACCCTGCCACATTTTTACCATGGCCATGAACCCTGTGCACAACTCCTTCCCTGGATTATTATTACCTGACTCCATCTTATCTTACTATACCATCTTGGCCTGCTTAATGCACTATCCCCCAGTTACAGCTGCTGCTCCTGACACCATGTTGCTCACTGTACACACTGTCTTATATGGCCCCTTCCTAGAAAGTTTCTTTACTTAATAAATAAAAAAGTTCCCAGGAAGTCACCCATACGGACCCCTACTTCCCAAAACACAGCTCTCCATGCTTATTTACTGCCACCCTGCTGCCGAGCAGCTCAATGAGCAAGGCACACAGAGTGCTTAACACTCCATTGTTCACTGAGGGAATGTTGCTTTACCTACTCAAGGAAAGAGGGGCATTGCTAGAAGAAGCAGATCCTGCTACTGTAAGTGAGGCCTAGGTAGATTAGGGGGCCCAGTGCATATACTGTATTTCCCATAATGCCAGGCAGCTGCCAAATGCAATTTAAGAATTGAGAAAGATTTTGTCACTTGTCCTTCAGACTTCATGGAGTAATGTAAGACACCAGGAGACTTGACAATGAACTTGCATTCTCATTAGATCAGCATTATCTTTAGGAAACATCCACACAGAGACCTTTAAACGCACTGACAATGCCATGAGATCTGATAAAAGCCCCAGGTCCAGTGAGCGCATTTACACTGAGGAAGAGGAGAGAAATATAGGCATCTCTTCCGAAGGTGACCTCAGTGCTGAACCTTCATTTACTCTTTAAGCTTTCAATGTTGTTGCGGTGGGAGCAAATATATCTCTTAATCCTTAAACAACACACAATAATGACCATGACAGCCTCATAATTATATACAGATGGATAATATATATATATATATATATATATATATATATATATATATATATATATATATATATATATATATATATATATATATATATATATATAGGACTGAAGCCTGCCATTTTATATAGAATATATGTATAAAAGGGCAAGTTTACCTTTACATTAACTTTGGTGTAAAGGTGAGTGATAGTGAGGCTTTTTTTCGTATTTTAGCTGTTTGTCCTGCAGATCTCCAGTTTGGGATTTCAGCAATTATCTTTTTGCTAGGCTCCAATTTACCAGACAGTTGTTTGAATGGCAAACTTTCATAACATTAGGAGAGGGTAATAAAAGGAAATAATAATAATAAAACTGTAGCCTCGCAGAGCAATCTTTTTTTTAGCTGCTGAAGCCAAGGCTGCACCCTCATTTGGGGCCTCCAATGTCTTAGAAGGCACTGTACCATATGCAGAAGGGAATGAACCCACAGTAACAGCAACAACAGTCAACCAAGATGGTGAAAAGCTATAGATGTTGAAGTTCCCAATTATATTTACTCTTTGTCAATCTAATTAATCAAGTTCAGTAAGATGGTCTAGTACAGATATAAGATCTGTTATCCAGAATACTTGGGAAAAGGGGTTTTCCAGATCAGGGGGTTTTCTGTAATTTGGATTCCCATACATAAAGTATAACAAAAAACCTTTAAATATATTATTAAGTCCAATAGGATTGTTTTGCCAACAGATAGTTTAGTTACAATCATGTACAGTGTACTGTGTCATTATTGAAAATAGAAACCATTACAAATGAATTAATACAGAGTTTTCTAGATAATAGACTTCCGGATAAAACAATAAGAAGGGCAGGAATTAGGGGTAGGTGGGGGAGGCACGTGCCAAGGGCGCAAAGCTGGGGGGCACCAGGCACGCACCTTCTCTGCTTCTCCTACACCTTAGTCCGGTCCCCGCTGCATACTTTTGTGCGCATACGCGCACAGGTTTTCACACATGCGCACCTGTGGGCCTCTACGACCGGCCAGGCTGCCTTGGGCGCCTGGCCGGGGTTGGCCTGGCGCTGACTATAAGTATTACTAAAAACATATTTATAAAGTGCCAACATATTTCACAGCTGTGTATAATAGAAGGGTTTATACATCAAATATACAGATCACATGCTGACTGACATAGAGAGTCTGCTCAATACAGCTTGCAATCTAAGAAGAAGGGGGGCATGAGCCTCTAACAGAAAACTTCTATTCCTTTAGTACTGTGAGAACAATTTGACATCTCATTACAAATTCCTTTACTCAATAGTTTAAAAGGGTTGTTCAACAGCCTTACAGAACATTCGTTTTTTTAGATGGTGTCAGTGACCCCCCATTGGAAGGCAAATAATTCAAAAATCCGAAAAATAATTAGGAAAAGTAATAATTTGAAAAGTTTCTTAGAATTGGCCGTTCTATGACGTACTAAAGGTTAACGTAAAGGTCAACACCCCTTTAAAGGCACCACTATGAATGAAAACAAATCAGATTGAATTGGATAACAACTATAATGATAAACAACCAATCCTGGCAGTAAACAGGTTAGTCACAAGATTCTGACTTGTTGACCAGAGCAAAGCCAGAAGGATTATTAATATATTCCAGGGTACACCTCTGCCCTTCAAGATGGGCAAATTGTACACTGTAAACAGCCAAATAGAAGTGTGCAATAGAAACAAGCTACAAACCGTTGTCTTCTTAACCTGTGAGTCGGGCACAAAGATGTTGTACTTCGAGTGTAGAATTTGCTTCACTCTGCCCATGTTGCCAGCCTTCCTTGCCCAGACAAGGTTCCCCTTTTTGGCTCACTGGAACATTCCCCTGTTCATCCCATGGCTGCAGGACCTGTATGCAGAAACTGGGAGTCTGCTATGGTCAAGCTGCCAGCATATTTACACACACAGGGGGTTCATTGTCATGTAGAAGAGTGGTACTTTCCAGTTATGTGTGGTGCTTGTTAATGATGCTGCACACTAAACTTTTTCACTGGGCCTTTATTCTTGGTTAATGAAAGCAGTTCAATTGCAGCCATGGCTAAATAAATGAGAGGGCATTTGACTGTTCAGGACTAGGGTAGTTCAACCCATAGCCCACTACCCTATATAGAACTACAAGCCCCAGAAACCTCTTGTGACCCTGATATAACACTAGCAGGCAAGCCAAATAAAAATGTCAACTATTTAGAATAACATTAACTGCCTACAGAATCGTCATGGGAATAACAAAGAGGGATCTTGAAAAAAACGAGCAATGAGGACAATTTTTTCTATTAAATAATCATTTTGTTTCCTAACCCCTCCATGCAGACAGGGCATTAGTTCTCAGAGCTGATTCTTAACAAAATTGGGTCACCATGCTCTTTAGGCTCTCCATTATCACTTTCATAGTGTAAATTTCACCCTGAAATAGAAAATATTAAAGGAGTAAAATGTAAATATAAGACATACTTCATCTCATGGAAATAATAAACTTTAGAAATATAATTAATTACTAATTCTGTACCATTTCTGAATTAATCAGCAATATGTCTCTCTATATGCAGCTCCTGTCAGAGCCAGTTATTTCAAAAGACAGTTAGCTGTAATACATTTTGGACAAAAAGATTAATGTGATCTAATTCTCTATGACAATGGGGCGTTTCATATTCGGCATCACAAAGAGTGAGTCCTCAATTCTGGAGCTTAAAGTCACTTCCTACCTAAAGGTATCATATTCAAATATATAGATTTTATATATCATAATAAAATACATGACATTTACAATACATAACATGACATGGGAAGCTACTTATTTTATCATGTGACACAGCTGCAGTATTTTGATGAAATAAACTGTAATGCAAATCTACCAACAGGGTTGTCCAGCTGACTTTATCCTGTATAGTCATGTACTGCACACAGGCCACATCTTTTCTTTGACTGACAGTTTTCCTTGAGTACATTATGGTTATTCCATCACAAAGAAATAACAGTAGACACAGTCCCACCGTAAACAATGATTAGTGAATGTGTCTTAGATAATGCAGAAGAATCAAAGAAAAGAAAACTACTAATTAGCTTTTGCAGTTGTTGGTAATTAACATGACCCAGTGACACACTGTCACTGGGAGAATCATAAATCACTTCATGTTAAGCTGGTTTTGCCAATCAACACAGCATTTAATGCTATAATTACGAAAATGAAATAGTACAGGAGTTTCTGTTTCCTGCCACCTGCCCAACCCTTACCCTGCCCTTACCCAGTCAGAAAAGTTTATGTAATTTAATATTGCAATACAAATAAAAGGGAGTAGTGAATTAAATGGTGAATACGTGTTTGCCATGTTAAATTGCTTCTATTTTTAGCACATTTAACGTTCTGTTTAGTGTAGTTCTGAGGGCATGTAGTTATCTGTGAAGATCTTCTAGCACCGAAGATGCAGTTCGGTGAACTGCAGTGAATTTATTAACTTACTATATTACTATGTCCCTGCAGTGTACAGTCTTAAGGTGGCCATACACGGGCCGATAAAAGCTGCCGACAGACCAAGTCGGCAGCTTATTGGCCCGTGTATGGGGGCCCCCGACGGGCTTCCCCGATCGAGATCTGGCCGAAAGTCGGCCAGATCTCGATCGGATGGGGTTAAAAATCCCGTCGGATCGCGGCCGCATCTGTTCGTTGATGCGGTCCCGCGATCCGACCGCCCATTTGGCGAACGCTAGGATCCGATCGTTGGGCCCTAGGGCCCACGATCGGATCAGCCCGATATTGCCCACCTCAAGGTGGGCATATCGGAGGGAGATCCGCTCGTTTGGCGACATCGCCAAACGAGCGGATCTATCCGTGTATGGCCACCTTA
Organism: Xenopus laevis; assembly: GCF_017654675.1. Taxonomy (NCBI): domain Eukaryota; kingdom Metazoa; phylum Chordata; class Amphibia; order Anura; family Pipidae; genus Xenopus; species Xenopus laevis. The sequence continues at coordinate 150,197,767 of NC_054379.1, read as the reverse complement.
AGTAAGCTATGGACTCTTACACAAAGACATTTCTTGTGCATCTAAAAATTAGTACAGGTATTGGACCTGTTCTCCAGAATGCTCGGGATCAGTGGTTTTCCTGATAAAAGATCTTTCTGTAATTTGGCTCTTCATGTAAACATTAAATAAACCCAATAGGCTGGTTTTGTTTAGAATAAGGATTAATTATATTGTGGTTTGGATCAGGTACAAGGTACTGTTTTTAATAAAAACTACTTGCCCTGGTGATCCAGTGGTGCGGCGGGGACGGCCGCCAGGCCATGCTTGCTTCCTAGGGCGCGTGCGCCTGCGTCTCGTTTCTAATATAGACGCGGACGCGCTGGCGTAATGACGCAAGCGCGCAATGGCGCGAAATTCAAACCACTATAAAAGGCTCATTTGGGCTCCTAGACCTTGCCCGTGTCCTGGTGGTGTTAAGCTTTGAGCTATCTGTTCCTGATTCTGATCTGTATCCTGTTTTGACTCCTGCCTGGCTATTTGTCTATTCTGAATTCTTGTATCCTGACCCTTGCCTGAATATCGACTACCTCTTCTGCCTCATCCCTCTGATTGACTACCTGGTTTTGACCCTTGCCTGCCTGACTACGTTTATTCTCTGCCTGCCTCGACCCAGCCTGATCTGACTACGATTCTGTGTTACGCCTTGTACCACGACCTTCGGCCTAAAGACTCTAGCTAACAGTCGTGCCCCTCTGCCTACCCAGAACCTCTAGCCTTGCACCTCTCGTTTAAGTCCTGGTGGCATCCAAGTAGCCGAGGGCTCCTCCCGAGGCCAAAGGCGGTCACACTACATGTGAAGCACGAGCCGAGACCAGGGTGCCTGGCATTTGTTCTGGTGTTGGGAGCCGACCGTGACACTGTTTTATTATTACAGAGAATACTTCTATGTTAAGTCACATAGGTTGTTTCTTAGTGCATCTACATTTACTTTTTAAGGGAATAAATTGAGAACAGTAACAATTATTTAAAATGACAACCATGTCTGTTCTGTGTTTTTAGCTGAAAACATAATGCCCCAATCTATGCTCTGAAGGGCAGCTCTTAAGGCGCTAAAATTAGCTTTTCTGAAAGTCAGGGTTCTTGTTGCCCCAGTGTATATTTGTTTTTTTTGCACCAGACATTAAATGAGATCACATAATGGTCACTATTGCCCAGAGGTTCAATAACTTTCTCAACAACTTGTACCATAAAATTGTCATGCAACAAGTTTATAAACTTGCTCCCATTAACAGCCCTCGCAGTAATGTTCCTCCAGTCAATACCTGGGCAATTAAAATCCTACATTATTAATACTTTTCCCTAATAATATTAGCCTTTTCTATTTGTATCAGGAGCTTAGGGTGGCCATACATGGGCAGATAAAACCTGCTTATATCGGCACTTTAGATTCTGCAGTTTATCTGCCTGTATAGGGGGCATTCAGACTGGTTGCCCTGATCTCATGCAAAAAAATGGCCAGATATCGATCAGGCAGGATTGATTTTTTTTTTGGCGATCGAGAACCTCCTCGCAGACATTTCCTTCATTGTAATCAGATTGTATGGCCACATTTAGCCTCCTCCTCTTCATTTACATTAGGGGGTCTATAACATACTCCTACAATTAATTTGCTGGACATTTTACAATCAGTGAAGAGTTCTACCAATAAGGCTTCTGCCCCTTTATTTTCTAATATCACCTACTCCTTTATATCAGCTTTTAAATCCTGCCTAACAAACAGACATACGCCTCCACCTTTTCTATTGCCTCTGTCCCTCCAAAACAAAGTTTAGCCACTAATTAACTGCCAAGTCATGTGTCTCATTCAGTCATGTTTCGGCAACATGAAACTGATTGAACTGATTAGAATATTTCTTTGTAAGGACTGTAGAATATATTGGTGCTGTATACAGTGTCAAACATACAATAGTTCAAAAGACATACAAATTATGTATCGTGGTGCTCTATCTGGAAACCTTGCTGCTTTGGTTTCAATATTCCATGCAAACAATGAAGGATCAGATGGCACACACTTCAGCAATGGTGCTAAAAATTAAGTGATTTATTGAGATCTCCACACAATGTTTCGGAGGTACAACCTCCTTTCTCAAGTGCTCTCCTTTTGCTTTTGGAGGTACAACCTCCTTTCTCAAGTGCTCTTTCACTTTAGAGAGGAGGTTGTACCTCCGTAACCTTGTGTGGAGATCTCAATAAATCACCTACGTTTTAGCACAATTGCTGAAGTGTGTGCCAGAATATATTCTTCATTGTTTGCATGCATGCAATATTGATCTGCTGGATGAATGTACATACCTGCTCTTTTTCGTTTTTTCAAATGGTCTACAATACTTAATAAGACACATCATATTATTTTCTAAAGCCATAACTGATCAGAATAATGGATGAGAATAATGTCCGATTAAAAAGGTAGTGTACCTCTGGGTTGTGTAACTTTTCAACAGGCAACACCCTCTGATGCTGTCAGTGGTGACTTTAAACTCACATATTAATCTTGGAAAGCTGCCAGTCACGTCATTAGGGCTTTTGACGTTAATTAACCAAGAAAACAAGGTCTAAACCACTGACATCCCAATTATTGCAGGAACATGTTTACAGCTTTCTGCATTTATCATCAGCTCTTCAGTAAACAAAAATAATGTTCCTCTCCTGTATCAAACACTGTGGTGTTGTGGAATACAAATATGGCAAGGAAAATAGCATTTGTTCAAAAAAGTATAGTTTTGCTGGATTTTTTTTAATAGCTGTAGGTAAGCACTGAACATAAAGGAATTGATTTTTCAAATACTTAATTCACAGTGTCACACCACCCCTTCCCCCCCCCCCCCACACATATACTGTATATAAACCTGAATTTGTACATTTATTTTCTATTGAAAGTAGTTTCTCTCTGGGTTTTTGCCATTTTCTGCACTGCTGATTCTAGCTGCACATACCACAAGGAATAATGTTACAATATTTACCCTAAAGCCAAGACTCCAAACTACACAATAAGGGGCCGATTCACTAACTTCGAGTGAAGGATTCGAAGTAAAAAAACTTCGAATTTCGAAGTGTTTTTTGGGCTACTTCGACCATCGAATGGGCTACTACGACTACGACTTCAAATCGAACTATTCAAACAAAAAATCGTTCGACTATTCGACCATTCAATAGTCGAAGTACTGTCTCTTTAAGAAAAAACTTCGACCCCCTAGTTCGCCATCTAAAAGCTACCGAACTCAATGTTAGCCTACGGGGAAGGTCCCCATAGGCTTTCCTACGTTTTTTTGATCTAAGGATATTCTTTCGATCGTTGGATTAAAACCCTTCGAAACGAAGGATTTTATCGTTCGATCAAAGGAATAATCCTTTGATCGTTCGATCACACTATTTGCGCTAAAATCCTTCGACTTTGATATGCGAAGTCGAAGGATTTTAATTCCCAGTCGAATATCGAGGGTTAATTAACTCTCGATATTCGACCCTTTGTGAATCGGCCCCTAATTGTAATATACCAAGGCAGTAGAACGTGCATAGTGCAGTTTTTTTTGGACCACAAAAGCATTTTTTCCGCAAAACTCCACATGGGAAGTTGCACCTGCTGCAGTAACAACAAACACATCAAAATGACCCAAATTTCCGGACAATTATAGCCCATTTTCACCTGAAAATGGGTCAGGGGTCCAACACTGCTTTGATATCCCTGACACAGGTATGGCATCCATTATCCAGAAACCTGTTGTCCAGAAAGATCCAAATTACTGAAAGGCCGTCTCCCATAGACTCCATTTTAGCCAAACAACAATAAAACAGTACCTTGTTCTTGATACAAACTAATAGATAATACCAGCCTGTTGGGTTTATTTAATGTTTACACGATTTTCTAGTAGACTTATTGCAGAAGCACAAGCTCAGATTCGGGGAGATTAGTCACCCGGAGACAAATCTCCTCTTCATTGGAGTGACTAATCTCCCCAAACTGCCTCCCCTGCCTTCCCGACAGCTATAATGTAAATCGCCAGCAGGATGGCACTCAGAGCTCTTCATTTTCTGAAGTCGCCCGAAGTGCCATCACGCCGGTGATTTACATTCTAGCTGGCAGGAAGGCAGGGGAGGCAGTTCAGGGAGATTAGTCGCCCGAAGAAGAGATTTGTCACCGGGCGACTAATCTCCCCGAATCTGAGCATGTGTCTCTTCCCTTAAGGTATAAAGATCCAAGTAATGAAAAATACATTATCCCAGGACCTGAGCATCCTGGATAACAGGTCCCATATCTGTATTAGGGGTCAATTACCAATGACCAAGAGCAAGTACTAGAGCTCATATAACCAGTACATTTCAGCGATTTGCATTTTATCCTGGATTAAAAATCTAGTACAAGGTCCGGAAAACAGCTAGGAAGTTGCAAGCCTGTATGTAAAACATTAAACATTCTTTTATTATAAAATACAGTTCTGTGTCTTTATATAAGATAATGGCAAAACTCTAAATCCCATTTTATTTAACAGAAAAGGTTCCATAACTAAACATATTTTGATTTATCTCATTACAACATCACATATTTTTCAATGGAAACAGATGCAGAAAGGTAGGTTTTTGCTCTCTTGCAGCTATGTTCCAGAAGAGTCTGTGCAGTGAAAGGCTTGCACTTAAAACAGCAAAGTCATCACAGTTGGCTACAGGACTAAACCTGCCCATTATTAGCAGCGAATAGTGCTTTGGAACGAAAAAGGGGGACAACAATGCACATTGAACTGGCTCTCATGATCTATGTTTGGGAGGTTCAATTTTCTCCAGAGGCCGATTAATTAAAATGGGTAATTAATTAGACCATCTGTGTTCTGCTGCCAGGACTGGCGTTACATAATTGTGGGGCCCCTGGCAGTGCAAACCCAATTGCCTTGTGCAAACTGCCAGTTTCTGACTTGCTGCCCAGACCATGTGAAAGGGTAGTCTGCAAGTTTCTGCCTCAATCCCCCCCCCCAGTTGGTAGTTTGGTGTAAGCAAGGAACAATGAAGTCAAGGTAAATATCCATGCCAGTATATGCACTTGCAAGAGCCATGTTGCTGGCTATTCTCATAAACTAAACTACATAGTATATCTACTATACAAAATGTACACTTCACTTTTTACAGATAGTATTGTACTTTGTATAGTGACACCATTTATGCTTTATCATTTACAATTCTGAGTATGTCATCAATTCTGTGCAAGCCCTGCACAAAACTGTACAAAAATACACTTTAGTAACAAAAACAACAGAGAGTTTCCTAGAAAACCCTCTGTTTGTCCTTAGGATATTGTTCTTGAAAAGAGGAGTTGGTCCTCACTGTCCAATCAAAAGCCTTCCTCTCCAATGCACGAATCTAACCCTCCCGTGATTGGATGACCCCTGGCCCCATGTAACAAATGACTTGTACCAAGCACTGCAGCAGCTGTGGGAATTCTGCCTTCTGCCAGCAAATAACTGGGATTTCCTTACAAATGTAAGAAAGAAAACTTATTTCAGCTTGGCTCATTGTATGCAGAATGCCAGTCCCTAGTGTTCATGGCTGGCTCATCTATAGGTTTGGCATCAGCACTGGGGCTCTTTCAATTAACCCTTTGTTTTCTGGAGCAGATGCTGTTTTGAAAAATGTTAATGTATATCAAAAAGTTTCTTAGGATTACATTTTGTTTCATTACGCAAAAATTTGTTTTTGGGTGTACACTGACTTTAAAGGGGTTGTTCACCTACAAACAAGTAGTTGTTTTCTGGTAGATCACCAGAAATTACGACTTTTTTCAATGACTATGTGTCACCGTTTTTCTAATATTGAAGTGTAAAGAGTTATTTTTCCACTTCTACAGCAGCTCTGGGAGGGGGGGTCGCCGACCCTGTAAACTGTTCGAAATTGAAACATTTAGTTGATACATTTCTTATCTTTGTCCCGGCTGAGCAGAATCTCTGGGTTTCATTACAGGCAGCTGTTAGAATTGATACAATAGTTGCTAATACTCCAGAGATGCTGCTGAGAAATGTATCGACTTAATGTTGCAAAATTTAAACAGTTTAGAGTCTGCGCCAGAGTCAAATACCAGAAAAAATAAATAATGGAAAGTAATTGAAAAAAGTCTTTATTTCTGGTGAACTACCTGTATCTGAAAACAACTGAACTGAAAAAAGTGTTTCAAAGGTGAACAACCCCTTTAATTCTGTCTTTCTGGCCCCCTTAGGGGAATCTGGAGCAGTAACTGGGGGTGCCTTTATAAAATCCAGTGAGCATGGACGTAACAATAAAGGAAGCAGACCCTGCGGCTGCAGGGGGCCCCAGAAGTATACAGGCCCCATGAGACCCTAATTCATATACAGTTTCAATAAATATTGGTAAAACAAGTCACTAAACATTTTGGGGGCCTGAAAAATAATTTGCTATGGGGCCCTGACTGGTTGCTTTAGTAAATGTAATGGAAAAGTTTATCACCCGTGCTAGTAAATTAGCCCCACAGTCTTGACTAAATGGAACAGAGAAGTTTATCTAACTCTTTTCTTGCAGTACCAACAGTATTGAATTTAAATATATATTTTTTTGCTTCTGCATCCGTGTCCCATATTTAGAGCACATGCCATTTGTTATTGTTCTTACCTAACCATGAGCTTTTGTGGGGCACATTGATCTGCTGTAGAAGGCATATGGGTTGGATGTGCATGATAGAAGCAGTATGGATAATACATATGTTCCTTTAGATAATACATATGTTAGCTACAGTATGACAGTATGGATGCACTCATGTACAGGTACATGGAGTCAAATGAGCCAAATAATGGATCAGATCAGGAGATAAGTTGGTAAAACAAATAATAAAGTGCCAGACAGGGCTTCAATTTGAAATCACGGGGCCCCGTACAACAACATTTTCTGGGCCCCCAAGTCCTAGCCCCACACCACAGTTTAAAGACCACACAGACATCAGTGCTAAAAACGGTAAACTCCCCCCCCCCACACAAGTTATAAAAAGCCATTGATGGCCAGGGCCACCTTATATACTAAATTCTGCTAAAAATCATGGAAACATTAAATTAACCCAATAGGATTGTTTTGCTTCCAACATGCAGCTAAGTTAACATCATACCTACCATACAGGGTACCGTTTTATTATCACATTTTAGAATGATAATTATTTCCTAAAAATCGACTCTGTGGGAGATCATTTGAAGCATTCTGGGTGATGGGTTTCTGCATAAGGGATCACATACAAACTCACTGCAGAATTATATAGAAAGTAACTGAGCTCTGGTGTATTGTGACACAACATTATTTAGACATTTGGTAAAGAAAAGAGTGTAACCACACACACACACACACACACACCCACAGAACACACAGTTTGCACACAACATGTACCATTTACTATAGCTCCATAGTGTTTCCTCCTATTTATAAGGGAATCCAGAGATTGTGTAGTGTAGTATACAGGTATAGGACCTGTTATTCAGAATGCTCAGGACCTGTGGTTTTCCAGATAAGGGATCTTTCTGTAATTTGGATCTTCATACCTTAAGTCTACTATAAAAAATAATGTAACCATTAAATACACCCAATAAGCTGGTTTTGCTTATCTTAGTTATATATTTTTATAATTAATGTAAATGTTTTAATTGAGTAGGCTGGCCCGCCACTACTTGTTATTACTGTTGAATAAAAGGATATGATTTACTGATAACCTCAATTCAAGAGTGCACTGCCATTACACTCACTCGTGGGTGTAAACTGATTTTAGATTCTATTGAATCGTATTATTTTTGCCTCTGGGAGGAAGCCTTAGTATACTTAATTTACTAAAGGGTGAAGTGACTAACGCTGGTGAAAATTCGCCAAAGTGACGTCGTTTCAGTACTTCGCCGATTTACCAATGGCCACAGGCTTAACTTCGCTAGCGAAGGAGACTGACGCTGGTGCTCATTCGCACTCGATCGACAAGCGAAGGAACGTAACTGTGCAAATTCAGTAAGATGCGAATTTTACTGAACGTTACCTCTTGCTCCAGACTTGCCTTCGCCACCTCAGACCAGGCGAAGTGCAATAGAGTAGATAGGAGTTCCTCAAAATTTAGTTGAAAAAAAAGTCCCAAAAAACTTTGGCATCTTTTCCTTTTTTCAGGGTGATAGGCTGCAAAAGAGAGTAAAATTTTTTTGGGGTAACCAGCTTCCCCCCTACATTTCCTAACATATGGCACATAGACTATACACTGGGCTCATGTGTAGGGCAATATAACAACTTTATTTTATTTTAATAAGGTTCCCTGGGCTTGTGTATTGTAATGTATTTGCAGCAACATATACATTCATTCAACTTTATCTTCATGCCATACAGAAATTAGCCAAAGCTAGCGCAACTTCGCTCTGCTTGCCAAGTTAACGCTAGCACAACTTTGCCAGCGTTCGGCGCCCTGGACGCAACTTCATTTGTTAGTGAATTAGCACTGTCAGAGCGAATTTTTGCCTGCCGAAGTGTTCCGCTGTCTGCAAAGCGGTCGCTGGCAAATTCTCGGCGCTTAGTAAATTTGCCCCTTAGTATTTTTTCTCAGTGACCCACTGTGTCTTAGAAATGTATATTTAATTTCAATTGGTCTTATTTTATCTGCAAAGACTGCTATTAGTAATAATCTTTCACCTTTCATTAACAGACCTATTTTAATTCATTAGTTATATCTTAGTTTGGATGATGCGCAAATTACTATTTTATTATTACAGAGAAAAAGGAATTGATTTAAAAAATATTTGGATTATTTGGATAAAATGGAGTCTGGGAGAAGGCCTTTCCATAATTCGGAGCTTTCTGGATAAAGGGATTGCATATAACAGATCCCATACCTGTACATTACATCTTTACATCAAGAACAACAATTACATGATCACAACTGACACCCTTTGAACTTTGGAAGACGGTGAGAATGTCCCCATAATAATAGTGACGAGTAGCCTGTACCAAATATTTACTGGAAAGTCCCTATTGCAGGCTTAGCTGAGGCATCTCTTGTTCCTTACAGGGGACATTTCATAAACAACCGGTCATAGTAGAAGGCTGTCATGTGAGCTTTTATATGCACCATTACCCTACAGTCTCATGTAATAATAGGAGACCAACTGATTTCCAATGCTTATCTCTAAGTTCTTGTAAGAAGGCAAACAATACCTATTTACTTTTTATTTAGTGCAGAAGACCAGACATTTTGATTGAAGAGATTCACATATAACTTTTTTTTTTTTTTTTTTTTTTTTTACAGAGGTTTAGTATCATGGCATTTAAATCCACTAAGAAGAAAATTAAGAATGAGGAGATTTCAAGGAAGCTTTGGGGATTTTGTATTTACATGGATTATTTTTGTGCCCTGGTTTAAGAATCTGAAGCAGGATTGGTATATATTTCATCTTCCTCTTATATGATATTTTGACTTCAGTGGCACAGCCTTCTGGCTGAAAAATATCTAGTTACATCATTGGCCCTCACTCTTATGGTGGAATATCTGGCCTAGACTCAGTATGGAGCAACGCAAGTTCAGCAATGCAAGATTTGCTTGCATTGGGCAGCAATACAGAATATGTAGTACAGGTATAGGATCTATTATCCAGAATGCTTAGAACCTGGGGTTTTCAGACAAGGAATGTATCCATAATTTGGATATCAATACATATAGGGTTTTTTTTACTAAAACTCGAGTTTAGATTTTTTTATTAAAACAAAGTCGACCTAACTCCCATACACGGATTTAATTCATCAATAATTCTTCTTGAAAAAGTGATAAAAAAGCGATAAAAATGTTGCGACAAAATTAAGTCGTTAGTTCGAATCATACGACTTTTTCAAATTGATGTCCCGAAAATTCTACTTTATAGAATTGTCACGGTGTCAACTGGAATTTATCAGATTACCAGCACGGATCAATATGTTGAGAAACATCTTCAGGGACATCTGTCATTGACTTCTACATGATCTCAACAGGTTTGAGATTCTGATTTTTAGCAGCTTTGGGGTGTAATAAATCTAAATGAAAAAAAATCTCTAAAATTCGAGTTATTTTTTTCCCTCTAAAAATATGAGTTTTCCCCTTTAAAAACTCAACCTGAACTTTTCATGGTTTAATAAATAGACCTGCTAAAAATCATTAAAACGATAAATAAACCCAATAGGATTGTGCTGCTGCCAATATGGAATTATACAGCTAAATCTGGATCAAGTACAAGGTAATGTTTTATTATTACAGAGAAAAAGGAAATCAGTAAAACAAATTAAAATTATCTTCTTAGAATGGAGTATATGGGATATGACCTTTCCATAATTCAGAGCTTTCTGGATAACAGGTTTCCAGATATGGGATCCTATACCTGTAGTAGTAAACCAATGTAATAATATTTTATATACATTTGCCTGTTAAAATGTTTTGTTCCTATGTTGCTGCTTTGTAAAGAAATAGGAGTACGTCCTACAAACAGAGTTTGGCCACTAGAGGGCCCTGATTCATTTTATTGAGTGAATGGGATTTCACATTTTCTCATAAGAATAATAAAGCTGTTTAGCTTTATATTATTGCACATAAATAAAGCTGCCTGAGCATTAAATTCAGAGATAAAAGAATATAGAGGATTTAAACCATATTTTCGTCACAAGGCACATATTTGCCTTTTAGGTCACAAAAACATTTGAGATCTTTCCTGCAGGGGGCAAATCTGTTCCAGGCACGGGAGTGTAAATACAGCACTTATCATAGGGAATACTCTCAGAAAAGCAATCCCTAGAACTGCATTGCTATGTGATTACGTTATGTTTCCCAAAGCTGTAATATATGTACCTGTCCAAACTGGTTCCAGTGCCAGGCTGGTTCTTATTGTCTCTGCCACCTCAGTATGAAAATGTAACGACAAATCTCAGTCTGGATGTGGTGTCATGAAATGCTCTGGGTCAGACTGTACATACTGAGTCTGTTATGAAATGCTTGGGCCACAAAATATTGTGAAATGGTGGGGCCACAGTTTGCCATAAATGCTACCTTTTACCGTGATGTTGCCTTTCCAACCATGTAAAAACCATGTTAAATGGGTGTGGTATTTGTGGGCATGGGTGCACAAGACAATTTATTATAACCCTCATGCAATTTTTCAATTGTTGAGATGTTGTTTGGGGAGATGGCTTTTCAGGGAGGAATTTAACTGAGAGGAGTTGAAAGGTAAGATGGTAGGACAGGGAATAGTTTTGGGTGTTAGTTGGACATGGCAAGGGACAGAGAGTACAAAAGGGGGGTTGTGGGAGCACTCCTAAGGCAAAGTAAAAATGTATTAAAGTATAATGGAAGTGCTACTGACTTGGCCAAATTAATCAGTGCACATTCCCTGGGCCCCTGTCTAAGTAATTCAGTATATCTGCAAGTGCATGTGTTCACAAAGACAGGGGTTTTTAGTTACAAAGTTATGATCATAAAGTTGATAAGCCACTATACCACGTAATGGTAAACCCCACACAGTGGTCCCTAACTTGTTTACCTCTGGTCATAGTATAAAGCATCTTGTGCCTCTCTGCATAGTAGCATTCATTGAAGTAAATGTATCCTGAACCTTGGTTTCAGTCTGAGGGCTAGCTCTTCCCCCGCCCCTTGACGGGTGCAGCGTTGATTCTGCACCTCTCCCTTCTGCCCCACCACATACCTCCTACCCCAAATAATACATACACACCACTGTTTTGGAAAGAGATGGCCGCAGTTGTTTATTTTAACACAGTAATAAGAATAATTAACATGTATAACATTTTAACCTTTTAACAACCGTTTGTATAACAAAACTTTAACCTTTATCATATTATTCCCCCATCCAAGGGAGAGGGTAATGGGGGTGGGGTGGCTGTACCCCAACTGCCAAGATAGGTTCCTGTTCCATTTCTCCCAAGCCCTAAACCGGGCTGCCTACCTTACCATGAGTACACAGGCCTACCAGGCTGCTTCCACTCACTATGAATACCCCCTTTTAACTTCCCCTGGGGGGTCCTTGCAAAGGTACCCTCCGCAACTGCGACTAAATCCACCATTTAACAGGGAGGGAGGGAGGGATGCTGCGTCCTGCTTCCTCCACGTCCCGGCGCTAAATGGTGAGTATTACCGCTGCTCCTGCCCTGATCACTTGCCGGGTCATGCCAACCAAATGGAGCCCTGTATAGAAAAAAGGGGGCGGGACAGTTGCACTCCTAGGCCCCGTCAAGACCCTGTTAACCCTATACGGGCCATGGGGTCCCAAACTTGCGGCTTTTAAGAGAAAGTGATTGCCCAAACCAATGCCCTTTAAAAAAAAAAAAAAGGATTAAAACGATCGGATCTTTGCATCTATGGGCAGCTTTAGCCTTTTCAGTGCTCCCACAACCCCCCAGAGAGTGACAAATATTAGGATATGTTTCTCAGATATTACCAGGGTCGGACTGGGGGGCCCGGGCCCACCGGGACTGCTGTCCAGGGCCCCCCTCTGGCTCGCCGCTACCTACTTTGAGGCGAAGCGCCGCTCGGCATACTTGCCCAGGTGGGTACATCGGCGCAATGCGCAAAGATCACTAGGCGTGCATGTGCAAAAAAAATTTTTTTTTTGGAAAAACTGTTTGGGAGAGGGGGTCTGGCCCACTAGGGTCGGGGCCCACCAGGTATTTTCCCGGTGTCCCGCTGGGCCAGTCCAACACTGGATATTACACCTGTGTATTTCATATATATATATATATATATATATATATATATATATATATATATATATGTGTAAAGAAACTTCTCCTGAATCCAACAACTAGGCCATGTAAACCTTGGCTGTCATGGCCAAAGATGAGGATATTCAGCATTAACTCTTATATAACAGGGGATTTCCTCATGGATAGTTAAAGGAGAATTAAACTTAAATTCATTGGGGGTGCTAAATGTTAGGCACCACCAGTGATTATAATTGTTTATCTTATACCCTGGGCCAGGGCTCCTGTTAACTGAAAATTGCACCTGCCTAGGGTACTTCTTTAGAATCTGATCCTCCATAATCTTCCTCTTCTGTTTTCTATTCTCCAGGTGCATGTACCTGCACAGTAGAGCAAAATAGCCAGATTTCAGTTTACCTAGCATGCGCCTGCCCTGGTCAGAACAAAGAGCAGAAGCAGCAGAAGAAAATGGCAACATTGAACTTCTGCAGCAATACCCTGAGTTGGTTTTTGAGCGAGCAGGAGTTCTGACCCACAGTAAGCAAGCAATTTTAATCATAGATGGATGCCAAACATTTTGGAATACCAACCCCCCAGTGATTTTAAGTTTAGTTTTCCTTTAAGGGAAAATATGTAGTGATGGAAGAATAGCTAAATTCTTGTTCATATATATAGTGAATGATGCCAGGAGCATTTGATTGGTGGGACACAAGTTTTATATATTTGCCTAATGGTCTTTGTAGGGTGTCCAAATGGTGTTGCCTGCAGTTGTTAGTTCGAGGAAGCCAGTGGGAAAAGACCAGGAAGTCAAGGGGATGGGGAAGGAGAGGGAGAGATTGGTAGGCTACCATCTCACCAAGTAGAATAGATATGTTTATACTGATGTATTCTTGACAAGAATCAAAGAACTATACCAGATCTCCCCCAATGGACACGCACAGTACAAAATAACAAAGCCGAGCCTGGTTCTGCCGCCACCACCTGAGCTAGTACTGCAGATGCCACCCCCTTCTATACTAACTTCTACACTTACCCCTTATGTGTTTACATTCCCAATAATAAAAAGATACAGAGGAGGCTATTTGCTGCCCCAGGTAAAGTGCCGTCTGAAGCAAGGTTTTTACTCATGACTGAAACATGCTGGCACAATAATGGCCTACTCAGTTACACTATATATTATATATATATCATTATAGCATGATTTGGGTTTATTTAGTTACAGAATATGTTACGAAACAGAAAAAAGATACTTGTGATAATTCAGCTGCTCTTTAACTAGCCGTTATCTAACTCTGCAAGTTTTCCAGGCCTGGATTTGTGGAAAGGCCAAATAGGCAGAGTTTTTGGAGGGGAAGAGCTTGTCCTTACTCTTCAATTAATTAACTACAATTTACTTCAAACTATTATAACTTAATACTTAGTGTTTTGGGGCAGGGTTGTCAATCACTTCTGTTTATTTTATGTATATATATGAGATATGGATTGGGATCATAGGCCAATACACTGGCACCATGAAGGGGGAACCATGAAGGGGGCACCATAATAGACTGTCCTAAGTCAGTGGTTTGCAAACTGTAAGATTGGTCTCTAACAAACTGTAAGGTGAGGGCTCTAATCAGTGGTAGGGGGGGCCAGAATGAAAGTTAACTAAGCCTACTAGCTGTTCAAGATTTACCTGAAAGCCCAGATTGAAGGTCAATTATAGGAAGATTTGAGGTGAAAATGTAGCTGCTTTACTAGATTGTCTTCACCCTATGGATGGATGACTGGTCTACCAATATGTTCTGATAACTGTAACCTTGCTATGAGTCAAGGTTGGACCCAGTTGGACCTCTAAGGGTGGCTTGAACTAAAACAGTATTACAAACACTGACCCCGGGTTGATATAAATGACCAATCAAGCTCTGTGTTTCTAAAGAAAAAGATCTCATTGCACCTCATGTACAGACAAGCCACCGATAATAGGAAACGTGGGAACAGGTTCAACATGCCAATGGAACCCACATGATGCTCAAAAATGTCCTGTAACTCTGATCTCTGTTACAGCACAAGTGGAGTCACTTTACCTCCTCGCTGGGTGAGCGGAATAGCTCAGTACATAGTTGCGGAAATATAAAACCTTACTCCACGGTCCACACAGAATGTTAGGCATATGATACCTAGGGCCTGGTTCACTGCCAGGGCTCGAGATGCTGGCAGCACGGTGGGAGGCTGAAACCTAAGTAATTCAGAGCAATTACATTCTCTTAGAGGTTCTCTTAAAGCTACAGTAAACAAGAGAGGTATAGAAGTAATAGTTAGAACTAGTGGAATAGGGTCCCAGCTGATGGAATTATAAATAAGAAATGCAGAAATCGATGGGACATACAGTATATAAAGGCAGTTGTAAGGGCTTTAAAAGGATTTTTTTTGTAGAAAAAATAAACATATTTTAACCCTTTATGTGTTGCAGATTGTAAAATTTACATAAAGCAAGCTCAAGTTAGAGAATGCCATCCCCGCTGATTTTACATTTCTGGGTACAGGTTCATCAATGCAAGAAAAGCAAATAATCATCCAACTTGTAGAAAACATTGGCAGCAGCGTGCTATTGGCTGATTAACAGATCTAAATGATAATGCACTGTAGTATGTATGTACCAGTCCAGTAGCATACATATGATAAATATTATATATAATATGACTTTTAATTATAAAAGAAGCTGTGATGTATGAGTTTCTTCTTTCTTTAACTGGACGCCTGATATACAATATCTCCCATGGGTCACAAAGGCTTATACTCGTATTCCACGGGCCGACTAAAGTTTCTACTGCTTTGTATTCTGTTCACTTGTTACATATCCATATCCAGTAAAAGTCAGAATGTTCTTGGTGCAAGGAACATTGTGTTCTACAGACGTGCTGGGGTTTAAGGACTTCATCATTGAGAAAGGACATTACAGAATCAGTGGCAGCTTCTCTCCCAAAAAAGACAATCTTTCAATGTGACTGCATGTACTTAGGCTTAAAGAGGAACATTTAAATGTGAGCCATATCTCATAGACATACACTTTCTAAATGCTTTCCTTTAAAAGACATTTAGCTCAAATACAATGTCTGGCCAATGGGAAGTCCATAAACAGTTATGGGACCTGTTATCCAGAATGCTCGGGACCTTGGGTTTTCCAGATAATGGATCTTATTTTAGTTGGGATCAAGTACAAGGTACTCATTTAATATTACAGAGGAAAATGAAATTGTTTTTATTACAGAGGAAAAGGAAATTGTTTTCAAAAACTTGGATTATTTATTTATTTGGAGTCTATGGTAGACGGCCTTTCTGTAATTTGGAGCTTTCTGGATAATGAGTTTGCAGATAATGGAGGTCATACCTGTTTAAATATACTGTATAAAAGCTGTGGAGCTGCTGCACACACCTCAGAGGGGACACCACCCTGGTGCAAATAGAAGGCATATGCATAAGTTGCAAAAAGAGGCTGTTGCACTTAAGGGACTTTACAAAAAAAGTTAAAAAAAAAAAAACCTTTATTCAGATCAATGTTCCAACTCTAAATAAAGGTTGTTTACTTTTTTTGTAAAAAAAGTGCAACAGCAACAGCAGGTCCTCTGCACTCAACTCAGTATATTGAGTGCAACAGCAGGTCCTCTGCACTCAACTCAGTATATTGAGGACATTCAAAATGCACAAAATGTTTCAATGTCCTATGGGTTGAGTGCAGAGGACCTCACGAAAAAAATTGTCAAATAAGTGCCTGTTATTAATGTAGTCCTCAAAAAAGACGCACTCACAGGTCTTACAAAATTGAAAAATGTTTTAATGTGGGCACAAACTATTTAGTTTGTGCCCACATTAAATATTTTTTCAATTTTGTAAGACCTGTGAGTGTGCCTTTATATATATATATATATATATATATATATATATATATATATATATATATATATATATATATATATATATATATATATATATATATATATATATAAAATTATGAAGAGGACCAGCACCACTCCGTTTTCAAAAAACACAATAATTTATTGTAGTGTCACAGTGTCTCCAAGCACCCGGAAAACTGAATATTGTGACGGAGTGCGGGTATCACCTTTACTACTGTTATATATATATATATATATATATATATCTGGAAACAGGCGAGCACACACAGGTCTTAATTGAAAAACAAAAGGTGTTTATTAAACAAAAAACTGACGTTTCGGCTAGCACTCTAGCCTTTCTCATGTACTTTGAGAAAGGCTAGAGTGCTAGCCGAAACGTCAGTTTTTTGTTTAATAAACACCTTTTGTTTTTCAATTAAGACCTGTGTGTGCTCGCCTGTTTCCAGATATACATTACTATTTTGCTGTTAGCACCCAGGCAACAAGACTTTTTAAACGAGCTGTGCTGGCTTTTTTTGCTCTTTATATATATATATATATATATATATATATATATATATATATATATACAAAACTGGAGCACTCATCCAAGTGGTGGCAACCGCCTGGGTGCAGTCTTCAAAGATTATGTAGACCAATTTTTGTACAAAAAACGCACTACCAGGTCTTTTCAAGGTGCAAAAAAGAAAAAATATTTATTTTCGACGTTTCGGCTTCTGTACTGAAGCCTTTATCAAGAGGTGTCACCTCTTGATAAAGGCTTCAGTACAGAAGCCGAAACGTCGAAAATAAATATTTTTTCTTTTTTGCACCTTGAAAAGACCTGGTAGTGCGTTTTTTGTACAAAAATTGGTCTATATATATATATATATATATACTGTATATATTTCTATATAGATATATATCTATATAGATATATATATATATATATGACCACATGAGGTCAGTCTTGCTTCAAAATAGAACGGCAGTTCAGGCAATAATATTTTAGTATTTTTTGATCACATCTAATCTGAATGCAAAGGAATTATGCAAATAATTTAAGAAGACTTATTAGTCCTAACAGCAGTGGGTTTTATCATCAGAACTAATTATAGAGGTGAGGCAAATAAAGGGGAAATATTTGTATACGCTTTTATTACTGTAATATTAGAACAGGGCATTTATGTTTGCAGTGTTTGTATTTATGCTATAAAATGCATTTGATATTGCAGCACTTGACATTTTATAAATTGCATTTTAAAGTTTGCCTTAAAATTTCCTCCACATTCTGCTTTGTAGATGAGTAGTATACCTTCCTTAACAGGTAATGCCAGGGGACCCTACTATTGCATTGGCTTTCCTGTAAAACAAGTGTTCAAAAAGCTGTAGAAAATCTAGCTTTTTATTCACCAGTTTGCAATTTCAGCAATCTGGTTGCTTGAGTCCAAATTACCCTAGCAACCATACACTGATTTGAATAAGAGACTGGAACATGAACAGGAGAGGACCTGAATAAAAAGATGAGTAATAAAAACTAGCAATAACAATAAATGTGTAGCCTTACAGAGTATTTGTTTTTTAGATGGGGTCAGTGATCCCCATTTGAAAGCTGGAAAGAGTTAGAAGCAGAAGGTGAATAATTCAAAAACTATTTAAAAAAATAAAAAGGAAAAATGAAGACCAATTGAAAAGTTACATAGAATTAGCAATTCGATAGCCTGCTAAAAGTTATCTTAAAGGTGAACTACCACCAAGAGGTAGTAGGATTAACATTGTTGGTAGATCATATAGGCAGTTACTTGTGAAATCTCAACTCAACTTTTTTTTCTTTTTTTATTAATAGGACTAATAAGTGAGAACAGCGGTTAACACACTTTGTATAATTATTTCTGTTTTATCTTGGTTGTCGTTTTTTTTATAGGTGTGTTAAGCTGGCCATAGATGTTGAGATTTTTAAAAGATCAGATCCTGATCGTGAGACCACGATCTTCTCAGAACGATCATACGATCGTACGAATTTACCATCAACTAAAAAGACCAATTTACCAGGAAAACAAAGGGGAGCTGCCTGCTTGGCCCTGCAAACATAGAGAGATTGCACTGGGACCGACAAAGATTTTTTGACCTGGCCGATCAATTTCCCGACAGATGTCGGCCGAAAAATCGTAAGATGTACGATCGTTCGAATACCACTAACCACACGATAATTGGTCGGGCTTCCCTAAAATCGGTCGTTCGGCAAAAAGAATCGTCGCGTCTATGGGGAGCTTTACTGTCTCATAAATTCCTTTCCTTCTTCCTCACCTACTAGTGATGCAAAGCACTGAACTAAAGGGGTTACTAAAGCTTTATGAATGGCCTATTCAGCCTGATTTTCTCTATCTTGCAATCCTTAGCTGCATGGGTTATAGGGTTCCTCGGTTGTGCTTGACTATGGATGCATACTAGTTGTTAAGGACTCCTATTATTTTTAGACCATAATACCAGTAATGCTGAACTCTCGCTGGCTTAGTCACATTGATTTTTGTCAGCTTGTCCCTGGCAACAGAAAATGTGACTAGTTTAGGACGCACGCTGTTTCCATGTCTCACTGCCCAGACACTGCCCACAGACTTTAATTAAGGGACGATTTTCTATTCTTCCATTCATAAACATCAGACTCAAGAATCAATATTAATCGAATGCAACAATCTACCCCCGTGTTTGAAACAGATGGACGTGGGAGAAGAGTGTTGCTTTTGCACGGGGCATTGGATCCAGGGACAAGCTGTCCAGCAGCAAGAAAAAATCTGATTCACCTAAGATTGATATACACTGGCAAAAATAGCACTTCCAAAATCTGCTGCCCCTCACAGAACAAAGAAACGAACTGGTAAAATACAATCGACACTGGTAAAAGTCAGTTCTGTTCTGTTTATAGGGGTTGTTCACCTTTAAATCAAATTTTGGTATGATGTAGAAACTGATATCGGAGACAGTTTGCAATTGGTTTTTATTTTTTATTATTTGTGTTTTTGTTATTTATTGTTATTTAGCTTTTTAGTCAACAGCTCTCCAGTTTGCAATTTCAAATGACCCTAGCGACCATGCACTTATTTGAATAAAAGACTGGAATATGAATAGGGCAAGGTCCAAATAGAAAAGATGATAAGTGATGAAAAGTAGCAATAACAATACATTTGTAGCCTTACATAGCATTTGTTTTTAGGTGGGTTCAGTGACCACAGTTTGAAAGCTGGAAAGAGTAAGAAAAAAAGGCAAAAATTAGAAACCTATAAAAAAAAAAAAAAAAGAAAAAATGAAGACCAATTGAAAAGTTGCTCAGAATTGGCCATTCTATAACATACTAAAAGTTAACCTGAAGGTGAACCACCCCTTTAAAGGACAAGGAAAGTATTTTTCTTATTCTCCTGTACTGCTCTATAGAAGCTAACATTATCTCTTCTTCAGATGTAAAAATGAACTCACAAGCCTTACTTAATGCCTTACTTCATGTTTGAGCAAGTGCCTTTATCTTAGTGTAGGACTGTTGCACGATAGGACTTCCTTTTCTAGATCTCTGAGGTTTTTTCTTCAACAATACTGCAGATCTGACAAATGGCTTAAGACAGAGCAATCTTTGAAAGAGAGAAAAAGTCGTCTTGCACTGCGGGGTGCCAAATGTTAGGCACCCCAAAGTGATTGTATTGACTTACCTGAAACCCCTGGCTGGTGCTCCTATCAGCAGAAAACTGCACTGGCCTGGGGTTATTCCAGCGAGCACCACGGAGCGATCCTCTTCTTGCTTCTTCTTTCTTCAAATTTCCTGGAGCAGAAGCATGTGCAGTAGAATGAAATAGTTGGCTTTTTAGTTAAAGTTCGGCTTTTCACTGTTGTGAGCATGCGCAGCCGCGAGAAGAAAGAAGAAGCCGGAAGAGGATCACTCCGTGGTGCTTGCTGGAATAACTCTGGCCGGTGCAGTTTTCTGCTGATAGGAGCACCAGCCCTGACTTTCCTTCTCTTTTAAACAAAGGATGACAAGACAGGGTGTATGCATCTCAAAGAAGATGAATTTATTATTAGACGTTCCTTGTCCTTTAAAGAATGTGGTTTTTTTTAATATAGTGACCAGGGCACTTGGCAAATTCAGGACTACAGTTTTTTTCCCTAGTTTCCCACAGTATTGAGGGTAGTGAAAATGAGCGGAGCTCACCCTTCTTGCTGTGTAGCGTGTCGGCCGCAACTCCCGCGATAGTCCAGCAACTCCAAGCCGGAACTTGCAATACTCTCTGTATACCTCAGTTCAGCGCTGGCTGAATCACCCAACGGAGTCGCTACAGTTTTCTTTAGAAAGTGGCTTTTATTCAACACAATATGTGGTTGCATCAGCAGTGGGTAAGTGGTACAAACTTTTTTTCCCTAGTTTCCTATTTATTATTCGTACTCCCTGTTGAGCTGGAGTATGATAGGATGATTTAATAAAATGTTTGCACCAGGGCTAACCAGGAGCCAATCCAAAGACTGCATTTAATGGTCATATATTGGATGACTTGCTAAGTTTTACATTTTTTTTTTAAATAAACTTTTTTGGCATAAAAAATTAAAGCACGAAACCTCAACCTTGCATGGGCAGTGATCTACTACTCCCTATAGAAGCTGTGGAGGAAAGTAGTGGGAAATCTAAGCTAGTTTCTAAGAAGGCCATTACTTGAGACCAGAAGGCAGCTATTACTGGGCAGGCCCAGATTATATGTAAAATGTTGGCCCTGGGGGGTTCCACACTTATGACAGGTATCACCATAACTTTATGTATTCTTAGAGCTATTTTTACCTGCTGAGTTAAAGATTCTTCTCTCTCCAACTTAGGAAACCCTATTGGCTGTCAAAGTATACGTCACACCATCCTCTGTCCAATCATGATGGAATAGCATCAGCTACACTATGTTTCATGCCATTGTCCTCTTAGGCAGAAAATTACCTTATTTGATTGCAGCCCAAGTCAAAAAAATTTAAGATGATGATGACAGTGCAAACGTAATGGGCACTTTAACCATTACCAGTGTTTTTATTGATCTTGATATTGTCACTATTCAGCCAGCTCTCTGATAATCAATTAATACCATAGCCAACCCTTGATATATTTGTAACCAAGCACATTCTCTCTGATACCAGAACTGTTATTGATATGAAACAAGATGTACATAGTAGGGTAGGTGGGTTTACAATGTATTCCAGTAAACCAATGGGCACATCCATTATCAGAATTCACCCAAGAGAGGTCTTAACTATAGGAGGGTGTAAGTAAAAGAGAGAAAATCTACAGAACTAGCACATGGTGTACAAAAACAATTATCAGGAAAGACATTAAAGTGCAAGGAGAGGTAACTATATCCTTGCAATGCAACTATGTTGTTGGTGCATGAGACTTAGTCAAGTCATAAAATGCCGCCACCATAGGTAGATACACAAACACTAACTAACAAGGCCACTAAAGCCCTCTGTAGAGGACATTCATGATGCACTTTCCTCCTCCAAGTCTTCAATAAACTCATAATATTACAGAGGACCCCTTACATGCCACCAGTTCAATTAGAAAATATAGTACAGGCATGGGACCTATTATACAGAATGCTCGGGACATGGGGTTTTCCGGATAATTGTTCTTTCCATAATTTTGCTCTTCATGTCCTAAGTCTACTAGAAAATCATGTAAACATTAAATAAACCCAATAGGCTTCCAATAAGGATTAATTATATCTTAGTTTGGATCAAGTACAAGCTACTGTTTTATTAATACAGATAAAAAAGAAATACTTTTTAAAAATTTGGATCATTTGTATAAAATGGAGTCTGTGGGAGATGGCCTTTCTGCAATTCAGAGCTTTCTGGATAATGGGTTTCTGGATAACGGATCCTATACCTATATAACCTCTGTATGTGATCCTTCAGCCAGTTCTCTTCCATGTAGAATTAGCACCACCGAGACCAACAGACCTGTACTTAAGAAAGCTAAAGTTTATCAGAGACAGTATGAAAAGCCTTGGCAAAATCTAAGAGGACCTAAAAGGGTCTATTCACACTTAATTGTAATCTTTGTAAGTGAATGCTGATTACGACTTGTAATGCCATAACGTTGTGTTCTTTAAGATACCTTAAAATAACTTCACCAGACACAGAAGGGATCTCATCAAAATGTAAAATGACCTCTGACATGGAGAGTAACCAAAGATCCACCCAGAAGTTATTGCAAACTATACCACTTGTCACCTCATCTCTTTTCGACAGACAGTGCCACAAGTTCTGACTTGTGTTACAGACAAAACAAGTAGAATTTGCATATTCTAGAATCCATCTCATAGAAATCTCCCTATACCAGTAATAAAACCCATTTTGCTCTTCTGCTGGCAGTGGGATACTAGGACTTGTAACTCAACAATGATTGGAGTACCACCATAACTTCCCTATAACATTCTATTATTTCTTCTTTTATTTCACAAAGAATCCATCTCTTGCCCTCCAGCTATTGAGCGTCACCTCCAGTAAGAATATATCCATTGGCTGCCGGTTAATATTTCATACTGTACCAATATGTACTTTAGCCTGAAAACAATGTGTAATATTGTGTAATTCCTATAAAAGAAGTTGTGATTCAGTCCATCAAAGCTTCTCGAATGCAGATCTCAGATACGTCAGGCTCAGCATCATGACCCATCCACGGGCACACGCTGTAAAAGTCATTGGCGTCGGTTCTATAAATACACCTAATGTTGGATCTCTGACCAAAATATGACTGGATGGATCACAAGCATAAAGACTGTTTATCTAATGGGAGCAGGTGGAAGGCTTTATTAGGATATTCCACACTCTCATATCAAATCATTTATTCTTGGACTTGTGTGTCAGAAGCAATACGTGCCAATAATGATAAAGGTGAACGAAATCATGGGTTGAAAAAAAATAATATACATGGACAGCTTTCAAATGGAGTTATCGACTGAAATGAAAAGCATGAAAATAGCTAGTTCATTCAATAGACCAACCTGTGGCAAGTAAATTGATACCATATGCTTACAGTTGAGGAGATTTTGGCTCAGTGACTGCACACAGTTCTAGAGGTTCTGAGATCTAGCGACATCAACCCAAATATGTTAATCACCAGCATGGCTGGTTGTAGGGCAATAGCTCTTGGTTCCCAACACCTCCGTGAGAAGATTATAGATAAAAGTACAAAAGACATATGATATTGTGTTATATTTACAGTGTACGTGCAACCTGCAGCCCCCCAGATATTACTGAGCTACAGCCATCACCAACCACTGAAATCAAGGCACACATAACCTGATTAGATTTAGGTGGGGCCTTAATGCACAAACTTTGAGGTGTCCTTCTAGTAAATAGTGCATAGTACATACATAGTACATAGTAAGTAAGGTTGAAAAAAGACACACGTCCATCAGGTTCAACCTTTTAACTTTTTTTAACCTGCCTAACTGCCAGTTGATCCAGAGAAGGCAAAAAAACAAAACAATTTGAAGCCTCTCCAATTTGCCTCAGAGGGGGAAAAAATTCGGACTAGTCCCTGGATCAACTTGTACTATGAGTTATCTTCCATAAACCTGTATTCCTTCACTTGCTAAACACCATCCAACCCCTTCTTAAAGCTATCTAATGTATCAGCCTGTACCACTGATTCAGGGAGACAATTCCACATCTTCACCGCTCTCACTGTAAAAAACCCCTTCCGGATATTTAGGCGAAATATTAATTGCAAAAAATAGTAGTTCCTAGTTTCAGCCTCTTGCTGGGGACTTAATTTAATCTTGACCATACATTTTTTTCCCCTTTGCATATGTCAGGGTCAAGATTAAAATAAGCAAGTGTAACATAAAGTTTCCACCATCAATGTTTATCGCATTGCTTCTTGCCACACATCACCAAAGCTCATTGTAATGTAGCCCCTGGCACTGATCGTCTTCATTCAGTCATCATGTTTGAGAAATGATCTAAAACAGTGATCCCCAACCAGTAGCTCGTGAGCAACATGTTGCTCTCCAACCCCTTGGATGTTGCTCCCAGTGGCCTCAAAGCAGGAACTTATTATTGAATTTCAGGCTTGGAGGCAAGTTTTGGTTGTATAAAAACCAGGTGCACTGCCAAACAGAGTCTCAATGTAGACTGACAATCCACATAGGGGCTACCAAATCACCAATCACAGCCCTTATTTGGTACAAAGTAATAAAGTATTCAAAGTATAATATGTATTAGGGTTCTTTTAGCTCAAAGGAGTATTAATGTAATTGTTTTAGATCTCCCCTGATCTGTGCCTCTTCACATCTCTTACTTGAGTTGGTAAAGTAGAGGCTCCCAACGTGAGGGGAGGCAAATAGTGGGTGGCAGAACCAAGCGTGTCCAGCAGTTAAGATACAATTTTGTGTCAAGGCTGATTTTTTGTTATGGATACACTATAGAAACGATTGCCAAAACAATCATTAATCTCTGTCTATATAATGAGCTACCAGCTTGTGAACAAATATCAAAACCACAAATGTGCGTGTGGGTTTTGAACCCAAAAAGTTTCCAGAGGTTCATGACTCATGAGTGTTGCCATTGAGATGTGTTGAAGATTAGAAAATAGTTTTAAGATCGGGTGATGGTCAGTAATCAGGGGGTGTAACTATAAAAGGAACGGATCCTTTGACTGCTGGAGGTATAGGAGGCCCAGTTGGGCACTGACAGTTTCTGGACAGAGAGGTGTTACAAAGAGCAATCTGTGTATGGCCCCAGTTCTAGCAGTCTTTGTACAGTGATGGGGGACAAGCTCATACAAAGTGGTTAGATGGAACGGAACAGGCTGCAGCACACTGTTCTCTGGGATCATTGACATGGACAGCTGGTACTGGAGAGACTGGTGGTATGAAGCTCCCTGCTACAACTGATACAATTTGTAAACTCTGCCAAAGCTTAGCTTCACCCTCTGCATATTGAGTTTGATTAGAAAAATTTTGGTGTACAAGTTGCTCTTTAGTTTTTCTGCCTAATGTTTGTTACATATTAGGGGGCTGTTCACCTTTACGTTGACTTTTAGCATATTATTAGTCGATTAGCAACTTTTTTAATTGGCCCTTAATTTTTAATAGTTTTTTATTTACTTCTTATTCTGCCTCTTAAAAATGGGTGGAGTACCTACGGGTCATTTGTGGGTTACCTGCAAAAAAAGTACGGCTTGTGGGTAGGACTTTCAGATGCAGGTATAGATGTGGGTTGGCAGTTGTGCGGGTTTGCAGGTTGCGGTAAACTGAAGGTTCACCTTGAGCTTCAATTTAGATCTAACTCCCTTATTATCAAGAGGTGCATGCACCTTCCAAAATGTTATAGGGGGTCATTTATCCAGGAAGGCAGTGTGCAATGTGTAAAAAACTAGTGGAATTGATGATTTGCAATTTGCCCACTGTTGGAAGTCTCTGAGCTTCCTAGATTTGGCAGGGCTGTATTCATGAAGGGCAACCCCTACCTGTAACTCCGTCATTCAGTAAGGTGCAGATGGTATTGTGTACTCCAATGCACTTCCTCCCCAGGTCTAAGTAAATAGCCCATTATATAAGTATCATACTGGGCAAAGAGGGGTTCTGTTAAGCACAAACTACTAAAGTGTTGGCAGCGCCGGATTCACTGGGTGGGTGCCCCTAGGCCCTAGGCTCTGCACGGTCCTAGCGCCCACCCGCACTACCACACGCTGGTGCAAAAGCGCCAGCGTGCGAGCGCCGGAGCACTGGGGAGCTCAGGCTCCCCACAGAGCAGCTGGGCGGCATGCCGCCCCCAAAAATGTGCCGCCCTAGGCCCTGGCCTATGTGGCCTCGCCACAAATTGGGGCCTGAGTGTTGGTTTTCCCCCTTAAAAGGGAACTAAGGCATTAAAATGGTCAAAAATGCAATTTTTTTTTATACTGCACTTATTGCACCAGCCTAAAGTTTCAGCTTGCCAATAGCAGCAATGATCCAGGACTTCAAACTTGTCACAGGGGGTCACCATCTTGGAAAGTGTCTTTGACACTCACATGCTCAGTGGGCTCTGAGCAGCTGTTGAGAAGCTAAGCTTAGGGCTCGTCACTAATTATCCAGCAGAAAATGAGGTTGCACTGAAATATACAAGCCCAGGCCTAGGGCAGCAGGATTTTAGGGAGTGGCTTGCTGCCCAACCACACAAACATTAGTTCAGAAACACTGGGGATGCGCAGCCAATTCCCGTTGCTCCCGTCCCAATGAAAATTAATAAAAGGCAGGGGACAGGAGCTACGAACAGCAGCGGGCCTAGGGGAGCCTGCTATGTAAATCTGGCCCTGGTAATATAAGCCTATGCTACAAGGCTGATTATTACATTCTGATGCTAATTGCACTGGTTTCTGTGCTGCCATGTAGTAATTATCTATATTAATTACTAATCAGCCTTATATTGTGACATTTCTATTCTATGTGTACTGTATATTGTGAGTGGGTCCCTAAGCTCAGTAAGTGACAGCAGCACAGAGCATGTGCAGTGAATCAGCAGAAAAGAAGATGGGGAGCTACTGGGGCATCTTTGGAGACACAGATCTTTACTGCTAAAGTGCTGTGTTTGCCTTGGGCTGGTACAGAAGCACAAAACATAATATACAAAATTTCTACCTACTTCTTTAGTTAATCTTTACTTCTCCTTTAAAATGCCTACATGCGATACATATAACATATAGGGGGTTATTTATCAAAGTCCAAATTTATCTCAATATTTTCTGCTGCAAACTCCGATCAAATCCTCTCTTGTTTTTTGCGCTTAACTATTATTACATTTTCCCGGAAATTCGCTTTACGGGAAAAAAAAACGATGTTCACGATTTTTTCGGATTTTTAATCAGATTTTCACAATTTTTTCTGATTTTTCACCTGAAAACTCTGAAAAGGGGTATTGCCCGAAACCCAGCGCACATCAAAAAATCATTGGGACTTTTCCCCTTTGACTTATATGCAACCTCGACAGGTTTGAGATGCCGGATTTTCCGATTCTGACTTTTCCATCCTCTGGATTTAATGAATTCTGAAAAATTAGTGATTTTTTTAAAAGTCAGATTTTATTAAAAAAAAATCACGACTTTTTCATGATTTTTGCATTCTGATAACCCTCTAAGGGGCAGATTCACTAAGGGTCGAATTTCGAAGTAAAAAATACTTCGAAATTCGACCCTCGAATTGAAATCCTTCGACTTCGAATATCGAAGTCGAAGGATTTAGCGCTGATCCTTCGATCGAACGATCGAAGGATTTTTCGTTCGATCGAACGATTAAATCCTTCGAATCGAACGATTCGAAGGATTTGAATCCAACGATCGAACGAAAATCCTTCGATCAAAAAAAGGTTAGCAAGCCTATGGGGACCTTCCCCATAGGCTAACATTGACTTCGGTAGGTTTTACCTGCCGAAGTAGGGGGTCGAAGTTTTTTTTAAAGGGGAAGTACTTCGACTATCGAATGGTCGAATAGTCGAACGATTTTTCGTTCGATTCGTTCGATTTCGTTCGAATTCGAACGAATTTAACCAATTCGATGGTCGAAGTACCAAAAAAATACTTCGAAATTCGAAGTATTTTTCATTCGAATCCTTCACTCGAGCTTAGTGAATCTGCCCCTTAGTGTACATTTTCATGAAGGGATTATGTAAGTATTTATAAATATCATTCATTTTGAATAAATACAGTCAAAAAAACAAGTGTGTTGCACACTGCAAACCTGCAAAGTCTTAATATTTCCACTTCTCATCTGTATTCTGAACCTGCATTTCTGAACACTCAGAATAAAGTACTGTCCAGTATTTATCCTTAGCAAATTATAGTGTATACAGAATCTTAAGTGCAGTAAGGCAAGGCTGATTTGCAGAAGCCTGGGCATGAGTGGTGGGTGTCTGCATGCTGAAAGCAACAACAACAAACATACAACAATGTTTTATAATGCAGATTCACTTTGAAGAAAAGACGGAGCTTGCTGCTGTTTTAAATGATGTTGTAAATATAAGAGGATTTTATAATGCAGCGTTTTGATGTGTGTCATGTTAAACAAGGTAGTAAAGAAGAAGAAATTGATCTCCCTATCTCTGCATTTCTCTGTCTCCATGGAGTATATTTACTGTATGAAAGAGCTCTGCACAGTTTGCCAGAGGGAAATTTGACCTAATAGATTAATCTCTCCCTATGATAAACTTTATTATGTTCTTTGGTTCTGACGGCACACTGATTCGGGGAATCAGTTCTCCCCCAACTGTGAAAGAGGAGAACTGATTCTGATTCACTGCTTTAGGGTAGGGGCACACTGGGCGATTCGGGAGATTTAGTCTCCTGGCGAATAATCGCCTCGTCTTTGCGGCGACCAATCTCCCAGAACGCCTTCCCTCTGTCTTGCGCTGGCTAAAATGAAAAATCGCCTGCGCTAAAGCACCCGTGGCGCTTTGTATTCTGAAGTCGCCCGAAGTTTCCTTGTGAGGCAACTTCGGGAAAACAAAGACAGAGGAAAGGCGTTCGGGGAGATTGGTCGCCGCAAAGACGAGGCGATTAGTCGTCAGGCGACTAAAGCAGTGAATCAGAATCAGTTCTCCTCCTTCACAGTTGGCTTCTGCTACATTGTTTCAGGAATCAGAACCAGCAGTGCATAGAAAATAAACACAGAGATACTGCTGTTAGCAATTACACTTACAAACAACATTAGAACTATGGTTTAATTTATGGGAAATAAATATCATATACTTTCTTTATGCAAAAAGCAGTGTCAGACTGGAGGAGGGGTATTAACAAGTACTTTAGATTAATTTTATAGGGAATTCTATAATGTGAAACGAGGTCAGGAATAACACTGTAGTGTAAGGAGATGTATAGCTGTGAGTGCCACTTGCTGGCAGCTTGGAACACTGTGCAGGTGACAGTTACATTAAGTTTATGGTTTAGCCCAGGTTTGCAGAAACCTTTATTAATGATTGGTTAAAATGGAAAACTGTAGGAAACACAAACATGCATATACGTATTATTATTCTTTATCTCATTAATGGTTCCTAGGCTAACAAGCCAATAACTTGAGTTGATTAAGAGAAAAATGAAAAGCATTTACCCACGACCAATTGGATTCCAGACCCAGGGAGATTCCTGCAACTGTCAGCCTGCGATCTTCCAAAGGCTCCTCTCCTAGCTGGCCCGGTCCCTGTAAAAAGTTTCCGGAAAGATTTGCTGCACTAGAAGTTACATCCATTGCTGAAAGATTCCTACAAGCCTCTTGATAGTCACTGTCAGCTGCCATTCTGCCCCGAAGAGAGCGATTTTGGACAATGAAGATCCATGGAAAACCTATTTACGCTGATCATGTTTGCTTGCTAATTTTACCTGCACAAGTTCTTGGAATGGAAGCCGGTGAGGAAACATGAGACAAACAAGTAAACTCTTCCCTCACAAGTGACTTCTCAAGTATTCCAGCAGCCTCCCCATGCACTGCTCACTGCCATCCTTCTCATATACTCATTCTCGCTGTCCAGGCCCCTCCAGGCCTTGTTTTCTCAAAGAAAATTAATTACTGGGGCCACAGCATAATTATAACATCACAGACAAAGAGGCAGTTTAAATAACTTAAAGGGATCCTGTCATCGGAAAACATGTTTTTTTCAAAACGCATCAGTTAATAATGCTACTCCAGCACTGAAATCCATTTCTCAAAAGAGCAAACATATTTTTTATATTCAATTTTGAAATCTGACATGGTGCTAGACATATTGTCAATTTCCCAGCTGCCCCATGTCATGTGACTTGTGCCTGCACTTTAGGAGAGAAATGCTTTCTGGCAGGCTGCTGTTTTTCCTTCTAAATGTAACTGAATGTGTCTCAGTGAGACATGGGTTTTTACTATTGAGTGTTGTTCTTAGATCTACCAGGCAGCTGTTATCTTGTGTTAGGGAGCTGTTATCTGGTTACCTTCCCATTGTTCTTTTTTTTGGCTGCTGGGGGAAAAGGGAGGGGGTGATATCACTCCAACTTGCAGTACAGCAGTAAAGAGTGATTGAAGTTTATCAGAGCACAAGTCACATGACTTGGGGCAGCTGGGAAATTGACAATATGTCTAGCCCCATGTCAGATTTCAAAATTGAATAGAAAAAAATCTGTTTGCTTTTTTGAGAAATGGATTTCAGCACAAAATTCTGCTGGAGCAGCACTATTAACTGATTCATTCTGAAAAAAAATTTTTTCCCATGACAGTATCCCTTTAACACAAGAATGGGGAACCTGCCACTATGGTTCTTTGTGATGTTTCTTAAATCCTATTTGTGCATTCTCGAACCTCCCTTTTTGTGTTTTGTTTTAAATAAATGCAATAGCAGGCTGCCATGACAGGGTTCTTCTCCCGCCCACTATTTAAATCCCACCCATGATCATGGCATCAGAGATCAAGTAAAAGTAAGAAACATTTTCAGGGTAGTTCAGCGTTAAATGAACTTTTACTATGGTTTACACAGGGCTATTCTAATTTCCAATTGGACTTCATTTATTTATATATATATATATATATTTTTCATTATTTTGTTTGTTCTTCAGCAGGTCTCCACTTTGGAATTCCAGCAGCTATCTAGTTGCTAGGAGACAGTTTACCCTAGTAACCAGCAGTGGTTTCAAGGAGAGAGACTGGAAGATGAACAGGAGAGGGCCTGAATAGAAAGAAAGTAATAAAAAAATAACATTAACAATAAAATAGTATCCTCGCAGAGCAGTTGTATTTTCGGCTGCTGGGGCCAGTGACCCCCATGTGAAATACAGTATGGAAAGAGGCAGATGAATAATTAAATAAATACAAAATAATGCAAAATATACAAAGTAAAAAATGAAGACCAGCTGAAAAGGTGGTAAGAAAAGGACATTTTATAATTTATTAACGTTAACTGAAAGGTTAAATACTCCTTTTATAATCAGTAGGGGTAATGGAAAGGGGTTTTGTAAATGAGCCCTTCCTTGCACAGAGATTGATAGTATATTGTAAATACCTCTAGGCACCTGCATTGGACTCAAAATGTTCATGTTTTTTTTGCACAAAGTGCAATGTTTCCCCCTGGAATTCCATCATCGTAGTGGGATACCTCTAAGTTCAGTTTAGCATCTATTTTGATGATGACAAATTAGGTGCAAGTTGGGGTGCTATCTGGCTCGAATGGCACACTGGTGCAACCTGCAAGTAGCTGCAAGTTGCTTGGAATATATACCGGAGCAAGCAGCTTTTTTAGATAGAACTTAAAGGTCCCTTTGAGTTAACTCTTAGTATGTTATAGAATGGCTAATAACTTCAATTGGCCTTCATTTTTTTTTTATAGTTTTTGAATTATTTGCCATCTTTTTCTGACTCTTTACAGCTTTCAAATGGGGGTCACTGGCCCCATCTAAACAACAAATGCTCTGTAAGCAATGTCAAATTTATATGGAGAGAAAACACTGCCCTCTAGTGTCTGTGAGCTTCCCGGGGGTTCACTGTTGTGCTTACATTATTCATTGTGACTTTTTGGTAACCACATACAGCAAACATGTTAAAAATTGTAATCTAAAAGGCCCCATGTTAAATTTTCTCTTTTTCCATCTTCATGTATGTAGAACAAATTAGGACTATATATAACATTTGCTTTTGCATTGGAATGGAAATGGAGTCCGTTACATACCGTATGTTAATATACACCGCACAAGTGAAAACAATGGAAGCCAGAAGCTAAGCTTCTTGGTAGTGATGGGCGAATAAATTTGCTAGGCACGAATTTGCGGCGAATTTCCACGTTTCCCCACCAGCAAATTCAATTTGCGAAACTGCAGTGAAAAAAAAGATGTAAAAACATTTTGGCATGTGTTGGAAAAACCGTCACGTGTCAACATTACTCGGAGGCCCATTGACTTTAACGATGGCGTCAAAATTGTCGCAAGCATCAGAATTGGCACGGGCGTCAAAATCTGCATTTCTGGCAAAACGGAACAAATTCGCCCATCACTACTTCTTGGTAGCAGGCCTGGACCTTGGCATTATGTTTCTGTTACTGCTCCGTTAATATAAACATTTATTTCCAAGCAACCATGGGTGTTTATTATGGATTGTGTAACCATACAATTTCTTATTAATTAAAGGGCACAGAGGAGAAGACGGTAAAGGCACTAATTCCCATGAGGTTAATATGTGTTTGCAGTTGATATTTAGATGTCGGGCACCAGGCCAGCATAGCAATTGGTATTCCTGTGCTTAATCCCACCAGTTCCTTGTCAGAGTGCTATGCAGTGCAGCTGGCTGGGGCCTTAGAATTAACATTCCCGTGTTAATCAATCACAGTGTCAGAGCAGCCTAATTATGGGAGCCTAATAAGGTCTTGTTTATTATGTTTCTACAATGTTTATTAAACGGACACATCTTGTTTTTTATTTATATTATTTAGTGGGTCATTAAATATAAGCACAATTTGCAAGGTCTCAGTGTGGTTTTCTATTGGGCGCTGCTTTACATTTTACACTTCATTCCCCAGTACTTTACAGATATTATATTTCATTCCCATGAGTCCCTGCGCCAGTGGAGCTTACAATATAAGTCCCTATTACATTTGCACACTCTAGAGCAGTGATCCCCAACCAGTGTCTCAGGAGCAGCATGTTGATCACAACCCCTTGGATGTTGCTCCCAGTGGCCTCAAAGTAGGTGCTTGTTTTTGAATTCCAGGTTTGGAAGCAAGTCTTGGTTGGGTAAATACCCAGTGTACTGCCAAACAGAGACTCCTGTAGGCTACCAGTCCACAGAGGGGCTACCAAATAGCTAATCACAGTCTTTATTTTGTACCACGCAGGAACAAAATCAGACTGGGGTATGCACGGCCCCAGGGGCTGCTACCCCAGATGCCCCCACACCCCTTCTATGGCACCCACCTGCTCACCCACCGCCAGGCCCTCCCTGTGCCTCTGCACCATCCATATTAATTAGCTTTTTATGCAATCAGGGAGGGTGGGCAGGGGGGAGTAATGGGGAGGCCACAATCAGGTCTGGATCGAGGGAGGGATGGCAGGAGCTGGGGAGCAATGGTGGAGGACAGAACAGGTATGGATTGAGGGAGGGCAGCAAGGAGCAATGGAGGAAGCCAGATCAGGTCTTGATCGAGGGAGGGTGACGGAGGCCAGAATAAAAAAATGGATTGAGTTTGGTTGGGCAGGACCCACAAGGGCTCATTTGGTTTCTTCCCGGTGTCCCACTGGCCCAATCCAACCCTGCCCAGGAACATTTATTCATGCTAGCTTTGCTCCACAACTCTTTTTACATCTGAATGTTGCTCATAGGTAAAAAAGGTTGTGGACTACCATTCTAGGGTCAATTGTATTAGGTGCCAACTGTATGTTTTAGAGTGTGAAGGTAAATTAGAAGGAAGTAGTAGAGGGAGAACACAAATTATTCCATATACATAATGCCCTGACTGAAATCAAACCTAGGACTCCAGCGCACCATTCTCAGTCAGCTCTTTCACTTAAACTATTCATCTCGCTTGGCTGATAACTCACAACAACAAGTGCATGGAGAATAATGTTCTATCTCTGGGGGGTGGCAGCTAAGGCCACATATAAGCTGGTCCATTATACAGTAAGAGAATGCTGTCTGTAATTTATATATGTATTGTATACTGTAAAAGCACCCCTATATTACAACTGGTTGATTGGCATCCAGAAAGCTCTGACTCCATTTTATCCAAATAATCCAAGAGCCATTACAATACATGTATGGGATCCATTATCCGAAAACCCGTTATCCAGAAAGCTCAAGATCATTGATCTCCCATTGACTCCATTTTATCCAAATAATCCAAATGTTTAAAAATGATTTCCTTTTTCTCTGTAGTAATAAAACTGTACCTTGTACTTGATCCAAACTAAGATATAATTAATCCTCACTGGAAGCAAAACCAGCCTATTGGGTTTGATTTTCTAGTAGACTTAAGGTATGAAGATCCAAATAAGGAAAGATCTGTTATCCGGAAAACCCCAGGTTCTAAGTATTAGTAAACCGGCGCCATTGTTAGTATTATGTTCATAGCAATCACAGCATCGAAAATGTCTCCTACCAGATGAGGATTTTCCAGAGCCATTACAGTCAGCACTTGTCAGTCCCCTTCTCAAAAAGTCATTAGGTTAGACTGATTGTATCCTAGTACATCTTCGAACCTTCATTTCCTGGAAATGTTATTGGGAAAGCCATAGCAATCCAACTGGAAGACCACCTGTCGATTTTTCACTTTTATGACCAGTTTCAATCTGGCTTTAGTAAATGACACAGCAGAAAAAAAACTGCCGGAGATGAATGACCTGCTTATGGCACTAGACAGATAAGGCCAGGCATTATTAACAGGGTTACTACTATTTTTTTTTCTAATAAAAGGCTACTCTAACCTGATCACACAGGGAGTCTGTTTCTTGAAGGTTACTGTATTCATACGGATATATTGCCTCTACCACCAGAAAAACATTGAGAAATAGTTTCCAGTTGCCTTTGACAGTGTCAGAAAAGCTCAGTAAAGAAGTTCAATGAGGAATTATTCTCCAAAAAAAAAATTCTGTGCACCAGATTGTTGCTAAATTTAAAGTTTTTTTTTTATGCCCATTCTAATGCCTCACTGCATCTTCCCCAGGAGTCCCTACTCAAAGATAGGTGAGCGGGGGAGGGAGGGATTCATTAATACTATGCTTCCTCTAGTTTCTCTAGTTATGCCACTGCCTGAGCAGATATATTAGTATTCAAGGTCAGGATTTCTCTGCAAGTTATTTGAGTAAAAATATGTATTTGTTTTGTATTTATGATGACATGAAGGGGCAGATTTACCTAGGGTCGAATATCGAGGGTAAATTAACCCTCGATATTCGACCATCGAAGTTAAATCCTTCGACTTCGAATATCGAAGTCGAAGGATTTAGCGCAAATAGTTCGATCGAACGATCGAATGAAAAATCGTTCGATCGAACGATTAAATCCTTCGAATCGTTCGATTCTAGGGATTTTAATCCATCGATCGAACAATTTTTCTTCACCTAAAAAAAGCTACCAAAGCCTATGGGGACTTCGGTAGCTTTTAGGTGGCAAACTAGGGGGTTGAAGTTTTTTCTTAAAGAGACAGTACTTCGACTATCCAATGGTCGAATAGTCGAACGATTTTTAGTTCGAATCGTTCGATTCGAAGTCGAAGGTCGAAGTAGCCCATTCGCTAGTCGGAGTAGCCAAAACAACCATTCAAAATTCGAAGTTTTTTTCCTCTAATCCTTCACTCGAGCTAAGTTAATGGGCCCCGAAGAGTTATTTAGTGGTGGGCATCGACAGGGCCACCATTGGAAATCATGGGGCCCCGTACAACAACATTTATCCTTCGATCCCCGCCCCAGATCTCGCTTACCCCACACCACAGTTAAAAAACCACACAGACATCAGCGCTAAAAACTGTAAAACCCTCCCAAACATGAGTTATAAAAAGCCATTGATGGTCAGGGCCCCCTTATAAGTTAAAAAAAAAAAAACTGTGGCACCAGGGCCCCCCATAAAAGATTTTTAAAAATCATTGGTGGTCAGGGCCCCCCCTACAAGTTAAAAAAAATAATTGGTGACCAGGGCCCCCCTACAAGTTAAAAAAAACAATGGCGCCCAGGCCCTCCATAAAAGTTTTTAAAATCATTGGTGGTCAGGGCCCCCCCATAACAGAGTATTAAAATAATACATTGGTGGCCAGGGGTTTAATAAAATAAAAAAAACACACATTGGTGTTCAGTAGAAACAAACTCGTGGCTTCAGGACTTCAACTTCGGCTCCTGTTGTGGCTTCGGGGCTTTTTGCAGCTTCAGGACTTCAACTGCGGCTCCTTTCGTGACTTTGGGTCATTTTGCGGCTTTAGGACTTCAAGTTCAGCTCATTTCGTGACTTTGGGTCTTTTCACAGCTTCAGGACTTCAACTACGCATGTTCGGGACTTCGGGTCTTCACGACTTTCAAGGACTGTCAAGGGGGACTCAGCTATTTCAAAAAGTGCAGCACAGCCGGGCCCCTCTTTAGGTCCAGGCATGGTACAGCAGTACCCCATATGCAACCCTGATAGCGGACCTGGGCATAGACTTCTCGTCCCTATTGTACCACAAATACACATCACCTGTAATATAACTATCAGGACCAAATGTCCATTTCAAAGCACAGAGTACTCCCATAATCCACAATTTTAGAGACAAGTAACTAAACAAGAAACCTGGAATATCTTGATTATTAATATAGGCTGGACAAATGTTTAGGCCAGTGGTTTCAAAACTGTGGAATTGGCCCCCTTGGGGGGACTAGAGCAGTGGCAGGTTGGAGCTTAGCTTAAACTCCAGTTAGGGCAAGAATCAGGGAGAATGGACATTAGCTCTACTAGATACACCTAGAATCCCACCTGGAAGGTTAATTAGAAAGAGATTTGGGCTAAATATGTATTTGCTGTCTTAGTTATGCTTGCAAGTGAATGACTGATAAACCAATATTCTCCCATGACTGTACTATAAAGGATAATGTAAAATTGATGAGGGGGCTATTCTAAGAACTTTTGCAATGTACCTTCATTATTTATTTATTTTTTTAATTCCAAGAAATTAAGGGATACATGTACAGTTAATATGAAATAATTTTGTTACAACAGTTGTTACAACTCTCATCAATTTCGCATTCACTTATTTTAAAGGTTTACTTATCCTATAAACTAACAGGAGCCCTGGCCAAAGGTTGCACCATCGAGAGGTCCCAACTCTACACTGTTGAAGAATGTTGTACCAGGGTAGTATCCAATCAGTGACAAGCTTTTTTAAGACAGCTGCAGGTTGAACAATGAAATGAAACATCTGCCAAGGGTTACTGCATAGGTACAAATGTTCCCAGTGTTTATCAGTGTTGGACTGGCCCACGGGATACCAGGAAAACTCCCGGTGGGCCCAGGTGTCAGTGGGCCCTCATGCTGCTAAACATTTAGCCTATTCCATGGCCATTCCCTGTTTCTATGAGAGCAAAGAGGCTAAATAGATGGATTAATAGTTTATAGTATGTATAACTGAAAGAGACTAGGAGAATAGAAGTTGAGCGAGGAGAGGAAGAATAATAGTACTGAGAGTGGGCCCCTGGTCTAAATTTTCTTGGTGGGCCCCTGGTCTAAGGTTTTTGGGTGGGCCCCTAGTGTCCCAGTCCGACACTGGTGTTTATAATGGACCCCCTGTGAGCTCCTATATCTTAAAAAAGTAT
Source organism: Xenopus laevis (assembly GCF_017654675.1). Classification (NCBI taxonomy): domain Eukaryota; kingdom Metazoa; phylum Chordata; class Amphibia; order Anura; family Pipidae; genus Xenopus; species Xenopus laevis. The sequence goes on along the minus strand of NC_054379.1, from coordinate 150,159,928 downwards.
ATATCCACTGTTCACCTCAAAGAGCATTACATAGCCCATTGTTTCATCTATATCCCCCAATTCCATCACAAAGTGCATTGCATACCCCAATCTCTATCCTATAATCCCTGCAAAAGTACATTACCCAATCCACTGCTCCCCCACATAATCCACATGGAGAACAAATATTTAACTTTCTGCCTAATTAAAACTGAAATATTAACAGAATTGCTATGTTATTTTTATACTTACCTTTTCCTATGTCAGTGTCACACAAGTGCAATTCCAATCCATTTGATGCAGTGACTAATAAGGGAAGGCATTTATATGCTTGCGCTGGGCCTTCCGTAGAACAATTGGGCTCTGGGCCAAGCAAGGCAGAAATCATTCCGACAGCAAATCCATTCCCAATGTGTTCCCTGATGTCACAGTAAAGATCTGTCACGAAAGTGCCACTAGAAAAAGGTTGTGCTGCTCAAGCTTATATTGTTATTTACTGAAATAAGCACAGACAATGAGCAGTTCACATATAACGCAGCCAAATCAGTATCGATTTTATATCTTGAGAAGGTATCATCTCCGCCTATTGTGCACCCTTCCTTTGTTCACTGGCAGTTCTGACTGTGGATAAGCACCGCACAGCACAAAGGGTGATGGATGATCTCTGAGATCAATAGGCTATTTTCCAAACTCCTCGAAGCCGGGAAATTTCTATTTTTTTTTTTTAAGCACAATCACTGCACTGGGAAATGTGAAATATGACAGAAGCCACTTGCCCCATTTACTCTGTGGCAACAATGTGATGTTATCTCTTTGCTTTCTATCATTCCTATAATATGTGTAATTCTGGTAGGATAACAGTTCTTGCTCTGCGCCTTTCAGTGGGAACAGATATGGAATGAGAAGCCCCATTATATGTAATGCAACCATAGAACAGTAATGCACCTGGCAATCCAAAGCTTGGACTAGAAATACAGGTATGGAATCAATTATCCAGAAACCAGTTATCTAGACAGTTCCGAATTACGGGAAGGCCATCTCCCATAGACTCAATGAAAATTTTTAAAAATGATTTCCCTTTTCTCTGTAATAATAAAACAGTACCTTGTACTTGATCCAGTACAGTACTCCCACTCCCGTAATCTGCAATTTTAGAAAAGAGTAACTAAACAAGAAGCCTGGAGTTGTATCTCGAATATTAATATACGCTGGGCAAATTTTTAGGCCAGTGGTTTCCAAACTGTGGAATTGGCCCCCTTGGGAGGGACTGGAGCAGTGGCCGGTTGGAGCTTAGCCTAAACTCCAGTTAAGGCAAGAATCAGGGAGAATAAAGCAGTATTTCATCCAAACTAAGATATAATTAATCCTTATAGGAGGCAAAGTCATCCTATTATTTAATGATTTTACAATAGACTTAAGGTACAAAGATCCAGATTACAGAAATATGCATTATCTGGAAAACCCCAGGTCCCGAGCATTCTGGATAACAGCTCCTGTACATGTACTGTAAATGGGACTAGGGATTCTATCTCTACACCAGGGGTCCCCAACCTTTATTACCTGTGAGCCACATTTAAATGTAAAAAAGGGTAGGGGAGCAACACAAGCATGAAAAATGTCCCAGTCCCAGTGGATGCCAAATAAGGACTGTGATTGGCTATTTAATAGCCCCTATGTGGACTGGCAGATTACAGGAGGCTCTGCTTGTCAGTACATCTGGTTTTTATGCAATTAAAACTTGCTTCCAAGCCAAGAATTCAAAAATAAGCACCTGGTTTGAGGCCACTGGGAGCAAAATCCAAGGGGTTGGTGAGCAACATGTTACTCACGAGTCACCGGTTGCGGCTCACTGCTCTAGACCTATGGCCAAGAAAATCAATGCCTATGAAGCTGTGGCCAAAAAGACCAGTACAATACCACACGCCAGCCTTTTTTTTCCATGAAGAGCTGTGTTGGCCCAGGCTCTGAGTAATTGAAATCACTGGGAGGCCTAAAAAACTGCTGTAACTCAAGTCTATTTCTTTCAAACCACTGCCTGGTTTCTAGGTTTATTTGGACAATAGAAACTAGATAATTGCTGAAATTGCAAACTGGAGAGCTGCTGAATAAAACTCAGTAACTCAAAAACCACAAATAATAAAAAATTAAAACCAATCGCAAATTGTCTCAGAATATCACTAAAATCTAATTTAAAGGTGAACATCCCCTTTAACATGGTTGTTTACTTGGTCACAAATTCGTAATCGTCAATTTGGGTCAACTGGGCACAAGCGGGGAGGTGCCTGGAGCAGGTGCCTAGAGAGAAATGTAATATTGCCACGTGTTATCTTTTATATAAAACAGTTTATTAATGGCAACATTAGCACTTCATTCATTGCATTACCTGCGGTGAAACTAAAATAAAATCTCATTATCTGTTTGGTTAGTAGAATGATGTAAAGGCTGTAATTAATGCAAAGCGGAGATAGACGCGATAACACGCCACCAGATAATGATGAAGGGAAGATGCAAATGAAATACAGACTCTGTAGGGGTCAGAAAATGACGCAAAAATGTATTTATAGATCTAATTTGAACCTTCTTATGTGAAATATTCCCAAAATAAAGCCAGCGCTAGACTTTGTAGAACACCAGGCTATGTCCTACTTGACTATTACACAAATATATTGTTGGTCAGTGACTTATACAGATATGGAACCTGTTATCCAGAATGCTCGTAACCTGGGTTTTTTCTTTAATTTGGATCTTCATACCATAAGTCTACTAGAAATCTTTTAAATATTAATTAGGGCAGATTTATTAAGGTTCAAGTTGTTTTATCCATGAAAATTCGAGTTGTATTTTTTGGTCACATTTTCGGGTTAAAAAAAAACTTGAATTGTTCGAGTTATTAAACTCGAATATTCAAGATTTATTATACTGACCCTGGAAATAGCTTGAATCCGAAAATACACCATCTGAACCTGTTGAGGTCATGTAGATCAGTGGCGGAGGTCCCTTGAACTATTGGGAGATGTTAACAGCCTGCAAGATGTTTTTTCGGAGGGTTTTGCCCGAAAACTCGAATGATTCGAGCGATTTGAGTTTTTTTTTCTTTGGTGCTCATAGCATTAATAAGTGTGTATTTTGGCTCTGATACTTCAAGTGAGTGTGTCAGGATAGCAGTTTTTCACTTTATTTATTAATCGTCTTTTGTACTGTATAACTTTATTAAGGCTAACTTTATGTATTTATTTGCCTCTTATGGATAAACTGCTTTGGGCGGTAACTTAATTATGATGTCCTTGTTATGAGTATTTAAACCTTGTTACTGTTTCTTCAGTTGTGCCTATGATTAAGTGCGGATGCGCACGAAACGCGGTAGAGGTATTGTTTTAGATGGATTAATAAAATGGCATTTTAACAAACATCCAATTGGTGGAAGGTGTGATAAAGTTGTTTTCTATTGATTAATTATATCTTAATTGGGATCAAGTACTGTTTTATTATTAAAGAGAAAAGGGGAATCAGAAAACTACCAGCAGAAAACTGCACCAGGCCGGGGTTTTTCCAGTGAGCACCATGGAGCGATCCTCTTCCTGCTTCTTCTTTCTTCTCACGGCTGCACATGTGCATTACAGTGAAAAGCCAAACTTTAACTACAAATGTGGCTATTTCATTCTACTGCACATGCGTCTGCCCCAGGAAATTTGAAGAAAGAAGAAGCCGGAAGAGGATTGTTCCGTGGTGCTCACTGGTATAACCCTGGGTCAGTGCAGTTTTCTGCTGATAGGAGCACAGGCCAGGGGTTTCAGGTAAGTACATACATTCACTTGGGAGTGCCTAACATTTGGCACCCCCAAGTGGTTAACGACTTTCCTTCTCCTTTAACACATTTGAGAAATAGTTCCTTTAATTGTTCTTTATATATTATCTTTTAGAGTACCTTGGTCCTGATCAAACATACTGGCATCCATGGAAATCTCAGTTTCTTTGTAGTTTTCTGATGAGAGGTCAGATGTTTGGTACTGTATTATAGTGCCCTCTACTGAACGTGTTATGTTTTAGGTAGCCGAGGATGAGTAGAGTATAGCAGTGCTTTATTAGCAGAGTCATGCAGGCATTACACAACAGTAAGCTTTCCCTTCACTTTCAAGCTGTACAGAAAGACCTGTGTATGCACAGTACAAGTCCTGTGCACAGTGACACCCGGAGGCCATTTGTATAAACACCACATATTCCCCCTATAGTAGGAAAACATTTCGGCAAATGTAATAAACAACAATAATGCATCTTAAAGCAATAATATACATTATTCACATCACATAGTCCTGGGCCATGCAGGTAGTTTTCTGATTCTCTCAGTTCTCCAAAGTCATATTTAACAGGAGCAAGACGACTTGCATTCCATATGCATCCATCAGACAGTTCATATGTGTATGGTCCTCGCTGGCGTCTCACTTCAAGTGGTGTAGTAAATTTAGATTGTCCTTGTTTCAGTATTCCTGGTTTCTTAATCCTGACTAAAGATCCAGGCTGAAAGTGTACTTCTCTTGCACCACGTTTTCTGTCAGTATAAGCCTTGCATTTGGCTTGTTGATGTTTTACAATGTCAGCAGTAGATGATTTTGTAGGCACAGTATTTTGTGGAAGTTTGATGTCTGCAACATGTAACTTAGTGCGCATCTGTCTGCCATGTAATAATTCAGCTGGAGATGATTGGGCTGTTGCATGGCACGTTGCTCTTTAGTTATGTAGGAACTCTGTTGTAAATACTTTCCAAGATTTCCCAGTAATCTGTAGTGCTTCTTTCAGACTTCTGTTGAATCGCTCGATTTCTCCATTTGCTTGTGGGTAATACACTGAAGATTTCCGATGCACAATATTCCTCTATCTCAGAAAGAATTCAAACTCATATGAGAAACTGTGGTCCATTGTCTGATATTAACTCCTTTGGATTACCTTCTCTGCTGACAACTGTCGACAGAAATTTTATCACTGTAACTGATGTTATATGAGAAAGAAATACAATTTCAGGGCATTTACTGTAATAGTCCATCAAGGTTATAGCAAATCTACAGTCTATAGGAGCATCTGTAAAAGGACCGACAATATCAATAGCAAGTTTTTCCCATGCTGAATCAGGAAATGGTACTGGTTTTACATCTGGTCTCTTGTGTACAAGGTTCTTCGCACAGCCCAATGAAGTGTTGCTTTGTGGTGAAATTTTAGACACTGACTGTGTGGCAGCCACTGGTGCTGTAGTAATGAGACCATCAACTAATTGTAGGTTTAATGCAGCAAAGAGATCCCTTCCAAGTATAGCAGTACCCTTATTCACAATGTAAAAGTCACATTTTGCAGTATTTGATTCAAATTGCACAGTCACTGGCAAGTAACCAAGCACAGGGATTGGATCCTTTAAGTAACTGACCAGTTTCAGGGCAGGTGCAACAAGCGGATCTTTTGCAAAGTATTTCACAAAAATATCCTTTGGTAGTATAGAAACAGCTGAACCTGTATCAATCATCAGGTTAATGGAGTGTCCCTTGTCAGCAGAAGCAGTACTGACACTGACAGTGCATATAAACTTGTCTGGAATAAATGTACCAGCTTTATCCACACCCAATACTGTGACATTTATAGTAGTGACTTCATGAACATCTTTAGCAGAACTACGGCAGATCTTAGCAAAATGTTCTACTTTTGTGCATTTGTGGCACCGTTTAGCTTTTGCAGGACATGTAACATGATTTGCAGTGTGTTGTGTTGAACCACAGTCAGTAGCGTTCGTTGAGGGGGGCGGGCCCTGGTGCGTGACGCGCAGCCGGGCCCCGCCCCCCTCCGTACGGCCGCATTTGGCAGAGTTTTCAATGGCGAACGGACTGCAGGGGGGCCCTGAGGGGGTGCGGGCCCTGGCTCGCTCGCACCCCCTGCTCCCCCGGTAGTTCCGCCACTGACCACAGTGGAAGCAGTATTTTCTATTTGTATTTGCTGCACGGTTTTGCAGAGTAGGTGAATCCCTTTCCTTAGCACTGTATTTTGCCTGTGACTGTGCATTATTAGGTCACAGTGTTGAATTCACAATCTGTACATTCGCAGCAGTTCCCTGACTGAGAGTTTTAGCCTCTGCCACTGCTGTTTCAATTTGGCAAGCAACTGTAATAGCCTTTGCAAGGGTTAAATCCTGCTCTAGGATCAGTCTCTCTCTAATACAAGGTGAGTTTGTTTTTTCCACTATTTGGTCTCTTAGCATTTCATCTGTTAGATTCCCAAACTCACAGGTAACAACCAGCTCTCTCAAAATAGCTACAAATTGTTCTATGGATTCGCCATTACTTTGTCCATGTTGGCGGAATTTATATCTTTCAGCAACCACATTTACTCTTGGCACAAAAAAGTTATTTTCAGCAGTAAGAGCAGTTTCATAAGTATCATCAGGTAATGGTAATGTATAGAATATACACTGTCTCTCTGCTCCCAGGCAGTGAATAAGTAAAGAACACTTTCTAGCAGCAGAAATCTTCCCTTGGTCAGCAGCAATAATGTAATTTTCAAACATACAGATCCAAGCAGTAAAAGGTATGGTAGGCTGACCAGGGTTCGGAAGAAAATGTGCAGGCTGCTGCAGAGGTAGAAGAGCCATCCTTGTCGACATTTGTTATGTTTTGGGTAGCCGAGGATGAGTAGAGTATAACAGTGATTTATTAGCAGAGTCATGTAGCCATTACACAACAGTAAGCTTTTCCTTTCACTTTTAAGCTGTACAGAAAGTCCTGTGTATGCACAGTACAAGTCCTGTGCACAGTGACACCCACAGGCCATTTGTATAAACACCACTGAACGTTTGGCACCAAAGTACTTAAAGGGGTTGTTTGCCTTAAATTAACTTGTAATATGCTGCAAAAAGTGATATTCTGAGACAATTTGCAATTGGTTTTCATTTTTTATTATTTGTGGTTTTTGAGTTATTTAGCTTTTTATTCAGCAGCTCTCCAGTTTGCAATTTGAGCAATCTGGTTGCTAGAGTCCAAATTACCCTAGCAACTATGTATTGATTTGAATAAGAGACTGGAATATGAATAGGAGAGGCTTGAATAGAAAGATGAGTAATAAAAAGAAGCAATAACTATAAATGTGTAGCCTTACAGAGCATTTGTTTTTTAGATGGGGTCAATGACCCTCATTTGAAAGTTGGAAGAAGTAAGAAGAAAAAGACTAATAATTAGAAAATAAATAATAAAGACCAATTGAAAAGTGTCTTAGAAATGGTCATACTATAACATACTAAAAGTTAACCAGCCCTTTAACAAAGATGGATGGAACTTTGAGGAGCTGCTCCGCATGAGGGGAAACCTGGGAATATACCCACCTAAGTTTAGGAGTGGCTATAGCAGGGGTCCCCAACCTTTTTTAACCGTGAGCCACATTCAAATGCAAAAAGAGTGCAACACAGGCATGAAAAAGTTTCTGTAGATGACAAACAGGGCTGTGATTGGGTATTTAGTAGCCCTATGAAGACTGGCAGCCTACAGGAGGCTCTATTTGGCAGTTCATCTGGTTTTTACACAACCAAAACTTGCCTAAAAGTATTATTCAAAAATAAGCACCTGCTGGGTTGGTGAGCAACATGTTGCTCACGAGCTACTGGTTGGGGATCATTGCGCTACAGCATGGGATGGGTTCAGGGGTGCTTCGCCAATGAGGCGAGTTGAGGCTGTCGCCTCAGGCGGCAGCGCCCAACTACGTACCAGGGGCAGCAAAAATGCTGCTCCTGGTACTTTAAGAGCGAATTTCCGGGGGAGGGGGGGCAGCAGCAACTGCTGCTGCCTCAGGCGGCGGAGGGGCCAGGATTGCCCCTGGATGGGTTAATATTTAAGACGGAAGCACCGTTCTAGATTCTACCCGCTCATTTTTGGTTTTGTTGAGGATATTTGTATTCCATTTAGTGAACTACCATTCTTTGTGTGCAGTTTTATATCAACATTTCCAATTGGTTAATTTAAACACATGGGGGCTTGTTGTCTGCTTATAATTCTCTTTTTCTCTAGTTTTGGCTAACTATGAACTCCTCATTTTACATGATACACTGCTGCTTCCCCACAGTCTCAGGTCCCTGCGGAATGTTTATAGAAATGAAGGAATAATGAAAGTGCAAATACAGGCACAGAACCTCTTATCCAGAATGCTTGGAACCTGGCGTTTTCCAGATAAGGTGTCTTTCCATAATTTGCCTTCTTCTTCTTCTAAAACAAACTCAACCTAACTCCCAACCACAAATTGAACTCATTTATTAAATAATCCACTTTGAAAAGTTGTGTCAGGTAAAGTCTCAACAAAATTGAGTGAAAATTCAGATATTTGATGCCCAAATCTCTCAAAAAAATTTCGAGTTGTCTACCAAAAACCCAGAATTTTTTAGATTATCGTATGAAACCCAACACAGATTACAATATCTTCAAATTGACTTGACATGACATGACTTGACATGACATGATCTCGACAGGTTTAAAATGGAGTATTTTTAGATTTTTAGCGGCTTTGGGGTATAATAAAGCTGAGAAAATTAGTTTTTATTTTTCCACAAAAAATTCTAGTTTTCCCCCTAAAAACCTCAACCAGAAAAAAATCAAGGTTTAATAAATGGGCCCCTACTTATAATTAATCTAAACATTAAATAAACTCAATTGCATTATTTTACCTAAAGAAAATTAGTTATATCTTAGTTTGGATCAATTACAACGTACTGTTTCTTTATTGCAGAAAAACAACTATTAAAAAATCTGAATTATTTGAGTCTATGGGAGACTGCCTTCCCCTAATTCCCATACCTGTGAATTAAAACAACAATAAGGGGCCTATTTATTAAACCTCAATTTTTTTCTGGTTGAGTTTTTGAAGGGGAAAACTGCAGTTTTTCAAGGAAAAAAAAACTCGAACTATTAGAGATGTATTACACCCTAAAGCTGCTAAAAACCCAAATCCAAAAATACTCCATCTCAAACCTGTCAAGGTCATGTAGAAGTCAATGGCAGTTGTCCCCGAAGATTTTTCTTGAGATGGTGATCTGCGCTGGTTTTCGCCCCCAATAATCCGATAAATTCGAGTTGATGCTGCGACAATTTGATAAAGTCCAATTTTTAGAGTCTCAATTTGAAAAATTGGGATGTTTCAAATTAACTCACAATCTTGTTTTTCATGATTTTGATTTTGTTTACGTTTCGTTACGTAAGAATTATTGTTAAATGAGTTCAGTTTGTGGATGGGAATTAGGTTGACTTTGTTTTAATAAAAAAAAGGATATAAGCTTGAGTTTTACTGAATATTTAAAGTAAATTAAATCGACCTTTAAAAATCTATTTTACCAGGCATACACACAGTCAATGCACTTCAGCAGATTTAATCACGCACCTGCGCTATCTCCCCGGCCCTTGTTACCGTATCCAGGCATTCCATAGAAGATAGACCTCTTCCGGCAGAATTATATTTTTAGCTGCTGAAGACGAAACAAAGTAGCTCTCCCCCCCCCAACTGACGAGACTTAGAGTATGAATAAGAGCGTGTTTAATGCCAGAGAGGCGGATATAAGAGCCAGTAAACATAAACACTCAGGAAAGACAAGAATTTGTAAAAAAAATATATCAGCAGTCGTCATAGTAAGCATAGTAACAGCCAAGTTAACTGAGCTTTGGCATTAGAAGTAGATGTATTCGTTTAAAAGGAGAGCCATCCAAATAATATTTTAATATTAGTATTGTCTGCACTGCTAATCTGAACCCCCTAAAAAATGCAGCAGAAGCAAGCTGATGGCAGTAAGAAATAAAATAATAATGTCATCCTCTGACATTCAAGGTATGTGAAAAGATGATGGGATTTGTAGTTCAAAAACAACATGTTGGACATTAGTGCATGGAAACAAAGCAGAGTTGCACTTACCTTATACTTACACATACCTTAAAGGGGAAGGAAACCTAGTTGGCGCAAAAACCCTCCCCCCCCTCCCGTGTGTTGCCCACCCTCCCTCCTCCCCCCTGGCCTACCCGTCCCGCTGGGCAAATGCCCCTAACTTGTTACTTACCCTTCTGCGCAGGTCCAGTCCAGGGAGTTCACAGACGACATCTTCTTCCACGCGATCTTCTTCCTGCTTTGAACGGCGTTTTGGCGCATGCGCAGTAGGAGCATTTCGCAGGTATGGATCTACTGCGCATGCGCCAAAAGTAACGAAGTAGGCCAGGGGGGAGGAGGGAGGGTGGGCAACACACGGGAGGGGGGAGGGTTTTTGCGCCAACTAGGTTTCCTTCCCCTTTAAAGTGGACCTGTTACCTAAACATAAAAAGCTGTATAACAAAAGTCGTTTGCAAATTAAACATGGAACCCAAATTGTTTTATTCATTAAAGCATCCATACCTGTTATTAAGGCGTTTAAATATCTGAGCTGTCAAATCAAATATTACCTGCCCCGTTACTATGCCTGAGGCATAGAGGTGGGGCAGTCAATTACATTCGCTTTCCTTTCAGCACTTCCTAGATGCCATGGCTCTCCCCACATCCCCTCTCCCTTCTCACACTCTATAATTGTGTAGGGCAATGTGTATGGGCATTAGGTCCCCCATTCTGGCACATACACAAGTTTTTGAGGTGAGACACAACTTTTCTTAATAACATTGTCCACAAAATAGCTCCTGCTATTTTTCTCAACTAATATGATAAAAAAATAATTTGAAATTATTTCTTAGGGTGACAGGTCCCCTTTAATAAAGAGACATTAGAGTAAAGAAGTAGGGAATTGTATTCCTATGTCTGACCAGCATGCTGTAGAAATGCTTGTATTGTCACCATTTGTCTATATATACATTTTCGTTTGAGGATGGTTGATAAGTGATAAAATATCGTCAGCAAAAGCTGTGATCTTCTGTCTAGTATGTCTAGATGCCTTCACATTTTTGTGAAGGTGTTTTATACGAAGATCTAAGGCAATATTAAATAATAAAGGCGAAAGAGGGAATCCCTGTCTAGTCCCTTGTTGAATTTGAAATATTTCTGAGTTGTAGCCAGTGACCGTGAGGAAAGATTGGGGTGAATTGTATAAAGCATTAAAAAGGTTGAGCATATGTATTCCAAAATGTTGAAATTTTATGAGTCTTCTTATGTGTGTATGTCAGATTCTATCAAAGGCTTTCTCTCTCTGATGAAGTGCCCAGCTATGGGGCATGAAACGCGTTAGAATTGTACACCCTCCACTGTTATCCTTTTTAAGTGTGAATAAAGGCGAATCTTGATGTTAACTGTGCCGGATTCCTGATATTCATGATCAGTCTGTGGTTTTGATGTAGTAGCCGGCGAGGAGTGACCGGCATATCGCGAGAGCAGCGATCGAGCAGGACGGCACTTTGGTCCGGGTGAGCTCCGCCATTGACGCTCCGTGAGTAAAGCTATCAAAGGCTTTGTCTGCATCTAAATTTATTAACATTCCTTGCCTCCTCTTTTCCAGGTTACAATGATAAATCGTGGCTATGGCCTTTCTAATAGCTTGAACCGGATGTCTATTCTGAAAGGAAGCCCATCTGATTTGAGGTAAGTATATCTATTCCCCTTTTAACACAGCTCAAACCCTTGTTTGCCCTTGATGCTGCTGGCTGCCATTGCTTGCTACATATAATTTTATTATCTACAAGGACTCCAAGGCCCTTTTGCCTTGTGCAGACTAGTGTAGTCCCATTAAGGGAATAATTGGCTGCATATTTTTACATCCCAGGTGCATGACTTTACATTTATCCACATTTGCCACTTAGTCTCCCAGATGGAATTAATTGGGCAATATCTGGATACTTAAAACACCCATTAAAAATGTTGCCCCAAATTAGCAGCCTTTTCTATTTGCATCAGGAGTTTAGCCTCCTCCTCCTCACTTACATTATGGGGTCTATGGCATACGTCTACAATTAATTTGTTAAGGCTTCTTTAACTTTTAATTCCTGCTTACCAAATAGATCTATCCCTCCTCCTTTTCTATTTTCCCTTTCCCTCTGAAACAAAGTATAGACAATGATATTTACTACCCAGTCATGTGACTCATTTAGACATGGTTACATGATATTTTCCGTCCAGCACCAGCACCTCCCATTTTTCTAGCAAGACTTCTCACATTTGTAAACATAGATGTAATGCTGGTACCACTTGTAAATTATGTAAAATTGGGATCCTCCCTGACATTATTGTTGCCCCAACCAAATCTCCACCAATTTTCCCTTACAATGTCCTCTACCTCATCTAGCCACAAATAACCCACTGTTTCCTCCTGCTGCATTGCTCGTTGCACAAGTAATATCTCTAAAATAATGACCTCGGAAGTCCTCACCCTCATCTTCCCCAGCTCCTCTAATCTTGCTTCATCACATGCCAAACCCTAGCACCAGGAAGCAACATAAAGTTCAGCAGATTATACTATCCATCCTTCCTAATAACTGAATTCCATATAACTATAACCCCACCCTTATTAGAGATGCTGCCCCCTAGGGTGCTCTGCCAGCCTGTTCCGTACATGCCTGTTCAGAATTGTCCTCCCCAGCATTTCATCGAAAAAGGGTAAATCCATACCTCCCAACATTTTGGAAATAAAACGAGGAACAAAAAAGTAGCCGTGCGTAATTTTTTGACCATGCCCATTTTTGTGGCCACACACCCTAATTACCATGTTCATTTTACAAAATTTGGAAGTTTATGAACGTTTGAACATATTTCTGTGTTTTTTCTCAGTTATTACAGTTTTGCTAATGAAGGTGAATTGCCCTTTAAGCTGTGAGTCTAACTTTTCCCAAGGGACATGTTATCTTAAATTGTTACAATTACTTATTTGCTTATCTAGAAATTGTTACAAAAGTATCTTATCTTCTGCTGTGGCTGTTCTGGGCTCTCTGCCAAAAGCCAATTAAGTTAGAAACTTTGTTTCTTTTTCTGGCTGTTCAGTGCAGAGAAAAACTGGACAAGTACAAATGAGGGACTGCAGGTTGAGCAGTCAAAACAGGTGGTATCTGTTGCTTTGGGCAAGTTGTGGACCTGCCCCACCAGTGCCAACCCTTCTAGATCCAGCCCAGTGCAAATGAATCAGACCTTCATTCTGTTATGCGACTTGATGCGTAGGTTCTTATATGATTACAGTAGTGTTCTGCAGCCACTAGCAACAGGGCCTCTATCCAATTACACGGCAAGCACAACACTGGTGACTTCTGGGGGCTCCTAAAATAGATGTTGGTGCCCTGGACTTTTGCAGAAATCTATTTGTTTACACATCTATTATCTGGCTGCTTTATAGATGCACATGTACTGGAAACATTTCAATATATACTGTAAGAACTAAGAGCTGGCAAGAGGATCAATGAAAATGCATTCCCCCTTTGAAAAAAAAATGCAAATGCCTCAAGTGCCCATGTGATTAGGTACTTAGGTACCAAATAAGGTTGGAGGACAAATGGGGCTTAGAAATCTGGTATCTGAGCTAGAGTCCTGCGCGGGTCCATTTTTTGGGACCCGAACCCGACCCGTACCCGCAACCTGCAATCCGCAACCCGCACCCGCAACCCGCATTCTTACCCGCTTGGACCCGCAACCCGACCCGACCCGCAAGTACCTTCTCTGCAACCCGGACCCGCGACCCGCTGACCATCAAGAATCAGGAAGTGTTGTCATTATAAACCGGAAGTGACATCATCGGAAGTAGATATGATCAGAAAAAAGGGAGTAAAACCGGAAGTGCTGTCATTGTGTACCGGAAATTACATCATCGGAAGTGGACGTGACCAGAAAAAAGGAGCAAATATTGATATTGAGAAGACCCGCAGCCCGACCCGCAACCCGCAAACCCGCAGAACCGCCGACCCGCGGGTATATCCGCACCTTGAACTTCAATGAAAAACCCGCATGGTACTGCAGGTTTTTGCGGGTAACCCGCGGGTACCCGACCCGCTGCAGGACTCTAATCTGAGCACCTGAAACAATTTTATTCACTATACTAAGGGGTTGGGGAGAGGGGATAAGTGGGTATTGGAGTTTTTGCAGTTTCAGGTTCCTGCTAGAACAATAATGTAGCTGACACGTGGGGGTCATTTATCGATACTGGGCAAATTTGCCCATGGGCAGTAACCCATGGCAACCAATCAAATTGCTGCATTCATTGTTCTACTTGCAGCTGGCTTTAAAAAGCTAATCACTGATTGGTTGCTATAGGTAACTGCCCATGGGCAAATTTGCCCAGTGTTGATAAATGAGCCTCACAGAGACCTGGAAACTGTATGATTTTTTGGCCTTTTTTGAACTGAAGGGTACCTCTACAAGCCTAAGGGGCCGATTCACCAAGGGACGAATATCGAGGGTTAATTAACCCTCGATATTCGACTGGGAATTAAAATCCTTCGACTTCGAATATCGAAGTCGAAGGATTTTAGCCCAAATAGTTTGATCGAACGATCGAAGGATTATTCCTTCGATCGAACGATTAAATCCTTCAAAGGATTCAAAGGATTTAAATCCAACGATCGAAGGATTATCCTTCGATCAAAAAAACTTAGCCAAGCCTATGGGGACCTTCCCCATAGGCTAACATTGACTTTGGTAGCTTTTAGATGGCGAACTAGGGGGTCGAAGTTTTTTGTTAAAGAGACAGTACTTCAACTATCGAATGGTCGAATAGTCGAACGATTTTTTGTTCGAATCCTTCGATTCAAAGTCGTAGTCGAAGGTCGAAGTAGCCCATTCGATGGTCGAAGTAGCCCAAAAAACACTTCGAAATTCGAAGTTTTTTTACTTCGAATCCTTCACTCGAAGTTAGTGAATCGGCCCCCAAGTGTCAAGTGCCAGAACTGCAATTAAGGATCCAGTAAAGTTCTTGGTTCATCTAAAATGTATTGATCAGTTGCACTGTGCATTCCGCATTCTGAAAAGAAATCTCAGCCACTTCATAAGTTCTCTCTGCAGCTTTACAGTAGAGTCCTATGCTGACAATACCACTGGGCCAGAAAATTCGCCATAAAAGCATTAGGGTAGGATGCAGACAGGTCAGATCTGTGGGAATAGAACCCAAAATGCCCAAAATTTTAGGAGGTATGAATTAGAATTGTCAACTCTTCCATCTGACTTAATAAGGATTTGTGTTAGCTTCCTAATATCAATTATTCATGATGATCAATTATCCAGGATCAAGCTTAATCTGTTATTCTAGGAAGCCTTTTTAATATGAATTCATGTATACATTCGAGAGGATTTTACTTTTTAATACACAGATTTGATGCCGCTGAGGAACGCTCCATAGGCACAGGGTCTGTTGTTCGATGTAAACAGGGTCTGTTATTCTATGTAAACAAACCTCTGAGATCTATAAGGAACATCTCTGCACATTCAAGCAATAAACTCCAAGATATGGGGGGGGGGGGAAATCTGCTGTATACAATAATAGATGACATGACACTTAAACATAAGTTTGTATTTGACAACATTTCCGTTTATATGAGCACAGCTAGAAAACAGATCATATTGAAGCCGGAGCACCCGGATAATAATTTGATATAATGACACAGTCTCTTTACTAGGAGTGCCATGTTATGAATGAATTATCATGCTTATTTCCCCTTTACTGTCTTATAAGCAGAATAACACATCCTTAGAACAATGAGTGTTGCCAAGCATATTACTTACACATACAATATTTATATGGGGCCAAGCCTGGAGGGAGGGGGAATGGGATTCTGTTCATGACAAGATGAAAACATGAAAAAATTATCCACAAGGTTTTCCTTTTACCTGAATTTAAGGCTACGGCTGTTTTTTGAAATTTACACAAATGCCACTGCGCTTTCCGTCATAAATGAGCCCTATGATCTAATGCCTATTTATGTAAGTGGAGAAAGCCAGAATAACTTTGGAAAATTGTACCACTCCTGGGGAATACACATTAGGGCTGATAGATTGTAGTTGGTCCATGGGCCTCTAGTTGAACATCCAACATATAGAGAGTTAGATTACATTATTTTGCAACCATGCAACATACATCCAGATACTCACCATCAGATGTATAGAGAATTTTGTTGGTGAGGACTTGCAGGAAAAATCCTGGCTGGAGGATCCCCAACCCCATTAATGGTGGTCGTATGCCTTTAAAGATGGGTGCGGATCCTGTGAAATCAATGCAAGAGACACACTTCCAGGAATAAGTCAAGCAGGGAATGTTTCACTTTGTTTGCTCTCTGTGAACTTGTAACCAGCTTTTAGTGGATGTGGATGTAAGGGGAAGGAAAACTTCAATTTCTTTGGGTACCAAATATTAGACACACCCAATAATTGCAATTACTTAAAGGATAACTAAAGCTTAACTAAAGCAGTAGCTACATATACAGTACATTATGTTTGGGCTTCTGTACCAGCCCAAGGCAACCACAGTCCTTTAGCAGTAGAAATTTGTGCCTCCAAAGATGCCCCAGTAGCTCCCCATCTTCTTTTCTGCTGATTCACTGCACATGCTCTGTGTTGCTGTCACTTACTGAGCTTAGGGACCCACTCACAATATACAGTACACATAAAATAGAATTGTCACAATATAAGGCTGATTAGTAATTAATACAGATAATTACTACATGGCAGCACAGAAACCAGTGCAATTAGCATCAGAATTTAATAATCAGCCCTGTAGAATCAGTTTATATTACAGACCAACCTCATTTTCTGCTGGATAATTAGTGACGAGCCCTAAGCTTAGCTTCTCAACAGCTGCTCAGAGCCCACTGAGCATGTGAGTGTCACAGACACTTTCCAAGAT
Source organism: Xenopus laevis (assembly GCF_017654675.1). Classification (NCBI taxonomy): domain Eukaryota; kingdom Metazoa; phylum Chordata; class Amphibia; order Anura; family Pipidae; genus Xenopus; species Xenopus laevis. The sequence continues at coordinate 150,143,166 of NC_054379.1, read as the reverse complement.
GGTGACCCGCTGTGTCAAGTTTGAAGTCCTGGATCATTGAGAAGCTGAAACTTTAGGTTGGTGCAATAAATTCATTATATAAAATATGGCATTTTTAGCCATATTCATTTTTAGAGTTTAGTTCTCCTTTAAGAAATGTCCTGGGCTGGTGCTGCTGTAAGCAGAAAACTGTCTGGCCCAGGGTACTGGGGTACAGAGCGATTCTCGTCCAGCTTCTTCTCTCATTATATGGGTGCTCATTAGAGGGAAGAGCCAAACTTTAACAAAACAAAAGTTAGCTTTTTCACTGCTGCACATGTGTCAACCCTGGAATTTTGGAAAAAATTGAAGTAGAAGAAGAAGAAGATGGCTCCATGGTGTTCACATAGAAGTACTCCAGGCAAGTGCCGTTTTCTGCTAACAGGAGCACCAGCCCAGAGTATCAGGTAAGTGATTGCAATAACTGGAGAGTGTCTTACAATCGCCCCCCCTAGTCATAAACTCATCCCTTTGCCTTTAATGATTCTACAGCCTATATGAGACTGATTCCCATTGTCCAGGAGAGAAACTTATTGTCCAGGAGCTCAAAAATTAAGGAATTCCTTCTGCCATAGAGTCATATTTAGTGATGGGCGAATTTATTCGGCAGGCGCGAATTCGCGGCGAATTTGCGCGATTCGCCGCCAGCGAACAAATTCGCGAAACGCCTGCGAAAATTCACGGCAAAAATTCGCCGGCGTCAAAAAAATTTTCCGAAAAAACGGACGCCGGCGTCAAAAACGAGACACTGGCGCTGTTTCGTGAATTTTTTGCCGTTTCGCAAAATTCGCGAATTTTTCGGCGAAACTGCGCAAATTCACCCATCACTAGTCATAGTCTTCTAAATTGTAATTGCTTCTAAAAAAATATATTTTTGACTGATAATTGTAATGAACACACAGGACACTGTGCTTGATAGTAACTAAGCTGCATGAATTCCCGTTGAGGGCAAAACAATACTGCTTTTTTGTATTATTCTTTTAGTAACCTTAAAGGAAAACTATACCCCCAAAATGAATAACTAAGAACAGTTTATATCATATTAAGTGGCATATTAAAGACTTTTACCAAACTGGTCTATATATTTAATTAAATATTGCCCTTTTCGGTTTGACCAGGAACTGGTCTTAAGTCACGGTTTTCCAATGGTTTTTTATATATAGGGAACAAAACTTATATAAACTTATATTTGAATGATTGTAGTGAATTTTACATTTTTATTCAGCCAAGTTGTGCCATGGGGAGATGCAGGGGTCTTTAGGAAAAAGAATTATGAGCAATGTGCTCACCTTGGATGTATCTCATGTAAAACCCAAGAAAAAATATTTCTCCAAAGGTAAGTGGTATAAATATAAATAGCCACAAATACAATTTTAAAAATGGCCTGGTTACCCTGACAACAATATTTCAGCACAAGACGTTTAATTGTCATAAGTAAAACCAATTTTCAGCTCTTGTATACTTTGTGAATGGCACTGAAGCAATTTCAATTTAGTTTTCTAGTGTCCACAATTTTTACATGCTCTGGTAACCTTTATTTATTTATGCATTCATCATTAGTCATGTATCAATCAGGAGACGGTACCTGTGAGTGCTGCACCGGGTGCAGTAGTAGAACATCATGTTCATAAGGTAAGTTGTCATCTAACAAAGATGGGGGTTGTGCCATGAACGAAAACATGGAGAAAGCCTATCTGCATTCTGCACCATTGTTTTGTCCCAGGAGGTACCTAATTCCCAAATGTGGACATCCATAATCTGAAATGGTCTACAATGTGTATCTTGCTCACCCTTTTCACTGGTTTTAAATGAAGGAGAAGGGTTGGGGTTGTTATTGACCACCTCGTTGCATCAACTTGTGTGCAACTAAATCTGAAAAGCAAAGTAATTGTAGAAAGAGAAGAGCAGGCCCACCTTGGATGCCCTCATCAATAATAAGCAGGAAAACTTTATAACAATGGAGCTCCACCGGGTTAATACCCTTGGTGTGTATCTATGTGTATCCTACTAAGTAGAACAAAGCAAGTGGGTACATCAGGATTTTTATTGGTGCCAGTGGTTCATTATAACAATGCATTGCTGAAACTCTGGTTGTTCACACAATAATCTTGGTGCCAAAGGTCCTCATAATGATTTATTGCTGAAACCCTTTTGGCTCACACAATAATCTTGGTGCCAATGGTTCTTCATAGCTGAAACTCTGGTGATACAGCAATAAATGGTGAAGAACCACTGGCACCAAAATTATTGTGTGAATGAAACAGCGGTCATCAGTATTTAGCTTTGATTACTGCACATTTCCCACACCGGTGAGATAACCACGTCCTGAGTTGGGCTAATACATATCATTGCTATCACTGGGGATTTTCACCTTCAAAGTAATATACGGTAGTGTGGTAAAGATGAGATATGAGGGCTGTAAAGGTTCATAGACAAAATATGTGGAAGGATTAGGGGAGATTCCAAGAATTGTAAATGTACTTTAGACTGAAATGCCTTCTAGGCAATCTATCTGTTAAACCCTGTTGCTCCCTACCAATCTCATCTTATTTCACCTTTTCTGTTTCTAATCATTCCATTATTAGCTATAGCTGTTCTCTGTAAAAAAAATCATATCCTTTAGTCTCTACTGTGAATTTCTCTTTGCCTTCATGTCAAGTTTCTCTCCCTTGTGCAATTACTGTTTCTAGGATCTTTGAGTCCCATTAAACTGTCTGGGCTGATAAGCTGTTATGCAGGCTTCAATTTAGACAAGATAACATTTGTGTACAAGTCTGCCCCTCGTTTATTAACAGACAACAAGGCTGTTTACTATGTTTCTTGCCCATTAAAACTGCAAGCACATCGGTTTGTCTTGCCAAATAGCAGGTACAAGGAAAAGTATAGCACAGGAGAAAGGGTGAGAAGAGGACGTGAGACAATGGAAAAGATGTAGAGAAATTGCAGTAACAGAATGGAACAGAAAATGCAATGGGGAGAACATTGTAGCAGCTGAAAAAGCGAATAAGCAAGGGATGGTGAACAGGAGTAAAGCAGAAGAAAGTGCATAGAAGAGATGGCGGCAGAGACTGGACTAACACTGATACTCAAGGTGCAGGTGCATTGAGACCCAGCCACTATAAGGGACACCTTAGGGTGGTGGCACATGGGGAAATTAGTCGCCAAGTGACTGCAGGCAACTAATCTCCCCGTCTAGCTCAGTGATCCCCAGCCAGTAGCTCATGAGTATTCTGTTGCTCAGTAAGACCTTTGATGTTGCTCCCAGTAGCCTCAAAGCAGGTACTTATTATGGTTTTCTGAGTTGGAGGCAAGTTTTGGATGCTTAAAGTGGACCTGTCACCCAGACACAAAAATCTGCATAATAAAAGTCCTTTTCAAATTAAACATGAAATCCAATTTCTATTTTTTATTAATGCATTCATAGCTGTTGTAAGCTCATTTAAAAAACACAGCTGTCAATCAAATATTGTCTGCCCCTCCTCTATGCCTTAGGCAGACAATTACTTTACACTTTCCATTCAGCACTTCCTAGATGTCACTGCTCTCCCCACATTCCCCCATTCTCTTCACCGTTTAATTGTGTAGCCAGGGCATGGGGATGGACATCAGGCCCCCCAATCTGGGGCACAAACAAGATTCTGAGATAATACAAGACTTGCCTTAATAACACTGTCCACAAAATGGCTCCTGCCTGCTTGTTATAATTATGAATTCCCAGACTGGAGGAAACAAGATTCAAATAACTGATATAGTGTAATTAAAGTTAATTTTGCTTGACTAATGTGATAAAATAGGATTTTAAATATTTTTTTTGGGTGACGGGTCCCCTTTAAACCATACATACTGCCAAAAAGATCCACTTGTATTCTGCCGGTCCACATAGGGAATAGCAAATAACCAATTACAAACCTTATTGGACACCCCCTAAGAACTTTTTCCATGGTTGTATTGCTCCCCAACTTTTTTCTATATTTAAATGTAGCTGACGGGTAAAATAGGTTGGGGACTCCTGGTCTAGCTCCTCATTTGGGTGGGGAGAAGAAGAAGACAGTACACAAGGCGAAAGGGAAAGGTGCAAAAGCAACAGAAAGAGAAGTGCAGAGAGAGAATGGGGAGTTATAAAATGTAGAAGGGGTTGCAAGGACTAGGACCTAAGGCTAAGGGAACCCATGGCACAAAGACTTTGATTTTACAACAAAATAAGAATATAATTGTAATCTAGTTGGGCCAACTCCCAATTCCACAAACAGGATGAAATGAATATACAGTAAGTGGACAGGGGCAGATATTAGAAAACTGGTTTGAACATAGAAAGGAGGAGTTCTTTTATTTTTTTTGCTTACTTTGACCCTTGAACAATGTGATTATTTTTAAACTATGTGTAAATTGCTGCTTAATTTGCATGTTTCAATTAGCATTTATATAACTACACTTTCGGCTTCGGCGATTATTTTTCACAGAAATGAAATTATTGGTATATGTCACAATTTGTTATTATTAACGGCTGAGAGAACTGTATCACAAGAGAAATATACAAGTAATTAACTTATTCCATAGGGAAACTTTGTATCTAAGTGGAAACCATATACAAATGAAACTCATAAACAGCAACTCTCTTGTGGCTAATTAAATTATATGCCTGTTTCTGTGCATTCTCCAGCTTCTATAGAAGTGCTATAAACTGCTTGCAGACTCTATATTTCCATAACACTGGGCACACAAAGAGCCATATTGGGCTTATCTGACAGACCATAGAGGACCAAATCAATGTCTTCATGTGGTTCTAACCCAGAAGGACTTTTAAACCTGCCCAATAGATATCTGGTCTATCCCCAGCCAAATAAATGTTTTGCTTTGGGTCCATGGACCAATGAACTGGCAACTTGGTTTGTCACTAGTGTAAGAATACCTGTGCAGCGGGGTCGTCCGGCGCGCCATCGGCGGGGACACCCGCCGCACCGTTCTTCCCTCTAGCCGCGCCAGCGTGTTTTCGATGCCGCCGGCTCCTCTCTAGGGCGCACGCGGCGTGCCTCCTTGACGTCAGCGTGCAAAAGCGCGAAATTCAAATATTATTTAAAGCCCAGTCTGTCTGTTTGAAATTGCCCGTGATAGAACCTAGTTTCTAGTGGTTTTTGAGCCTTGTGCATCTGTTCCTAAATCTGTTTGTCCTGATTATCCGGTTTTGACTCCTGCCTGTTTCCTGACTATTCTGCATTCTGTATCCTGAACCTTGCCTGCCTACGACAACTCTTCTAGCTTAACCCCTTGATTGAAGATCCGGTTTTGACCCTTGCCTGCCTGACGTTTCTGATATCCACCTGCCTCGACCCAGCCTGTCTGACCATCCTTCTGCCTAATCCTTTTGTACCGTGACTTTCGGCCCAAAAGACTCTGCCAACAGCCGTGCCCCTTTGCCAGCCAGAACATCTCGCCTTGTGCCCCTCGTTAAGTCCAGGTGGCACCCAAGTAAGCTGAGGGCTTCTCCCGAAGCCCAACGGTGGTCACACTACTGGTGAAGCCGAGCCAAGCCGAGACCAGGGTACTTGGCACTTGTTCTGGTATTGGGTGCCGGTCGTAACAACTAGCTAATGACTGTCCTTGTATGGCCACCTTTTCTGTTGTCTGGAAAAGAATTAAATCTAGGTCGTTCGTCCAATTGTTTCAGTTTGTCTCTGTTTAAAGTATTGCTTGTTTGTATAATGCCACTCAATATTATCTAATAATAATATTAGTGTAATACAAACTGTAGTCACACAGTAGAAGTACACACTGAAGACTAAATGAATTCTCTCTCGTGGCTCTCTTGTTGGCCCATGGGATATAGTTATCCTATATCTCGTGCCCTCTGTTTCCTGGTAAAGCCAGTACAGAATGTTTTCGAGTACAATATAGGGACAGAGGTTAATTGATTTTGTCCTCTGCTTGAGCTAAAACGATTCTTCTCTGGCCATTTGTCATCTGCCTCCATGTTTTGCTGCACATATGGCTCCCATTAAAGCACATTTAGTCAACCTGTTTACTGATTCAGTTCCTCCATTGAGTTTGTGTGAGTTTTTTTCTGCATGGGTGCATTAGATAATGTTTCTGCAGGTCTGCTGCATGCTGTAACGCTCTGTAAGACCCCAAAAATCTTTGTGTGTATCAATGCAAAGAATATAATTTAGGTTAAATGGGTTGTATCTTTGTGTGAAGCCTATTTCTGTCCCTGGCCAGTGTTTATCAATGCAAAGAATATAATTTAGGTTAAATGGGTTGTTCACTTTCCAAACACTTTTTTCAGTTCAGTTGTTTTCAGATTGTTCCCCAAAAATACTTTTTTCAATTTCTTTCCATTATTTATTTTTTACTGTTTTTCCAAAATCTAAGTTTAATGTTTAAAGTTTCTGGTGTTTGAGTCTGGCAGCTCAGTAATTCAGGTGCAGACTCTAAATTGTTACTATTTTGCAACATTTACTTGATATATTTCTCAGCAGCATCTCTGGAGTATTAGCAACTATTGTATCAATTCTAACAGCTGCCTGTAATGAAACTCAGGGATTCGGCTCAGCAGGGACAAAGACAAGAAATGTATCAACTAAATGTATCAATTTAGAACATTTTAGGGGTCGGCGACCCCTCTCCCCAGAGCTGCTTTAGAAGGTGAAAAATTACACTTTACACTATATTAGAAAAACAGTCACACATAGAAAATAGAACGTAATTGGAAAAAGTCATTATTTCTGGTGATCTATCTGAAAACAACTAGCTGTTCGAAGGTGAACAACCCCTTTAACTAAGTTAACTAGCGAAACAACAGGCAGTCAATATAGGGTGCATAGTATATCGCTCAACAGCAAGCAAAGACATTTCATACAAAGTGCATAGCAGTGTTATTCTTCTACGATCAATAGTCAATTACATGGAATAGAAGCAAAAGGGAAAAGGATAATTGTATCAAGGGCTCTATAATCTAATTATATTTTGGAGCTGTTTGAGCAAAACTGGTTATAGCAATAATACCTAATCACTAGGGATGAGAGAAATGTTTGCCGTGTTTCCTTATGAAAAACCGCCCACAGGCTCTAATGTATAGTTGAATAAAGTTTTGCAGTGTGAAAAATGTTGCTTGACTACCGGCGAAGCAAAACTGGTCAGATTTGCCCATTGATGACTTTACAGCTGATGGGTGCAGAATTTTTGCACTGGTTTAGTGAGTGAGCCCTAGTGTCATTGGTCATCCCTTACACTGATGTGTGGTTCATTCTTGTGTGTATGGATCATATGATATTGGATCAAGTATTTCACCAGCAAGTCAGTAACATACTGATCATTGTGATTTTTTGAACCAGCTTTTCCTTAAGAGTAAGCAGGGTAGGAGTTGAGAAGTATGAGGAGTTGAAAAATATTAAAGGAGAACTTAACCCTAAAAATTAATATGGTTAAAAAATGCCATATTTTACATAATTAACTTATTGCGTCAGCCTAAAGTTTCAGCTTCTCAATGGCAGCAATGATCCATGATTCAAAACTTCACCATCTTGGAAAGTGTCTGTGACACTCACATGCTCAGTGGGCTCTGAGCAGCTGTTGAGAAGCTACGCTTAGAGGTCATCGCAATTTTGAAGTAAAGTGGGCCTTTAATATAAGCTGATGCTAGAGGACTGATTATTAAATTACTATTAATTAATTATTAATTACTAATCAGTACTATATTGTGACATTTATATTCTATATGTACTGTATATTGTGATTGGGTCCCTAAGCTCAGTAAGTGACAGCAGCACAGAGCATGTGCAGTGAATCAGCAGAAAAGAAGATGGGGAGCTACTGGGGCATCTTTGGAGACACAGATCTTTACTGCTAAAGGGCTGTGGTTGCCTTGGGCTGGTACAGAAGCACAAACCATCATGTACAACATTTCTAGCTACTTACTTTAGTAAGGCTTTAATTCTCCTCTAACGGTTCCTCTTAGAAATCGCTATGGGGCAGGGAACTTTGAAACCACCTATAAACTCAAACCTTGATAGAGCAGTGATCCCCAACCAGTGGCTCATCAACAACATTTTTCCCACCAACCCCTTGGATGTTACTCCCAGTGGTCTCAAAGCAGGTGCTTAATTTTGAATTCCAGGCTTGGAGGCAAGTTTTAGTTGTATAAAACCCATATGTACTGCCAAACAGAGTCTCCTGTAGGCTGCCAGTCCACATAGGGGCTACCAAATAGCCAATCACAGCCCTTACTTGAAACCCCCAGGAAAATTTTTCATGCTTTTGTTGCTCCCCAACTCTTTTTACATTTGAATGTTGCTCATGTGTGAAAGAAAAAAAGGTTGGGGTCCCCTGGCAGGAGGTGTAGAGGAGGCAAGCAAGTAACCGTAGAAAAACTATTAGTAGAATCCAACAGTCTCTCTTCTGGGTTACAAACACATTCATCCTGAATTGGGTGGCAACGACAAGAATTGCAGATGGATCCTTCCAACACTCAAGTTATCTCCTATCCTATAAAGCCATTGGACTGTTCCGAATCCTTTTAAGAGTTATCCGTGTGAGTAGCTGTAATGAGAAATATTAAGCATCATATAGTGTGTGGCTCAGCTTCTACACAACCGTCAAAGCCTGACAATACATCAGAGAGAGGGAGCGCAGGGAGAAAATGATGGGTAATTTAGTAATTGAGCAGGATTTACTCCAGCAAGATTAGATTCCATATACCTTGATAAAATGCTCTGATGAAGCCGCACACACATACATAATGCTGATTATTTATCTTGTTACTGGCTTTTGCTATGTTGCTATTAAACACATTAAAAAAAATAGAATAAACAGGACGTCTTATGCCACTATGTGCTGATATTAATGCTAACGAGCATATTTCCTCCAATAAAATTGGTGGAAGGCTTCCTATTCTCATCTGCATAATAAGCCTGTAATGAGTGGATTAATTAATTTGTGGCATGTTTAATGTCATGTTTGCATTCATTAGTTGATATTGTTTCTATCTCAGTGTGTCTTAAAGAACAAAATAATGCTCTGTATTTACTGGTGCAACCCACTGCCTTGTACTATCTGGACATCTAGGAAATCGATGATTCCTGTTCCCACACCAGTGATTCCCCTGTCCAGCCAAAAATAGAATGTTCTGAATTAGCACTTTCCGCCAGTGGAAAAGGAGCATTTTGCGTCCATTATGTAGCACCTTGCAAGTGTGCTTGTGAATGTAAATGAACCTTCAAGAGTGCCATACACGGACAGATTTAAGATGATGGCTTTGCTCCTTTGGAACAAGCCAGAGACCTATCTGCCTGTGGGGCAACGGCAAAGATGTGGCACCAGGCCCCCTGCAAAAATTTGTTTAGAGGGGCCCAGTGTGCAGCAATATACCACCCCTTGCCGCCCCTTTCATCTGCCCATTGCAGATTGTTCGCAATGGGTGTGCTAATTTTCTAGGGCTAGAGAGCGGCTACAGAGAATGAAGACCCCACAATCAGAGCCCCCCTTCCCATAAGGTCTACTTCCTCTATAGTAACGCCACTGCCTTGGGGCCCTGCTCCTATCTGGTCTATTTTTGGTCAGATATTACTCAGGCATTTCAGAATCCCATTGGCTGAGGAGTGCTTCAGGACATTGATGTGGTCATCATCGACGGATCTCCATAGTTGACACTATGGCCAAGGATCGGCTCAGCCCAATTTGGCCCAACACGTGGGTAGCCAAATTGGGCCTGGATAAGTTCAATTGGCAACCTTGACAATTAAGCAGATCAGGCCATGTATGGCCATCTTAAAGGGTAAGTAAACCTCAAAAATAATGTGTAATTGATGAGAGTGCTATTCTAAGCCCTTTTTCAATGTACATTCATTAGTTATGTATTTATTATTTCAAAATATTAAAGGATACATGTACTGTTAACATGAATGAATTTTGTTACAACAGCGCCACCTGCTGGTCATTTTCTTACCAGTCTGACCATCAAGTAGTCAAGGAAGTTGTCAGGCGAAATAAAGAGGCTGTTCTGATGTTCTTCTGGTTAGAAAAGATTTGAGAAAGGTTTCTAATTATTTTCCTAAACAGAAGAACATCAGAACAGCCTCTTTCTTTCTCCTGACAACTTCCTTGACTACTTGGTGGTCAGACTGGTCGGAAAATGACCAGCAGGTGCCACTGTTCTTTCATGATAACAGTACATGTAACCTTTAATATCTTGGAATAAAAATAAATAAATAATGAATGTACGTTGCACAAGAGCTTAGAATAGCATCAATTTTACATTGCTTTCACTTTTCACTCGTTTTTAATGTTCACTTATCCTTTAAGTCTTTGGAATCACCCTTTTACTCTGTATTTTAATTGAGCAATGTGTGTTATTTATTATTTATCTGCAACAGAAGGAATAAATGGAGCATGAGTAGCTTAATAGATAGACTTTACAAAACTGATATGGTTAAGAGACGTTTTTAAAATATTCTTTCTCAGAGGGTACTATCAGTATCACACGCGTATGTAAAATTGTTTGACGGACAGGTTTTTCTATATGTAATTGAACCAGAACACTTTCAATACTCTTCTGCTTGCTCTCGGTATATGGGCTGCTTTCAGTGTATAACTTATATAAATATCGCCTTCTAATTAACGGTACAAATTCTTGGCCAACTTTGAGAGCAATATACATAGACATTACATCTTTGTAGGTATGAGCACATATATTTTTATTTTTCAGGAGCTGAGATGTAGCGTAGTGATAATTTGATGAGCCGGATAAGAAAGTGTGGGCGAGCTCCGTCCGCCAGCCATTCGATTTGCACCTACTTCTGCAGAGGTGAGAAGAGATGCAGGGCGGATAGGGTGGGAAGATTATGAATCACCACTCATATCAATAACTGGATTTATTCTTTAAATAGCCAGGAAGTGATTATTTGCCTATTCCATACTAGGGATGCACTGAATCCACTATTTTGGATTCTTTGTGAAAGATTCGGACGAATACCGAACTGAATCTGAATCCTAATTTGCATATGCAAATTAGGGGTGGGAAGGGGGAAAATGTACTTCCTTGTTTTGTGATGAAAAAGTCACGCGATTTCCGTCCCCACCCCTAATTTGCATATGCAAATTAGGATTCAGATTCAGTTCGGTATTCGGCCGAATCTTTCACAAAGAATCCAAAATAGTGGATTCGGTGCATCCCTAGTATGGAATAGGCAAATAATCACTTCCTGCCGAACCTGAATCCTGCTGAAAAAGGCCGAATCCTGGCCGAATCCCGAACCGAATCCCGAACCGAATCCTGGATTCGGTGCATCCCTATTCCATTCTATCACTGTTGGAAAGAGGCCTGAATTTTAGTCTACCAATACTGCTGGGGCTGAGGCAGATATAACCACTACTACTGTGCTCTGGTTAATTAAATAGATATGTATATGGGTCACACTTACTGAAAGTTTACTTTGCCTTTGATTTAAGTAAAAAGTGGGCAGCAAAGCAATGAAACCATGAGACTGAAACAGATTATACTGGCACTTGTATGATTTAAAAGGGTTGTTCAACTTTAAATAAACTTTTAGTATGATGTAGAACAGTGATCCCCAACCAGTAGCTTGTGAGTAACATGTTGCTCTCCAACCCCTTGGATGTTGCTCCCAGTGGCCACAGATAAGGTTCTTATTTTTGAATTCCAGACTTGGAGGCAAGTTTTTGTTGCAAACAGAGTCTCCTGTCAGTCCACATAGGGGCTACCAGTAGTCAAACAACAACCCTTATTTGGCACCACCCGGTAACATTTTACATGCTCTTGTTGCTCCCCACTTTATTTTACATCTGAATATCGCTCATGGGTGGAAAAGGTTGGGGAGATCTGATGTAGAGAGTGATATTCTGAGACAATTTGGAATTGGGTTTAATTGTTTATTATTTTTTTTATTTTTTTAGTTATTTGACTTTTTATTCAGCAGCTCTTTGGTTTGCATTTTCAGCAATCTGGTTGCTAGGATCCAAATTACCCTAGCAATAATATGCATTAGTTTCAATAGGAGACTGGAATATGAATAGGAGAGGCCTGGATAGAAAGATGAGTAATAAATGTAGCATTAACAATACATGTGTAGCCTTACAAAGCATTTGTTTTTGGATGGGGTCAGTGACACCACTTTAAAGCTGGAAAGAGTCAGAAGAAAAATGCAATAATTAAGAAATTATAGAAAACATAAATAATGAAGATCAATTGAAAAGTTGCTTTGAATTAGCCATTCTATAACATAATAAAAGTTAACTATCCACTCATTTAACTGTTGCACTTACTTCAAGTATTCAGTTACAGGTTAGAGCAGAGACCCAGTTCCTCTGACCCTCAAGGTATAAGTTTACTTTTGTTCTATGCAATTTCAATTGGTTTTCATAGTTTTTTTTTTTGTTATTTGCCTTTTTCTTCTCAATCAAATAGGTGTTGCTGAACCCTTCTAAAAACAAATGCTCTGTATGGCTACACATTTATTGTTATTGCTACTGTTTATTACTCATTTTGTATTCAGGCCTCTCCAGAGGCGTAACTAGAGGGGGGCGGGCCCTGGCGCGGGACGTGCAGCCGGGCCCCGCCCCCCTCCGTACGGCTGGAAACGGCCGCAGAACTGAGTGGTGCGCGAGCTGCCGGGGGGCCCTGAGGGGGTGCGGGCCTTGGCCCGCTCGCACCCCCTGCTCCCCCGGTAGTTCCGCCACTGGGCTTCTCCTAATACTATTCTAGTTTCTTATTCAAATCAATGCATGGTTGCTAGTGTAATTTGGACCCTAGCAACCAGATGGCTGAAACTGCAAACTGGAGAGCTGCTGGAAAAAAAAACTGAATAACTCAAAAACCAGAAATAATAAAAAATGAAAACCAATAAGTCTGGGAATACCACTCTTTACATCAGGGGTCCCCAAATATTTTTTTTACCTGTGAGCCACATTCAAAAAAGATCCTGGGTGTTGCAAAATAAGGGCTGTGATTGGCTATTTGGTAGCCCCCATGAGGACTGACAGACTGCAGGAGGTTCTGTTTGGCAGTACATCTGGTTTTTATACAACCAAAACTTGCCTCCAAGTCTGAAATTCAAAAATAAGCACCTGCTTTGAGACCACTGGGAGCAACATCCAAGGGGTTGGTGAGTAACATGTTGCTCATGAGAAGTGATGGGCGAATTTATTTGGCAGGCGCGAATTCGCAGCGAATTGTATCGATTCACTGCTGGTGAATAAAAAAAAACCGCTGCATTTTCACTAGTGAATTCGCGCTGGCGTCAAAAAAGGACGCCGGCGTCAAATATGAGACGCCGGCGCTGTTTCGCAAAAAAACGCCCCGAATTCGCCCATCACTACTCAAGAGCCACTGATTGGGGATCACTGCTCTACATCATACTAAAAGTTAATTTAAAGGTGAACAACCCCTTTAACCAGCCCGACTCAACACACCCTTCTCAGACCAAAACCATTGGTGGAAACAAGTGTGGATCTGACTATATTACACAGTAATCTTGAGATGGATAATGTAACTGGCCAAATCTACTGATCCCAAACCCAATGGCATTCTGATCAACCCCTCACTAATAGACATGTCTCCTACTACAATGAAGTTCAGCTGCCAAGGTGTTTGCCTTTTTTCAAACAAAATCCCTGATCTACTGCTCACATTTTTTTGGCTCTTGATCTGACAACACTGGAGAAAATAGTATATGAAACAAAACTTCGGTATCAGGGTAAAACAGCACCTCTCAGACACAAGTGGGACTGATTGGAACTTGCTGATGACAACGGCTGAGATTTGTCCCTATAAGTGTTTGTTTTGGCTGAATTTTGATTTTGTGTGGATGACTGTAATTTACTGCACTGCACAAATCAATTCACAGTTTACTTGTTGACAATTCAGAACCTGCAAACAAATGATCCAAACTGCTTGTCTCTATTATTGTCACTGTCACTCCCCTACCCTACGGATATTCTCAGATATTTACTATAATCCATTAAAGGACAGGTAGACCTTAAAAATGAGAAAAAAAAGAAATAGTCACATAAGTACATGGCTGGCCGATAAAAGCTGTAGACAGACCTAGTCAGCAGTTTATCGGCCCGTGTATAAGGCTATCTGACGGGCTTCCCTGATCGATATTTGGCTAAAAGTCGGCCAGATCTTGATCGGGCAGGGTAAAAAATCCCGTCGGATCGTGGCCGCATCTATGCGTGTATGCGGTCCCGCGATCCGACCGCCCACTTCAAACGCATTCTGATCCGATTGTTGGGCTCTAGGGCCCACAATCGGATCAGCTTTATATTGTACACTTCAATATGGCATATCGGGGATAGATCCGTTTGTTTGGTGACATTGCCAAACGAGCGGATCTCTGCATCTATGGCCACCTTTAGCCAAGACTTTTCAACTGATCCTCCACTAGTCTAGTAAGTTTTTATTGGGCTCTTCAACAGTTAAAGGAGAAGCCACCTCTACATCTTTGCTACATATGGCCCCATGAGGCCCTAATTAATGAGCAATTTCAATATATATTGGTAAAACAGTACAACCTCTGGATATGTTGGGGGCCCTAAAATTAATTTGCTGTGGGGCCCACTAAAGTCTAATCACCACTGTGTACAGCAGTAAAGATCACGTATGGAGCTCAAACCAGTAGGGGGTGTAATAAATGACTATTGACGATTTGATCCCTTTTTGCAAATGTTTTATATATTATCCTCTCTTCCCACCAGTCACATAGTAAACGAGGAGAGCAAAGTGTCAAGTGCTTAATGCGCAGCCTTGTATGCAAAGCAAATATTGGATTTAGCCGCAGCAGCTGGGAATTGTGTAATACGGCAGCAGAGAGACTGGAAGTGCGAACATGAGATTGACACACACGCAGTGATAACTGGGGAGATCCATCAGTGTAGCCTCTGCCCAGCAAGAACGTATAGAGGTAGGCAGAAAATTGGTGCAGGTCAACTAAGTGCAAGCAAATAAAGGATTTTACTGACTAATGAAAAAGGCCTTTCTACTGAACTACTGTATGTACTGCACTGGGGCACTCTTACCAAAACCCAAGTTGCCTGCACGGCCTTCAGAGGTGGGGGTGTAAACTGGGAACAAACTCCTTCCTATTTCTATCAAGCAGCAATGATCACTTTGTGGCAGAAGGGTTCTGGGAGTCTATTTCATAGTCCTAGAGACTATTATTCCACTGTTACTATAGGCACCATCTCTCCCTACTATACCTGCTATCCCACAGTCACACTCCCTTCCCAGAGACTATTATCCCACTGTTACTATAGGCACCATCTCTCCCTACTATACCTGCTGTTCCACAGTCACACTCCCTTCCCAGAGACTATTATCCACTGTTACTATAGACACCATCTCTCCCTACTATACCTGCTATCCCACAGTCACACTCCCTTCCCAGAGACTATTATCCCACTGTTACTATAGGCACCATCTCTCCCTACTATACCTGCTGTTCCACAGTCACACTCCCTTCCCAGAGACTATTATCCACTGTTACTATAGACACCATCTCTTTACTATACCTGCTATCCCACAGCCACACTCCCTTCCCAGAGACTATTATCCCACTGCTACTATAGGTATCATCTCTCCCTACTATACCTACTATCCCTAAGCAACACTCCCTTCCCTGAGACTATTATCCACTGTTACTATAGACGCCATCTCTTTACTATACCTGCTATCCCACAGTCACACTCCCTTCCCAGAGACTATTATCCCACTGCTACTATAGGTATCATCTCTCCCTACTATACCTACTATCCCTAAGCCACACTCCCTTCCCAGAGACTATTATCCCACTGTTACTATAGGCACCATCTCTCCCTACTATACCTGCTATCCCACAGTCACACTCCCTTCCCAGAGACTATTATCCCACTGTTACTATAGACACCATATCTTCCTACTATACCTGCTATCCCACAGTCACACTCCCTTCCCAGAGACTATTATCCAACTGTTACTATAGGCACCATCTCTCCCTACTATACCTGCTATCCCACAGTCACACTCCCTTCCCAGAGACTATTATCCACTGTTACTATAGACACCATCTCTCCCTACTATACCTGCTATCCCACAGTCACACTCCCTTCCCAGAGACTATTATCCACTGTTACTATAGGCACCATCTCTCCCTACTATACCTGCTATCCCACAGTCACACTCCCTTCCCAGAGACTATTATCCCACTGCTACTATAGGTATCATCTCTCCCTACTATACCTGCTATCCCACAGTCACAGTCCCTTCCCAGAGACTATTATCCCACTGTTACTATAGGCACCATCTCTCCCTACTATACCTGCTATCCCACAGTCACACTCCCTTCCCAGAGACTATTATCCACTGTTACTATAGGTATCATCTCTCCCTACTATACCTGCTATCCCACAGTCACACTCCCTTCCCAGAGACTATTATCCTACTGCTACTACAGGTATCATCTCTCCCTACTATACCTGCTATCCCACAGTCACACTCCCTTCCCAGAGACTATTATCCCACTGCTACTATAGGTATCATCTCTCCCTACTATACCTGCTATCCCACAGTCACACTCTCTTCCCAGAGACTATTATCCACTGTTACTATAGGCACCATCTCTCCCTACTATACCTGCTATCCCACAGTCACACTCCCTTCCCAGAGACTATTATCCCACTGCTACTTTAGGTATCATCTCTCCCTACTATACCTGCTATCCCACAGTCACAGTCCCTTCCCAGAGACTATTATCCCACTGTTACTATAGGCACCATCTCTCCCTACTATACCTGCTATCCCACAGTCACACTCCCTTCCCAGAGACTATTATCCACTGTTACTATAGGTATCATCTCTCCCTACTATACCTGCTATCCCACAGTCACACTCCCTTCCCAGAGACTATTATCCACTGTTACTATAGACACCATCTCTCCCTACTATACCTGCTATCCCACAGTCACACTCCCTTCCCAGAGACTATTATCCACTGTTACTATAGGCACCATCTCTCCCTACTATACCTGCTATCCCACAGTCACACTCCCTTCCCAGAGACTATTATCCTACTGCTACTACAGGTATCATCTCTCCCTACTATACCTGCTATCCCACAGTCACACTCCCTTCCCAGAGACTATTATCTACTGTTACTATAGACACCATCTCTCCCTACTATACCTGCTATCCCACAGTCACACTCCCTTCCCAGAGACTATTATCCCACTGCTACTATAGGTATCATCTCTCCCTACTATACCTGCTATCCCACAGTCACACTCTCTCCCAGAGACTATTATCCACTGTTACTATAGGCACCATCTCTCCCTACTATACCTGCTATCCCACAGTCACACTCCCTTCCCAGAGACTATTATCCACTGTTACTATAGGCACCATCTCTCCCTACTATACCTGCTATCCCACAGTCACACTCTCTTCCCAGAAACTATTATCCACTGTTACTATAGGCACCATCTCTCCCTACTATACCTGCTATCCCACAGTCACACTCCCTTCCCAGAGACTATTATCCCACTGCTACTATAGGTATCATCTCTCCCTACTATACCTGCTATCCCACAGTCACACTCTCTTCCCAGAGACTATTATCCACTGTTACTATAGGCACCATCTCTCCCTACTATACCTGCTATCCCACAGTCACACTCCTTTCCCAGAGACTATTATCCCACTGTTACTATAGGCACCATCTCTCCCTACTATACCTGATATCCCACAGTCACACTCCTTTCCCAGAGACTATTATCCACTGTTACTATAGGCACCATCTCTCCCTACTATACCTGCTATCCCACAGTCACACTCCCTTCCCAGAGACTATTATCCTACTGCTACTACAGGTATCATCTCTCCCTACTATACCTGCTATCCCACAGTCACACTCCCTTCCCAGAGACTATTATCTACTGTTACTATAGACACCATCTCTCCCTACTATACCTGCTATCCCACAGTCACACTCCCTTCCCAGAGACTATTATCCCACTGCTACTATAGGTATCATCTCTCCCTACTATACCTGCTATCCCACAGTCACACTCTCTTCCCAGAGACTATTATCCACTGTTACTATAGGCACCATCTCTCCCTACTATACCTGCTATCCCACAGTCACACTCCCTTCCCAGAGACTATTATCCACTGTTACTATAGGCACCATCTCTCCCTACTATACCTGCTATCCCACAGTCACACTCTCTTCCCAGAAACTATTATCCACTGTTACTATAGGCACCATCTCTCCCTACTATACCTGCTATCCCACAGTCACACTCCCTTCCCAGAGACTATTATCCTACTGTTACTATAGGCACCATCTCTCTCTACTATACCTGCTATCCTACAGTCACACTCCCTTCCCAGAGACTATTATCCACTGTTACTATAGGCACCATTTCTCCCTACTATACCTGCTATCCCAGTCTCTTGATGACCTGATATTGTCCACAAATTGAGTGTTTAATTAGCCAAAGATACATTCCAACCCCCTGGAATCCAACCTGGCTCATTCTGATTGCTAGCTTGTTGAGCAATGTTTGTGTATATAGGCAATATGGCTGTAGCACTAAAGTGCAAAGATGTTGGAATTCTTGGAAAAAAAGCTGCATTGGAAGAAAAAAACATTGGCAGACTGTGCTCATAATTTACACCACATCACAATTTGTTCCATTTATGGTAACTGCATGAAATGATACCATATAAACAGCGAAGATAAAGTGCTTGCTATATGCAAACTATCAGCTGGAGATATAATCTAGAGTGGGAGAAACAGCTGTAATTATCTCCCATATTCATTCATTTCACAGATACGCCTGCAGCTTGTGTTAATGTAAAACTTGCTACATTTTAACATTTTAAACAAGTGCATTATTATTTCATGAAATTATGTTTAACCACTTGACGGCCAGAGAAGGGAGAGTCATTAGATTGGATGCATTTGCTCCAACAATTGCCGATAATCATTCGGCAGCTCTCCAGTTTGCAATTTCAGCAGTTTGGTTGCTAGGATCCAAATAGCCCTAGCAACCATGCATTGATTTGAGTAAGAGACTGGAATATGAATAGGAGAGGCCTGAATAAAGAGATGAGTAATAAATAGTAGCAATAATAATAAATGTGTAGCCTTACAGAGCATTGGTTTTTAGATGGGGTCAGTGATCCCCCCATTTGAAAGCTGGAAAGAGTCAGAAGAAAAAGGCAAATCATTTATAAACTATAAAAAAGAAAAAACTGAAGGCCAATTGAAAAGTTTCTTAGAATAAACCACTTTAAAAATGTACTTAAAGGTGGACCACCCCTTTAAGTTGTATAAATGTAGATGCATTACGCTTTTCTGGAAATTGTAATGACATTAAAATATGCAAGGAATTCATATCACAGCCTCAGTATATACTGTGTTTGTGTTACTTGTAGAGAATGGGTTTATTATATTTTTAGAGCCAGGCCTGTGATTTCCTTAAAGGGGTTGTTCGCCTTTAAAATAACTTTTAGTATAATGTAGAGTGTGCTATTTGCACCTGGCCTTCATTTTTTTATTATTTGACGTTTTTTTCAATTATTTAGCTTTTTATTCAGCAGCTCTCCAGTTTCATTTTCAGCAGCTATTGGATTGCTAGGGTACAATTTACCCTAGCAACCAGTCTATGGTTTGAATGAGAGGCTGTAATATGAATAGGAGAGGGCCTGAATAGAAAGATAAGTAAAGAAATAGTAACACTTACAAAAAATTGTAGCCTCTCTGTGATTTTTTCTTTTTGCAAACCGGGGTCAATGACCCCTATTTGAAAACTGGAAAGAGTCAGAAGAGGAAAGCAAATAATTCAAAAACTATAAAAATGAAGACCAATTGAAAAGTTGCTAACAATTGGGTATTGCTTGGGCAATAGCTGGCAATGCCCCTACAAGTCTCTGTTGCTCCCCAGCTGGTGTTTTAGGCTGTAACAGGTGTACATATAGATTATTTGTGCTGCATCAATAAGCAAAAACATGTTTCCATTCTGTGCTCATGTCCAATGTCATTTAGTGCATGAATGAATATAAGAGCATATTGATGATGATATTGATGATGATAAAACATTAGTGAATATTGGTTCTTACACTTTCATACTGTAAATTCAGTGTGTATTGATATATATATATATATGTGTGTGTGTGTGTATATATACAGTATATATATGGGACCAGTTATCCAGAATGCTTGGGACCTGGGCTTTTATGAATAACAGATCTTTCTGTAATTTGGATCTTAAGTCTACTAGAAAATGTAAATATTTAAAGGGGTTGTTCACCTTCAAACAACTAGTTGTTATCAGATAGATTACCAGAAAAAACGACTTTTTCCAACGACATTCTATTTTCTATGTGTGACTGTTTTTCTAATATTGAAATGTGAAGTGTCGTTTCTATCCTTCTGAAGCAGCTCTGGGAGGGGGGGGTCGCTGACCCTGTAAACTGTTCTATATTGATACATTTAGTTGGTACATTTCTTATCTTTGTCCCTGCTGAGCAGAATCTCTGGGTTTCATTAAAGAACCAGTAACATCAAAAAATTTAATTGTTTTAAAGTAATAAAAATATAATGCAGTGTTGCCCTGCACTAGTAAAACTGGTGTGTTTGCTTCAGAAACACTACTATAGTTTATATAAATAAGCTGCTGTGTAGCCATGGGGGCAGCCATTCAAAGGAGAAAAGGCTCAAGTTACACAGCAGATAGCAGATAAGCTCTGTCTGTCTAATGGTGTTATCTGTTATCCATTATCTATCCTGTGCCATTTCGCCGTTTTTCAATTTCCGCCATTGCTCCACAGCAGCTTGTTTATATGAACTATAGTAGTGTTTCTGAAGCAAACACATCAGTTTTACCAGTGCAGGGCAACACTACATGATATTTTCATTACTTTAAAACACTTTCAGTTTTTGGTGTTACTGTTCCTTTAAAGGCAGCTGTTAGAATTGATACAATAGTTGCTAATACTCCAGAGATGCTGCTGAGAAATGTAACAACTAAATGTTGCAAAATTGTAACAGTTCAGAGTCTGCACCTGAATTACTGAGCTGTCAGACTCAAACACCAGAGACACGAACATTCACCTTTAAACTTAGATTTTGGAAAAACCGTAAAAAATAAATAATGGAAAGTAATTGAAAAAAGTCTTTATTTCTGGGGAACTAAATGACTAAAGTGTTTGGAAGGTGAACAACCCCTTTAATAAAGTCAATAGGCTGGTTTTGCTTCCAATAAGGATTAATTATATCTTAGTTGGGATCAAGTACAAGCTACTGTTTAATTACTACAGAGAAAAAGGAAATCGTTTTTGAAAATTCTTATTATTTGGATAAAATTAATCTATGGAAGATGACCTTTCTGTAGTTAGCAGCTTTCTGGATAACGGATCCCATACCTGTATGTGTGTGTGTGTGTGTGTATGTGTGTGTATATATATATATAATATTTATAAGTCTCTATGGATCAAATTTACTTGACAGTGAATTCTCGATTCGGAGGGCTCTGCCATACTTCACGTAACTTCGTCAGATGTTATTTCACAGCAAAAACGCGTATTCATCAAAGTGCGACGTTTCTTCTCTGCAAATATAAATTGGCATACGTTCACCTGGTGAATCAGACTCTGTCGAAAAGGGTAACGTATTGGAAAGTTTGTACTCGCCTGGCGAAACAGCGTGAAACTTCTCTCTCTTCACTGAGGTTTTTCACTAATGAATTGTCCTCTACTCCTTTTAGTAAATTGACAGTTGTCCCTGTGAATTGTCATTTTGGCGAATTTTTAGAAATGCCCACTTCACCCTCTAGTAAATCTGCCCTGATGGATCAAATTTATTAAACAGTGAATTTTGATTCGAAGGTCTCTGACATACTTTGCGCAACTTCGCCAGATGTTATTTCACAGCGAATACGCGTATTTGTCAAAGTGTGAAGTTTCTTCTCTGCAAATGAACATTGGCGTACTTTTGCCATCGAAACTTTGGTAGCGCAAATGTTTCTAAGAAAATTTTCTCCAGCGAACATACTTACGCAAATTACATCAATTTAAATATGGCGGGGACATAAAGCTCATACATACTGTACGTCTTTATTAGTGATTGTTGGTGAAATTGCTGGAAGTGGTCCCTTATTATTAAAAATGTCCAAGGAAGCAAAATAAAGACAAAAGAGATCTTCTACTGTGCTAGACATGAGCCCACCCTAAAACAAATGCGCATGAGCTTCAAATGGTTAAAAAATTGTAAATAACATATATTTAACAGTTACAACTTGTTAACATAATCCCACATTAAAATATGAAAAAATGCCAGGCTTTTGGGGTTTTTTTATGACTTTTTTGGCATACAGGATATGATGTCACTGACATAATAATGTTGAGGATGTAGCTTCATCTTTTCAATTCGCCAGGTAGAACCTCTGAAATTTGCAGCGTGAAACTTCTCTAGCGCTGAGGTTTGTCGCTAGCGAATTGTCCGCTGCGCCTTTTAGTAAATTGACGATGTCCCTGCGAATTGTCATTTTGGTGAATTTTTGCTAAAAATGCCCACTTCGCCCTCTAGTAAATCTGCCCCGATATCGCTTCAATCAAAAGAAATCCACTATATATAAATACAGTATTATATATAATATATAGAAACATGTGCAGGTTAATTGTGTGATTGCATCTTATACACCTATAACTGTGTTATTATAAATGTTCCTGCAAGCAATCAATGCTAAATATATATTATATGAAAGCTGCTGATATTGTAAGACTGTGTATCCAATCCCAGTGCCGTTTCTATATCAGTCTGCCTTTTGATAGACAATAGGAGACGACACTGGTTTTGTCCTGTGCCGGGTGGATGTTTGAAGATAAGTTATTAATTTAGAAACCATTTATATGCGCTCGGTGTTTTGAATGCATATAAAGGGCTGCCATAGCCACATGTTTATTTTTCCTTTGTCTAATGGAAATAGTAGGAGGATGCTACTCTGTATTACTGCATTTTTCTGTTCTAGGTACACTTGTTTGTAACAGCTAACAACTCAATAAATGACAATATAATCATATACAGGTATGAGACCTACTATCCAGAATGCTCAGGACCTGAAGTTTTTCCATTGAAGGAGTATTTCTGTAATTTGGATCATAATATCTTGGGGCACATTTACTTAGCTCGAGCGAAGGATTAGAATAAAAAATACTTAGAATTTCGAAGTATTTTTTTGGCTACTTCGACCATCGAATTGGCTACTTCGACCTTCGACTACGATTTCGACTTCTAATCGAACGATTCGAACTAAAAATCGTTCATCTATTCGACCATTCGATAGTCGAAGTACTGTCTCTTTAAAAAAAAAACTTCCACCATCTATTTCGCCACCTAAAACCTACCGAGCACCAATGTTAGCCTATGGGGAAGGTCCCCGTAGGCTTTCCTAGCTTTTTTTGATCGAAAGGAAAATCGTTCAATCGCCGGATTAAAATCCTTCGAATCGTTCGATCATTCGATCGATGGAAATGCGGTAGATCCTTCGACTTCGATATTCGAAGTCGAAGGATTTTACTTCGACGGTCGAATATCGAGGGTTAATTAACCCTCGATATTCGACCCATAGTAAATGTGCCCCCAAAATTCTACTAGTAAATTATTTAAACATGGATAAAACCTAATAGGATTATTTTTCTTTCAATAAGGATTTATTATATCTTAGTTGGGATCAAGTGCAGGGTGCTGTTTTATTATTGCAGAGAAACCATTTGTAATCATTTGAATTATTAGATGGAGCCTTCTGGGTAACAGGTTTCCGGATAATGGATCCCATACCTGTAACTATAATATACACATATAAGAAGAATATACAGATACACTGTATACAGGGAAACAACCACTTTCCCCCCCTCTCATTGGCTGACCAGGAAGTATGGAATTCAAAAGCCTACTAGGGCATGGAAGAAGCACAGCTATACATAAGGTAAATAAAATCAACCTATGCAAATACAGGAATGTTATCCAGAATGCTCAGGATCTGGGGTTTTCTAGATAACGGATCTTTCTGTAATTTGGATCTTCATACCTTAAGTCTACCAGAAGATCAATTAAACATTAAATAATCCCAATAGACTGGTTTTGCTTCCAATAAGGATTCATTATATCTTAGTTGGGATCAAGTACAAGCTTCTGTTTTATTATTACAGAGAAAAAGGAAATCATTTTAAAAAAATTGAATTATCTATGGGAGACTGTCATCCCATAATTCTGAGCTTTCTGGATAACGGGTTTCCGGATTAAGGATCCCATACCTGTACTAAAAAAATGAGAGATCCTTTTCAACCCGCCAAGTGCAGTTGCAGTCACACAACTGCACCTTTAAAGGGATTCTGTCATGATTTTTATGATGTATTTCTAAATTACACTGTTTACACTGCAAATAATTCACTCTACAATATAAAATTTCATATTTTTGGATATTGCTATTGTGTTGTTTTGGTATAAAGTCCATATGGACAAAAACAAGACTTTGCAAGTTTGGCCTTATGAATTGGTTGAGGGTTTTGGACTGTTGCCTATAGACTAGGAAAGCACCAAATCCAGGAATTGGCTCGGGATTTGGCCAAGATTCTTTTTTTTTTCAGCAGATTTGGCGGAATCCTTCTGCCTGGCCAAACCGAATCATAATTTGCGAATTAGCGGTGGGGATGGAAATCACGTGACTTTTTCTAACTAAACAAGGAAGTACAAAATGTTTTCCCCTTCCCGCCCCTAATTTGCATATGCAAATTAGGATTCAGATTCGGTTCGGTATTCGGCCGAATCTTTCACGAAGGATTCAGGGGTTCGTCCGAATCCAAAATAGTGTATTTTTTGCATCCCTACTATGGACAGAGGGATGAACTCTGCGGGCAGAAGGGTGTATTTATTTTGATTTGCTGATATTATGTTCTTGTCGATTAATTATTGTGTTTTATATTATAAAAATTCCTAATGATCCTGCTTATCTTTATATAAGGTGTCCTACCATTTACCCATAAATGCGTCTTTCAAGTAAAAAAATAAAAACCTTGCGAAATTCTTATTTTCTTACCAGTTATTGTAACAAGCACCTTATGTTTTGTAGATTACCTTGTACAATAACTGCTCATGGGCTGCCTGATATCCCTCTGACCACTAATCTACACTCACCTTCATTATACACTGTTCTCTTTCTCAGTTTATAAATTGCCACTTATGTGATATATTCAGCCCCTATTCTGTCAGTTTGGCAGTTTAGGCTGTGGGCACACAGATGTTTTTATGTTGAGTTTTTAAAAACGCGGACAGTGGCGTAAATATGCTTAAAAAACAGCGACTACAATACCAAGCGCAGCACCTAACAGTTTGAGGACTGGTGGTGCTAAATTTGGTGATTGGCTCCACACACAGACACACACAGAAACACATAGAGAAACACACACAGACACACACATACATAGAAACACACACACACAGAGCCCACCATCTGCGCTGTATCTGTATCTAGTATTCCTTGTGGGTGGATATGAGATCCCAGAATAACTGTGAGTAGATACGGGTCTGTGATACTGTCTATAAGCAGCGATTGTGTCGCAAGTCGTCAATGAATCAAGTGAAGATCCTGCTGCCCCCCCCTCCCCTCTCCCCCTCCCAATCATAAGCTCCTCAGCCAATAGGTAGTGCTGTGCAGTTGACTGGGCTCAGACCGGTCTTTTTATTCCACAGTGTGTTGGCTAAGGATAGGACTGAGACGCAACGATTGCCGGCAATATTAACACACACACACCAATATTATAAGGGATTACTGTAAAGCATTAAATTTACCTAGGAGAAATAAGTACACCCAATCTGTGGGTTAAACAAACATATATTCAGGAGTAGAGACAACAATGGACTGTAGAAAGCAAATGCTAAAATCAGAAGATGGGTATTTATTAAGATTAGCACTTATGCAGCACCTGGAATGTTCTACCTGTTGGCTGTACTGAGGGTCTTTCAGTGTCCCATGCTGAGGGGATCCCTGATGGAGGTAAGTCCATCTCTCTAGCACTCAAGAAGCCTCTAGAATCTACAGGTTCTTCTTTCAAGTTCTGGTAGCGAGCTCAGAAGACTGATGGGAATGATGTGGACTGTAACAAACCTCACTTTCCCAGTGGCTGAGCCCAACTCAACCAGCGACTTATCCCACCAGCTCGATGTGGACACTGACTTCTCCTCCAAAGTTTTCATCACCGTCTTCTACATCCTCATCTTCTTGGTGGGCACCATCGGCAACGTTCTGACCATCAGGCTGGTGCTGAAGAAGCACAACCGGCACAAGCTGCAGGGCACGGTGCACTATCACCTGGTCAGCATGGCTCTGTCCGACATCCTCATCCTCCTCATCAGCATTCCCATCGAGCTCTACAACTTCATCTGGGTCCACTACCCCTGGATTTTCGGGGACGCCGTTTGCAGGAGCTATTACTTTCTGAGGGACATCTGCTCCTATGCCACAGTGCTGAACATCACCAGCCTGAGCTGCGAGAGATACCTGGCCATCTGCCACCCCATGACTGCCAAGAGGATCATGTCCAAGATGAGGACCAAGAAAATCCTCTCGGTTATATGGTTCTCCTCTGTGGTGTTTGCCATGCCTATGGCTTTTATCATGGGGGTCAAGTATGAGAACACAACCCCAGAGGGAGAAGAGGACCCATCTTCCCTCATATGCACCAACCTAGTTTCTACTGCCACCCTGAAGGTCTTTATACAGGTAACTTACTTGTGTCTCCTGGGCATTCTGGGTTATTATTGACATGTTCAGCCTGTTCAACTCTTCCTTTGTTGCTGGAAGCTTTATCCCAAACAGAAACTGGAGTGCAACAGGTTGGGTCTCCCATCTAGTGTCTCCAGGTTCTATATAATAAGCACCCTCCCTGTTATATGTAACACAATATCCAGTGAAATTCATGTCCTTATATCATGTATTCTGTCTGTGCTGGGGGGGGAGAGACATTTTAAATTAGAGTGAGATTGCCTGCCATCAGCCAGTACAAATGTATATACAGTATGGACATTTCTGTGATTTATAGCTTTTTTAATTGATATACCTGTGCTTTACCTGATCTTAAATATTGAAGTGATTTATATGCTGGAGGTGGGGTGCATGTATCACAGGAGAGCAAGATGTAAGCACAATGCTCTATTGCTCTGTAGCAGCTCTATCCCATATACCCCACACATAGTCCCACTGAGACGCAGGTGATACAGGTAATAATCTATGTGTGATATCACAGTCAGACTGTTCATAGCTAAGCATGCAGTTAAATAGAAAGGGGCAAGCAGTGCAGTTTGTGCCTGATTCTATTGTAGCCTGCCTTCAGAAATGCCCCATTCTGCCCCACAAACTCACACACCTTCATCCACAGCCACTATATAAATGCAACCATGGGTGGGCAGAAAAGTGCAAATATACGTACAGTAGTCTGTGAATTAAGCCTCCCAAAAATACATTTTGATCATAATTTCTTCATGTACTAGAGTAAGTTTGACCATAGCAACCAGACACCTGCTGGGATTCCAAACTAGAGAGCTGCTAAGTTTATCATAAAATAAAATATGAAAATAAGTGTCTGTCAATATCACGTGACTATGGAGGGGGGCAGACCCTGCAGTGGTGGGGGTGACCCAGTAAGAACAGGTGGAGGTGAAATGCAGGTCCTACTCCATGTGCACATGTGATTCTGAAAACAACTATATTCTTGAGGGGGGGGCATATTTTTTCTAGGGGACCCAGGTGTCTCATTTTTACTCCCCAGGTGGTGAACTACTCCTTTAATGTTTTTATTCCAGCCATAGATTCTGATTTAAGGCCTTTACACACAGACAGGTGTACAATGAATTCTTTCTGCATTCCACCGCACCTGAACAAAGGACTTAACTGAGCCAGTCTTCTCTATGGAGTCTAATGACAGTTCCCTATATGAAAAAAATGTTCACCATTAAGCTGAAATATATGCAGTCCCACATATAGGCATATTGTGTCCTGTACATTATCTGTGCCATTCATCATTGCTATAAGCACTCTGCCACACCTGGATTTCTCACATGAATACAGAATGCAGAACTAGCATTGCTATTGTGTGTATTTATGATGGGGAGTATTACTTTATTTTTTTTTTGGAGGGGGGAGGGTGCAGAGACATCATAATTATTCATTCAGGGTATAATTGAGATCTTCACTCAATCATTCAGACTGAAAAATTAGGTTTAAAAATCCTACAATGGATCATTATAACAATGACAAGGGATTAGTTGGAGTCTATGGGAGTGAGTGATGAGAGTTGCATGGAACCAACTGGTGGATCTTCACCTGGGCCCAAGGCAGGCCCTTTATAAACCTGTTTATATTGTTTGTTATTGTGAGCTATATTATTTCTCCAGCATTAAGTTTTATTCTTTGTGCAGTAGGCATATCAGGTATTCTTTCATCCTATAGATAGATAGATAGATGATAGATAATAGATAAGATAGATAGATAGATAGATAGATAGAGAGAGAGAGAGAGAGAGAGAGAGAGAGAGAGAGAGAGAGAGAGAGAGAGAGAGAGAGATAGATGATAGATAGATAGATGATAGATAGATAGATAGATAGATTGATAATATATATAGATAGATAGATAGATAGATAGATAGATAGATAGATAGATGATAGATAGATAGATAGATAGATAGATAGATAGATGATAGATAGATAGATAGATAGATAGATAGATAGATAGATAGATAGATAGATAGGCAGATAGACTGAGATAGACAGACAGACAGACATATAGATAGATAATAGATAGATTTCCCTACCTGCCCCCTAATTTACATATGCAAATTAGGATTTGGATTCGGTTCAGATAGGCACAAGATTTCGGCCGAATCAGAATCCTGCTGTAAAAGGGCAAATCCTGGCCGAATCCTGAATCCAATCCTGGATTTGGTACATCCCTAGTAGATAGATAATAGATAGAGAGATAGAGAGAGAGAGATAGATAGATAGATAGATAGATAGATAGATAGATAGATAGGCAGATAGACTGAGATAGACAGACAGACAGACATATAGATAGATAATAGATAGATTTCCCTACCTGCCCCCTAATTTACATATGCAAATTAGGATTTGGATTCGGTTCAGATAGGCACAAGATTTCGGCCGAATCAGAATCCTGCTGTAAAAGGGCAAATCCTGGCCGAATCCTGAATCCAATCCTGGATTTGGTACATCCCTAGTAGATAGATAATAGATAGAGAGATATATAGATAGATAGATAGATAGATAGATAGATAGATAGATAGATAGATAGATAGATAGATAGATAGATAGATAGATAGATAGATAGATAGATAAGATAGATGGATGGATGGATGGATGGATGGATAGATATATAATAGATAGATAAGATAGATAGATAGATAATAGATAGATAATAGATAGATAGATAGATAGATAGATAGATAGATAGATAGATAGATAGATAATAGATAGATAGATAGATAGATAGATAGATAGATAGATAGATAGATAATAGATAAGATAGATAGATAGATAGATAGATAGATAGATAGATAGATAGATAATATATAGATAGATAGATAGAGAGAGAGAGAGAGAGAGAGAGAGAGAGAGAGAGAGAGAGAGAGAGAGATAGATGATAGATAGATAGATGATAGATAGATAGATAGATAGATTGATAATATATATAGATAGATAGATAGATAGATAGATAGATAGATAGATAGA
Source organism: Xenopus laevis (assembly GCF_017654675.1). NCBI lineage: Eukaryota > Metazoa > Chordata > Amphibia > Anura > Pipidae > Xenopus > Xenopus laevis. The sequence goes on along the minus strand of NC_054379.1, from coordinate 150,113,362 downwards.
TAGATAGATAGATAGATGATAGATAGATAGATAGATAGATAGATGATAGATAGATAGATAGATAGATAGATAGATAGATAGATAGATAGATAGATAGATAGATAGATGATAGATAGATGATAGATAGATAGATAGATAGATAGATAGATATAGATAATAGAGAGGCAGATAGATAATAGGTAGATAGTAGGGATGCACCGAATCCAGGATTCGTTTCAGGATTCGGACAGGATTTGAGCTTTTCCAGCAGGATTCAAATTCGGCCGAATCCTTGTGACTGGGCAAACTGAATCCAAATCACTTGACTCTTTGTCACAAAAGAAGAATTTTTTTAAATTTTCCCTTTCCTAACCCTAATTTGCATATACATATATATATATATAATAGAGGTTTAGGAATCATTTACCCGTCATTTACCCGTGAGATCAAGTGCTACTTTCCATACTATATACTTAAATGCTAAATCATCAGAAATAGGGAGACACTTCATGCCATTGAGCTTATTTAAAATGAATATAAAGCTGATAATTAAAAGGCTTGAGGGAGTACTGCATAGATAAGGGCACTTGTCCCTTTTTAGCTGCACAGTGACTAAAGCTTAGAAACAGTAAAGGCGGTAGAAGACAGTGAAATAATGTGTGTGGAGAATAAAAGAGAATAAAAGACAGCTATAGCATGTGGTACCGTGTAGTACATACTGTATGTTGTGAGCCTTTGAGGTTAAATAGGACATTGGATCAGAAATTGGTTATGGCTGGAGAATATGAAGGTGTTTAGGTGTAGCTGTGTCTAACTAGGGATGCACCGAATCCACTATTTTGGATTCGGCCGAACCCCCGAATCCTTTGTGAAAGATTCGGCCGAATACCGAACCGAATCCAAACCCTAATTTGCATATGCAAATTAGGGGTGGGAAGGGGAAAACTTTTTTTACTTCCTCGTTTTCTGACAAAAAGTCACGTGATTTCTCTCCCGCCCCTAATTTGCATATGCAAATTAGGGTTCGGATTCGGTTCGGCCAGGCAGAAGGATTCGGCCGAATCCGAATCCTGCTGAAAAAGGCCGAATCCTGGCCGAATCCCAAACCGAATCCTGGATTCGGTGCATCCCTATGTCTAACCCACCATTCTCCCTCATTGTCTGACCTACAGCCTTCCTTCTCATCTGCTATTGATCTCCTAATCCCATTACTACAAGTGTAAAGGAACAGTAACAAAAAACTAAAATTGTATCAAGGTAATAAAAATATAATTTACTGTCACTCTGCACTGGTAAAACTGGTGTGTTTGCTTCAGAAACACTACTATAGTTTTTATATATAAGCTGCTGTGTAGTCATGGGGGAAGACATTCCAGCTGGAAAAAAGGGGAAAGGCACAGGTTACATAGCACATAACAGATAAAACGCCATTGTATTAGACAGGGCTTGTGCTGTGCCTTTTCTTCTTTTTTCCCCAACTTGAATGGCTGACCCCATGGCTACACAGCAGCTTATTTATATACTATAGTTGTGTTTCTGAAGCAAACACACAGCTTTTACCAGTGCAGAGCAACAGTACATTATATGTTAATTACTTTAAACACTTTAATTTTTTGGTGTTACCGTCCCTTTAACTATTGGCCGACCTTGATGGGCATGAACTTGGGAAGCAATGACAGGAAATTAAAGGGGCTGTTCACCTTTAAATTAACTTTTAGTATAATGGAGAGAGAGATATTCCGACACAATTTGCAGTTGTTTGTCATTTTTATTTATTATTTGTGGTTTCTGAGTTATTACGGTTTTTATCCAGCAGCTCTCCGGGTTGCAATTTCAGCTATCTGGTTGCTAGGATCCAAATTACCCTAGCAACCATGCATTGGTTTGAGTAAGAAACTGTAATATGAATAGGAGAGAGACTGAATAGAAAGATGAATAAGGAAAAGTAGCAATAACAATATATGTGTAGCCTTACTGAGCATTTGTTTTTTAGATGGGGTCAGTGACCCCGTTTGAAAGCGGGAAAGAGTCAGAAGAAAAAGGCAATTCATTTAAAAACTATAAAAAATAAATAATGAACACCCATTGAAAAGTTGCTTAGAATTAGCTGTTCAGTAACATACTAAAGTTTACTTAAAGGTGAATCACTCCTCTCGTACTTAGCCCACGACACATGCCTCTTCTGCCTCCCCCTAATTCAGTACAGGTATGAGACCTGTTATCCAGAATGCTCAGGACCTGGGGTTTTCCTGATAAGGGGTCTTTCTGTAATTTGAATCTCCTTACTTTACATCTACTTAAAAATCATGTAAACATTAAATAAACCCAATAGGCTGGTTTTGCGTCAAGGATTAATTGTATCTTAGTTGGGATCAAGTACAAGTTACTGTTTCATTATTACAGAGAAAAAGGAAATATTCTTTTTAAAATGTGAATTATTGAATTATAATGGAGTCTATGGGATATGGTCTTTCTGTAATTCAGAGCTTTCTGGATAATGGGTTTCCGGGTAACGCATCCTATAGATGTACTAAAAAGTCAATGACAGCTTCATGGACCAAAAAAAATACAAATGTTCTTAAAAAAAAAAAAAAAAGCTTACATTTTTTGGGGGATTTTTTTTACTCCTTTGTAAAGGCTTTACTAATTTGTCAGTAGGTCTTTATCTTTAAATAATATGAATATCTTGTATTACAAGCATAGGGAGCAAGCAAGCAGCACACCTAGAGCGGAGGTGTACAGAACTGTTGTGTACAGTTGGGCCCATACTCATTTCAGCATGACGGCTCATTAGTGCATTTATATATCCTTCATCTCCATGGCTACAGCATTCAGGGCTAGAGGTCTTACTTTGCTGTACTTAGTGAATGATGCCTCTGATTGGTGTGTTTAAGTCATGCAGAACTATAGCTTTTGACTTCCTTCAAAATTCAAGATTTATAATGCAGTGGACAAAAACGCAAAAAAAAAAGCCATTCTGACGGTAATTGGGAATGCATAAAGAAATGCAATTAGCCTATAGCTATAGGTGGGACAAATTGTAACTTAGCATGCATACTGCTGGATCTGCTCTATTTTGGGGTGTTAGGCTAATGACTTGAGACAGCCTAATCTTTACATAAGTGATATTTATTTACAAAGGAATTAAAAGGTATAGAATAAAAAGTGAATTAACTAAGATGGAGGAAGGAAGAAAGGGATAGGGAAAGGTGCAACGGGGAAGAGGATGGAGCAGATCCAACATATATAATGGGCAACATATTCTTTCTTGATGCATACATCATGTTTTTATTATATTATGTCGGTTTGTGAAGATTCTCAATCATCCAGGTCATGGTATATCTATAGAAATAAATCAAATCAACTGGATTTGCTGTGTTTTTCTTGAAGACGTTTCACTAGTCATCCAACTGGCTTTCTCAATTCAGAATAACTTGTACATAGGATCTTGCTTCGCTATATATCCTCTGGAATGTTGCTCCAATCAGCATAATCTGTTTATCAACATCCACAATGATGTCATTAAATTAGGTGTTGATTGTATTAGCAAACTTAGAGTTTTGATGTGTCAATAAACCTTCCAAGGAGAGGGGCCATAACAGCATTGTATATGGCAGACAATGGATGTCGCACCCCCCGCCTCTATTCAGACTTGGTTTTTCAGTTTTTACATATATGGCTTCTTTAACACCTCTTTTGAACCAGTCGCTCTCCCGGTCTGGACTTGGCAGTCTTCAAGCGTGTGTCCTTTTTCTTTTAGATGTAGGTACACAGCTTGAAGTGTTCTGACCAGAGGAGCTGACTCTTCTGTGCTGTGCCAAACGCTGGTGTAACTGTTGTTTGGTTTCTCCCACAAACAAATCAGAGCACTCCCCACATACACAATGTTACTCTTCTTGTGTTTTGGGGTTGGGTCTTTGGGGTGAACTAGTTGCTGCCTCAGTGTGTTGCTGGGTTTAAAGCAGATAGGGATATGGCGTTTATTAAAAAGTTTTTCCGACAGCCCAGCTACATATGGGAAGACCAAGTTCTTTCTCCTGTCCTGGTTTCACCAGTAGTCTTAGTGTTATTGCTTCTTTTTCTACCGGTTTTCACAAAAGCCCAATCTGGATACCCACATGTCTTCAGGGCCCCTCTGAGATGTTCCCTCTCTTTCAACTTAGCCTCTGTGCTGGTGGGGAGTTACACCAGTTTATGGCAAAGCACAGAAGAGCCAGCTCCTCTGGTCAGAACTCAGCCGTGTACCTACATCTAAAAGAAAAAGGACACACCTTTGAAGACTGCCAAGTCCAGATTCAAGACAGGGAGAGCAATGCGTTTAAAAGAGGTGTGCATCATCGGCCCAACAGCCAACCATTAGCTTGATTTGGCCTTGCATATGGGTGGCCAAATTGAGTCCTGATCCACTTGGCGGATCCCTGAATTTGCATGGATTTCTCACATGCATTCTTTGGTAACTTTAATTGCAGATGAACAGTGGAGGTCATTTTAATCAAGGGGTGGTTGCACATAACACAAAAAAGAAGACATCCACTGGGTAGATGTTGCATTGCACAATGATGAGCAACTACTAAAAATGGAACCGGTGTCTGCTGTATATACAGTTTGATACTCTGTAGATGGACGTCTATAGGTTTTTTTTTATTAAAAAAAAAGTGTCATGCATTATTCAAGGGGCTACCTCTAGGGCAGGGATCCCCAACCTTTTGAACCCGTGAGCAACATTCAGAAGTAAAAGGAGTTGGGGAGCAACACTAGCATGAAAAATGTTCTTGGGGTGCCAAATAAGGGCTCTGATTGGCCATTTAGTAGCCCTTATGTGGATTGTCAACCTACATTGAGGCTCTGTTTGGCAGTGCACCTGTTTTTTATACAACCAAAACTTGCCTCCAAGTCTGGAATTCAAAAATAATCACCTGCTTTGAGGCCACTGAGAACAACATCCAAGGGGTTGGAGAGCAACATGTTGCTCACGAGCTACTGGTTGGGGACCACTGCTCTAGGGGCTTAAAGGAGAAGTAAAGGCTTGGTGCACTTGGGTTGCTAAATGTTAGGTGATTGTATTCATTTACCTGAAACCCCGGGCTGGTGCTCCTATCAGCAGAAAACTGCACCAGCCCAGGGTTATACCAGTGAGCACCACAGAGTGATCCACTTCCATCTCCTTCCTTCCAATTTCCCAGGGCAAAAGCATTAGCAGTTGAAGCCGACCCATTAAATGATAAATCAAAACTTTATGTGGAAGTCCTGCACTATTAACAATGTTTAACAGAATTATTGAAAAATAGCAAATACCTAGTAGATTACTCAATTTAACCTTATGGTTTCTTTCTTTCAGGTAAATGTGTTTGTATCATTCCTTCTTCCTCTGGCGCTGATCTCCTGCTTGAACTGTGTGACTGTGAATCAGCTTGAGTCCTTGCGCTCTCGCTACTTCTTGTCCCTGCATTCCTCCAGCAAAGCTCCTCAGGCTTCCTACAGAGCACACATGTCCCTCAAGCCTATTCCTTCATCACCTGTGGTTAAAAAGCCCTCTGCTGCTGGAGCAACCTGCAAGAGTAGTCTCACCGTGTCCAGTGAACCAAACCGCATACAGCCTCTCCAGCACAGCATTTACATGCTCAGTTAAGTAAATCCAGCCATTGCCATGATATATATCAAACATATAATTGCTTGCTATCTTTTATTACATTTATTACAAAATTTATCTTATTTGATTTGCTTCTCCAATTAAAATCCATCTGGCCTTGAACCTAGTACAGTAGTGGTACTCTCTCCAGATGTCATCTTTAGCATAAGACAGTAATGGAGGGATCAGTTTTAGTGTGTGTATGTATGGATGCTGGGTTTCATTTGGAGGGGTTGAACTTGATGGACTTTGGTCTTTTTTTCAACCCGATTTAAAGATGTAACTAGCTAAACCCTTTAGATAAAGGGAATAGAGTGAAGCCATCCCAGATATGATCCAGTTGGAGAAGTCCTTGGACCAATAAACATCAAGATGTGTTAATCCCAGTAGCATTGCATTTCTGGATTGGCTGAAAAAAAGGCACCTGATTAATTGAATCTGCCAATATGACCTCTAAAGAGAGGGTTAATGTCTGTCTTTTGAAACCCTCTCTGTGAGTGAAGAGGAACACCCCACTTTCTTCTAATACCTTGCCATGGTCAATGTGAAAAGCTAGTAAATGAGTTTCTAAAGGATCGTATAAGTATGGGGCCTGTTAACAAAATGCTCAGGACCTGGAGTTTTCCAACTACCAGATCTTTCTATAATGTAGATCTCCATACGCTAAGTCTACTAGAAAATCATGTAAACATTAAATAAGAACCCCTTAGGATGGTTTTGCCTCCAATAAGGATTAATTAAATCTTAGTTGGGATCAAGTACAAGCTACTGTTTTATTATTACAGAGATAAAGGAAATCATTTTTAAAAATTTGGATTATTTGGATAAATGTTTGGATAATGTTTTTCTATGGGAGATTGCCATTCCATAATTTGGGTTTCCATATGGGAACCCATACCTGTATATGCCTCTTCCTGCAGTATTTTCATATTAAGGGATCAAATCACCATCTTCTCTTATGGGACACAATGTCAACTTGCCCAGCAGAGCTCCATAGTCAAAATAGTCAATTCCCCTTATTAATTTAATTAATTTAATTACCCTTCTGTATCACTCCATTCTGCAACCTTGCAGGTAATGTTTAGAAATCAATATTGGCAGGGTTGGACTGGCCTACAAGAATATCAGAAGATCTACTGGTGGATCCATCAGCAATTTCTTGTTTTATCTATAGAGCTGTATAAACCCTATAACTTCTAGCAGCATCTAATTGTGAGTGGGCACAAGATCAGGTTCTTTGGTGGATCATAAGAACCCCAGACCATACTGAGGTCCAGCAAACTATTAATATACACTGTACACACTGTACAAATCCATGTTGTAGATGGCCTGAAATAATCTGCATATATATCTAAAATAATCATACATTTATGCAAATGTGTTATATTGAATTCATGTAGCAGCAGACTCTATGTCCATGTACCATATCCTCCCTTCGTGCATTCTACTTTAAAATTCAAAAACGGCATTTTTTTTTTTTTAAATTTAACCTGCCCTTTAATTTGAATTATCAGGAGAGAAACTTTAAATTATGCATCTTCTAATTTGTGTGCATAGAAATGGAATTAATTTCCTCTGAAAGGGAGAAGAATGACTTTTCGAGGAATGTTATTTGGCACCTTGTCATTTACGTTTTATAAAGCAGCCATGATAAATACTATATCATTATGAGTCATTTAAATACTTTATATAGGAGAATTCAGCATTTAATAACGATATTAATAATGATAGGTTAGGAAGTCGATATCTATTGACTTAATAATGACTCAGCTGGGAGCTATGCATGTATAAGAGATTATGTATATAGTATATTGTTCTGTGCGTATTCAGAGGAAGCTTGTTAGTAGGTAACAGAGTCGTATTGAAAGCTTTCTCCTTATTAAACAGAATTATATCAGCCCAAGAGTTCTTTTGAGAGTAGTTATGCTCTGACCCACACAGCCAGTACGTTGGCAGAACCTTTTCCTACACCTACTCAATGCTGAAATGGCCAATGCAGCATCAGACTGGAGGCGCGGAGGCCACTGTGTCTTCCACCTCCTCCTCTGGGCTTTCCTGCTCTCCCCTCTGGCCCACCCCACCTCTGTCACCACACCCCTAGATGTCCCCCACCCAAGCCACAACCCCCTGTTGTACTGTATTTGTTACCACAATCGAAGCCGGGTTTGGGTCAGCGGAGTCAACCGAGTTTTTACTTGTCCCACTGTCCCAGTTCTACCCAGAGCCAATGCTCCCTGCCTCCCCAGTATTTGTGACAACCTGTATACATACCTCCCAACTGTCCCGTTTTGAGCCGAACAGTCCCGCTTTTGACAGCTCAACCCGCTGTAATGGATTTGTACTGATAAGTCCCGGGTTTCTCTTTGATCTTCTGCACTGAATAGCCAGAAACAGATACAAAGTTTCTAACTTAATTGGGTATTGGCAGAGAGCCCAGAATAGATACATGACATACTTTTGTAACAGTTTGATAAGAACGAAGACTCACAGCTTAAAGGGCAATTCACCTTCATTTGCAAAACTGTAATAACACATAAAAAACACAGAAATGTGTTCAAACTTTAATAACCTGCCAAATTATGTAAAATGAACATGGTAATTAGGGGGTGTGACAAAAAAATGGGCGTGACCAAAACATTTCGCAGTGCTATGCCCACCAAATCTTTTTGTCCCTTTCTGTTTCCTAAATGTTGGGAGGTATGTGTATACACCTTTATAAAGAACACATAAGGGCACAGACTTATTTATTAATAACCCTCATCCCCAATTCCCACTAAACAAGGCAACAATACTCAGGACTGTTTTAATATAATGGGCAAAATAGATGAGGTCCCAAGCAGGAGAATAAAAGAACACAACTATTATTAATTTCTTCCTTCTATTAGAATAAATATTCCTAAGGGATCATACTAAAGTGGAGATGTATTTTTGCTTGCGGTGTCCCATGTGGGTTGTGAGGTTCTGCTTGTGTTGTTTATCCCACAAGGAGCACAAAATGAGCTGCTGGAGAGTCTTGGGGTGGCCACAAAGCCCATTGGGGTACCTTAAAGCAGCCCTGACCATCATGTTTAGTTCACTCTCTCTACAAGCCCCACATTCAAGAAACAGACAGCTGTGATTTATGAGATCCAACAAATCAGGTATGGGATCTGTTATCCAGAAATCCGAATTATGGGAAGGCCATCTTCCATAGACTACATTATAAGCAAATAATTCAGGTTTTTAAAACTTATTTCCCTTTTCTCTGTAATAATAAAACAATGCCTTGTACTTGATCCCAACTAAGATATAGGGCCCTGAATCCATTTTGTGTATGAAAAGTACTTGGAACTGGGATTTACAGTGCAGTGCCTCCACCTAGGGAACACTCAGGAGTGGTTTTCCACTAGGAAAAATAAAACAAACACAGTTTGCAATAAACATGGCAGGTACACAAGCAAGACCTGTCCTCACCCTGGGGAAACACACAGTGGCCAAAGTATCCACAGGCAGGAGATAGAAACTGGCTCTCCCTGAAGCTCAAATGTTTTCTCAACGCAGAGCACAATGCAGCTGTTTTTAAGCTCTTCCTGGTTGGTCTTTTCAAGCAGCACGCTCACACTTCACAGATCTGGCTCTAGCTGGCTGCTGCCACAGGGGATCCTTCATAGGCTCTGTCTGTAAACCTGTACGTTTTGCTCCAAAGTCAGGCACTCTCTCTCTCCCAGGGATTCACTGGGGCATTCAGCCAATCGGATGGCTCTCCACAGACAGAAAAACAAGGGAAGGACTTGTCTGATTCCCTACACAGGGGTTCTAGTAGTTTGCTGGGATTTGCCCACTGGAGTTTTACTGCCCTGAATGTTGCAAACAAAGGGTAACGGCAGTTGGTAATTTAGGTAACTGTCAACTTTTCCACTCACTGGGGCAGATTTACTAAAGGGTGAAGTAACATTCGGTATCGAACATTCACCAGAAATCTCATCCACAGCGACATCGCCAATTTACTAACAGGCACAGAGGATTCGCTAGTGAAAGAGACCGCCGCTAGTGTAATTTTGCGCCCTTTCGCCAGGTAAATTTTCGCTCAGGTGATCGGTCATTACTCCAAAAATTCACGAAAGTTCAAATTTTTACAGAACATTTTAACTCTTTCCAGAGTTTCCTTTGTCAGTTTAGACATGACGACAGAGCCGGGCCAACCCGGCCAGGCACCCTAGGCAACCTGGCGGGCCACGGCGCCAGCTCTGTGCGCGCTTGACTGCGCATGTGCAAAATTGTGCGCCAGCGCGCATGCGCAGAAGAGCATTTATGCGCACACCACCAGCGGCAGACGGGACCAGACACGGGGTAGGCGACAGAGCAGGTATGTGCCTGGCGCCCCCCCAGCTTTGCGCCCTAGGCACGTGCCTACTCTGCCTACCCCTAGTTCCGGCCCTGCATGGCGAACTGATAAGATAAAGCTACATCCTCCTCAATCTTATGTCAGTGACATCTTTATTGTCTTTAAAAGTTGTAACTATCACAAATTTTAGTTTTAACCTTTTTTTTAACCATTTGATGGCCATGCCACATTTGTTTTAAGGTGGGCTCATGTCTAGGGCGTTAGAGGATCTCTTTTATCTTTATTTTGCTTCCTTGAACATTTTTAATAATAAGTGGCCACTTTAAGCAATTTCCCCATCACGAATATAGACATTTATATGACCTATATGTACCGGCCCTATTCAAATTGACTTAAAGGGATACTGTCATGGGAAAAAAAAAATTTTTCAAAATGAATCAGTTAATAGTGCTACTCCAGCAGAATGCAGTGGAATCCATTTCTAAAAAGAGCAAACAGATTTTTTTATATTCAATTTTGAAATCTGACATGGGGCTAGACATTTTGTCAATTTCCCAGCTGCCCCTGGTCATGTGCAGAATTCTGCTGGAGTAGCACTATTAACTGATTCATTTTAAAAAAAAAAAATTCCCATGACAGTATCCCTTTAAGAGTAAGTGAACTAATGAAGTTGCGCTAGGCAGAAATGACCGTTAGCGTTTGCCAGCGTTCAGCTGCTGAGACGCAATTTCACATTTTAGTAGCGAATTTGTGCCTGGCAGGTAAAAATTTGCCCTTTAGTGAATTTTCTCCAAAGTGTCTCTGTCTCCTGTCAGTAAGTGTGTTAGTTACTGAGAGAGACGCTCCCTAATAGGGGTGAGTTGCCCGTCTGCCTATTTATGAATCCATACCCTGCCTCCCCTTTGCCAGCTGCCAAGAGTATATCTTATGCTCCTCGGAGCTAAAGGGCTGGGAGAGATGGGAATCGCTAAAAAAAATCGATAAAGAGCACACAGAGGTGAAGAGATATACGAGAAGAGGAAGCAGAGAAGATAGGACAAGAAATTGAAAGGAAATTACAAACGTTCTTAGAATCATATTGACTTCATTACAGTAAATGACAATTTAAAGGTGAACTAGGCCTTTCAACAATTGCAAAGAAATCCCTGTTGTTCCGCGCTTTAGGTTACATATGGGAAACACTAGGCTACAAGAGAAAATATTCTGATTTCTCAGTGTACAATCTGTAGCTCAGGTTAAACATGAGAGTGGAAAACACCCCACCATGAATTTATTTACTGGATTACTTACTTTCCCATTTAATAGAGAGCATTTTTTATACTCATAAATGCTTTTCTATCTCAATCTCTAGCTCAGAGCTGGATGGACACTGGTTTCCATAGCACCCCGTACCTTTTAACACAATCTATTTCCTATGTGTCGGCAGGACACTCATTGCATATGTATTTATAAATCACAGCAGCGTCAATCTGCGCCCTGCGGCCTGGAGAGGCCCTGAGATCCCAATGGGCTTCTGATGAAATCTCCTTGATTGGCACTCGCATACAGAGGGCATGTTTCAGGCGTTATTCCTGCTATTTTATATTGATCCAGGAGAAAAGCAGACACTAAATAGGAAACATCCCAAAATAGTGCTGTAATATCAGCTCAGGAAATCTGTAATCAGCCATAAATAGAGTAGATTGCGCCATTGAGATGCTAATGTGTGTTCTGAGATTAAATCAATGGGAATTTGTCATTTAATTCTTATATAGGGCCTCCAGTCACCTTTGAGTTTTTCATGTTACAGCACCCTGTCTTTCCCCAGATCATGTAGGATTACACTATCCGCCATCACTCAGCTGTCAGTTTGTAGGCATATCCATGAAAACTCTTTAGCTCTGCAGTTCCAGTGGCACACAGCTAATTAGAGATTCAGAGGGATTGTCCAATGAGAATTCTACTTGAGGGTCAGGACACACAGGCAGAGTAAGGAGATTAGTCACCCAGAAACAAATTTCTTCTTCGGGTGATTTATCTCCTGGTTGGCACTTGGATCGATTAGTTTTCCGAAGTCGCCCAAAGTTGCCAGATGAGGAAATTCTGGGTGAATTTGGAAAACGAATGCTTGGAGTGCCATCCTGCCGGTGATTTATATTTTCGCCGGGGGGAAGGCAGGGGAGGCAGTTCGGGGAGATTAGTCTCCCTGATGAAGAGGAGATTTGTCGCTGGGCGAATAATCTCCCCGAATCTGCCTGTGTGCTCTGATCCTAAGGCTCACATGCCTGTTCTTTGTGCTTTCAGTAATGGAAGGATCTAGGGGTCCGATTCCCTAAAGGGCGAAGTGACTAATGCTATAGAAAATTCGCCAGCGGGACGTCATTTAGAAACTTTGCCAATTTCCTAGCGGACCCTAGCCGTACTTTACTAGCAAAGGAGATAGACGCTAGCGTTGCTTTGCACTCTAATGTCAGGAGAATTTTTGCTCTGGCGAACGTTACTGAACGTTACCTCATTCGCCAGACTTGCCATCACCAGCTCAGACCAGGCAAAGTACAATGGAGTGCAAATTTTTCTAAGTCCCAAAACACTGAGTGATAGCCTGCAAAGGACCATAAAATTATTTTTGGGTAACCGGGTTCCCCCCTACATTTCCTAACACATGGCACATAAACTATACACTGGGCTCAGGTGTAGGGCAATATAACAACTCTATTTTCTTTATTAAGGTTCCCTGGGCTTGTGTAATGTAATGTATTTGCTGCAACATATACGTCCATTCAACTTTATCATTTCCCACCATATGCAAATCAGGCAATGCTAGTGCATCTTTGCTTTGATTGCCGAAGTAACGCTAGCGAAATTTTGCCAGCGTTCGGCGCCCTGGACGCAACTTCGCCTTTTAGTGAATTAGCATTGTCCTAGTGAATTTACGCCTGGCAACGTGTTGCGATGTCTGCAAAGCTGTCGCTGGCGAATTTTCGCTGGTTAAAGATCTTCTCTTTAATGCTATACAGATTGGATTGGCCCACTGGGATACCGGGAGAAATCACAGTGGGTTCCTCCCTCAGTGGGTCTTGCCAACCCCGATCTATGCACAAAGGTCAGTGCGATGTGTCCTTTGGATAGTATTGCATGTGTGGGGGAATGGGGTGGTGAGGTTGGATGTTATCAACAGTTGTACTGATCAGTGGAGGTGGGCAGAACTGGGGCAGCACAGAAGGGCACCCAAGGCAAGATCCTTTAGTAACCAGCCACCATGCTTGGCAGCATCTCCTCCCCCTCCTGTTCGCCACCACACGTATCCACTTATACCTGATCATTGAGAGCAGGGCTGCAGTTTAAGGAGGTATCAAAGGTACATGACTAAGATCCAACACCCCACCCCAACATTGCACCCTAGGAACATGTCTACCTGCCTACCCCTTAATCCAGCCCTTGTGGTGGGTGCCCTTGAAGTCAGGAAATCTGATTGACCCAAGGGTCCCAATCCAACACTGCAAAATACCTAAACCAGCAACGCCAACTCTCATGTTTTTAATTACATGATAACGTTACCCAGTGATCTCCCTATGTCCTAATGATTCCACGTCAAGCCATGTGATATGATAGCAAGATCACTGCACTATGCATTCAATTTGCCGTTATGTTTAGTAGATTTTCAACAATAGTCATTTGAATTCACCGTTGTGTCCTCTCTTTATAAAGAAAGAAGAAAGAACAGGCCCTGACCTCGGATAGCTCATATTGAATCCAGCGATAAAAATAATTCTATGAGGAATGATCATAATCAGAGTAAAATAATTGCATAAGGAATGATAATAATCACTATCCCCTCTGGTATAAAATATTCATTGTGGTGCCTGAAGAACAAGAGACTGAACCTACGGATGGAGATTACTTCCCGCAGAGTACATTTAATAAAGGGATTTACGCCGAATAAATGATAAAAATCAATCTTTAGAAAAGCTGAAGAGAAATTAAATAGACAATAAATAAGTGATACTAAACACTGCTGCTCAGCCAAGCTTCACTGTACTCCAGTGTTGTAAATAAATGCTCATGTATGTTTTGGCTGTTTTTAACTTTGTTACCAATTGTCTGTGCATGACCCTGGGGCAGTGAGTCCTATGTGATCACAGTAACTCTATCCAAATTGAGACTGCACAGCAACTTCTCACTGATGCACAGCTCAGGTAAAACAGCTACAAACAAGGGCGCAATCTCTACGGCACTTACAGGTACAAAAGTATGGCCCTTAGTGCCAATTCTAAAAGTAAGTGTATCTGGAATCTGGTGTAGAATGCTAGGTCGTTGGGTGCAAGGCAGTACTGTGCTTCCAACTCTCAAGGCTTCCTAAATTTAATGCCACATAAGTATGGGGTCAGGTAGAGGGTGGGAAGGGGTGACAACTATGTGCCTCCCCCTCATACTGTAAATAAAGTGCTGCTGAATGTAGGTAGTTCTACTCCAGGATTCGGTTTGGGATACATCCAGGATTCGGGCTTTTTCAGCAGGATTAGGAATCGGGCGAATCCTTCTGCCCGGCCAAACCAAATCCATATCCTTTGCATATGCAAATTAGGATTCGGTATTCGGCTGAATCTTTCGCAAAGGATTCGGGGGTTCGGCCGAATCCAAAATAGTGGATTCGGTGCATCAATAGTTCTAGGGACTGTTCGGTTCAAAACTACAGTGATTGGCATTTCATTGTCATTAACTTGCCCATGATACCATCACTTAGTTTTTGATGCAATCGCCCCTTACATCATCCAGCCCAATCCCTGTCTGGATTTTCTTCAGGCAAAGGTGTGAGGAAGACTCGATGGTGGCATCCGGTACCCACGTGACATCATCATGCCTTGGTAAAGTGATGCCAAGGACCTGGGTTCAATGCCCAAATAGACTGTCAGGGCCTAGCGGATTTTGTACAAGTTGCAGTAGGGACCAAGCTGTATACACAAAGTCCAATTCTGAAGGTATAAGAAAGTTTGTAGTCGTATCCAGGCAAAAGGGGCAGGCGGCAAATAGCAAAGTCAGGAGTCAAAACAAGAAGATCAGGACCCAGGAATCAGTAAATAAAGAATTATAGTGGACTCAAGAGTAGAACCTACATTTGAACCAGGTCCTTGGCATCCTTTTATTTAGAATTTGGCACTAAACATGATGACATCACTATGTTACAACACACCCCATGTGGACCATGGGTGCAGCCATCTTGGCTATAATGGTGCAGAGGAGAGAAGCGCCACTGGGCGCTCCTCAAAAAAAGGTTGCAAAGTGATGGGTGGATCTGACCAGTTTCACTTGACCAAAATTTTGTGAAACTATAAAAAAAATTGCCAAACACATTGAAGACAATGGGTGTTTTTTTCGGGCAACATTTTTCAAACCACACAGCATTTTTAAATGAACATTAACGTCTATGACTCGCTCGTCATGGTAGTTACCCTAAGCAGCCCTCTATTCGATGGGCAAAAGCAGCTGGGCCCAGAGACCTGCTGGCATTTATTACAGGGCAAGGAGGAAGGTGCTAAAAGCATCATGGATTGTACGCCTGTATTGCACTTAGTACATTATCCCTAATGACTTAAAGGGGTTGTTCACCTTCAAACAACTTGTTGTTTTCAGATAGATCACCAGAATTAATGACTTTTTCCAATTTCTTTTTATTTGATATATGTGAACGTTTTTCTAATATTCAATGTAAAGTGGCATTTTTCCCCTTCTAAAGCAGCTTTGGGAGGGGGGGTCGCCGACCCAGTAAACTGTTCTAAATTGATACATTTAGTTGATCCATTTCTTATCTTTGTCCCTGCTGAGTAGAATCCCTGAGTTTCATTACAGGCAGCTGTTAGAATTGATACAATAGTTGCTAATACTCCAGAGATGCTGCTGAGAAATGGATCAACTAAATGTTGCAAAATCAGCACCAGAATTACTGAGCTGCCAGACTGAAACACCAGAGACAGGAGCATTCAACTTTAAACTTAGATTTTGGAAAAACAGTAAAAAAAATAAATAATGGAAAGTAATTGAAAAAAGTCGTTATTTTTGGGGAACAATCTGAAAACAAATGAACTGAAAAAAATTGTTTGGCAGGTGAACAACCCCTTTAATGGATTAGTGTATTTTAGCCATAGGAGTGGATCACCCAGCAGGACAATATCCTATCATTTGGTCACATTAACTAAGGACACCAATCGCTGCCTTCAATAAAGACATTAAGGGGCACATTTACAAAGCTCGAGTGAAGGATTCGAATTAAAAAAACTTCGAATTTCGAAGTGTTTTTTGGGCTACTTCGACCATCGAATGGGCTAGTTCGACCTTCGACTATGACTTCGACTACGAATCGAATTCGAATTAAAAATCGTTCGACTATTCGACCATTCGATAGTCGAAGTACTGTCTCTTTAAGAAAAACTTCGACCCCCTAGTTCGGCAGCTAAAAGCTACCGAACTCAATGTTAGCCTATGGGGAAGGTCCCCATAGGCTTGCCTGTGTTTTTTTGATCGAAGGATATTCCTTCGATCGTTGTATTAAAATCCTTCGAATCGTTCGATTCGAAAGGATTTAATCGTTCGATCGAACGAATAATCCTTCGATCGTTCGATCGTAGGATTAGCGCTAAATCGTTCGACTTCGATATTCGAACGATTTTAGTTCCTAGTCGAATATCGAGGGTTAATTAACCCTCGATATTCGACCCTTAGTAAATCTGCCCCCAAAAGTTTGAAGTACAATGAACATTCTTCAGGTTGGCAGGGGGGCTTTCAACGGAAGCAGCTTTGTTCCCAGGCTTTATTACCCACGATACCTATGGAGTGTTTAACAGAGTTTCACGTTCCTTTTGTTCTGAACAACATTAGTCCCATTATTACCTAGCACAGCTACATGTATTTATTCCAGATTTCATGCAATTAGCATCTAATGAAGCATTCCTAACCGTAAGAGCTGTCAGAGGCACAGAGAAATGTCCCTATGACCAAAACCTCTACAAGGAGAGGTTCAAGATGGTTTTGAGATTGAGGTCTAAAGTCTAAGGCCCTGGCACCCCAGTCCAACACTGAGTAGATATATTTTTTGTATACAGGAAAATAAAAAATAACGTTACGTCTCATTCCCATGTTCTAGGTACAACTAAGCAGAGGTTAGAGTTCATGCTAGAACTAGGGCTTGGGTAAGAGAGGTAAACGTCTCTTGAACCAGTGCTGTAACTGGATGTTACTTGACCCCACAGCAAATTAATTTTAGGTCCCCCAACATATCCAGAGTTTGTCCTGTTTTACCAATATATGTTGAAATTGCTCATGGAGTCTTCTACAACCTTCCAAGTTCTGCCACTCAGCGCAACAGTATTTTATCTGAGAGGCATGTCTTTAGACATTTTCCTTGTCTACTGTGGCCCTTCTTGTGTCATCTGATCTGTGTCTAAAGGTGGCCATACACGGCCCGACAAAAGCTGCAGACAGACCGAGTCGGCAGCTTATTGGCCCGTGTATGGGCCCCCCCGACGGGCTTCCCCGAAAGTCGGCCAGATCTCGATCTGATGGGACTAATAATCCCGTCAGATCGTGGTCACATCTGTTCGTTGATGCGGTCCCACTATCCGACCACCCGTAAAGCCACCGTAGGATCCAATCGTTGGGCCCTAGGGCCCACGATCGGATCAGCCCGATATTGCCCACCTCAAGGTGGGCATATCGGGCTGACATCGCCAAACGAGCGGATCTCTCCGTGTATGGCCACTTTAACTGTTAACATTGCAGTGCGCTTGTAGTACAAAGCGTTTCAAATAAAGTGTTTTAAATAAAGTTAGATATTCTGTTTTTATTGCCTCAATAATTGCATTACATGTCTCCGGAACGATTCGGCCTAGATCCTCCAATGTTCTCCCAGTTGCCGGATAACGTAGTGTTGCTATGAGTCTCTGTTCCGGTGAGATGGCCTGCCTCATACACGTATTTTGTTTGGTTATGGCTGGTCGAATTGCTTCAAATAAGTGTTCAAAATTTGAGTCAGACATCCGTAGGTAGTTTCTGAAATTATCTGGATTATTTTCTTTCAGCTCTTTCACAAGTCCCATATGTGAAAATTTATGACGGTGTAACAACCACTGTTTGCTCCATATTGATCTTTTCCTCTTCTTCTTCTTTATGGAGGTTAATAGCAGTATAGCTAGTGCAGCCCTCCTGCTATCATCCATAAATACGCTCATCTTCACAAACGATCGTGAAAGAGATCCGAATGGACTCCTTGGGTCGAATGAACGTAACACAAAGGATTGTTCGTTGAAAAGCAGTTTAAATGAAATCATACATGTCATATCCTCCTCCGGTTTTGGCCTGTTACTGGACGATATCACTTAAAATGATTGTTTTCGCTGATGGACAAATCGTAGCTGTAAACTATCGTTTCACCAATATGTTCGGTTGTACAATTACAAAAAATCTTATATCAATCTGCAGGTCTATGGGGAGCTTGACACTAACTTTACCAGGGTAATTGTGTGGTGGCACTAGGGTGGCAGAGGAACAGCAGAACTCCTTGGTCTGTCTTTGGGTAGAGTGCTTTTATACTGAGTCCTTTTCTCTAATATAAACCAATCAGAAAAGTATGCATAGGACCTAAAACTCAAGAGACTTATTTATTATTTTCTTTGCTAATAATCCTACTTATCCTCCTTCCAAAGCCCCTTTTCATTTCCAGCTGCGAGTTATGATGCAAGTGGTTAGTATTGCTGCCACAGGGGTCCTGGTTATAACCGGGGGCATTCTTTGCATGGAGTTTGTATGTTCTCCCTGCATCTCCCGAAATCACATTTTGGCAGCTTCATTGGTTGCTGAAGGTTTACTGTAGTGTGTGTGTGGAGGAAGGAATTGTCAGCTCCAGTGGACAAGAAACAGATGTGAATGATGAGCAGTGTCTGTTTCTGTAAAGCTCTGCCTGATATGTTGCCTGTTATAGAAATAAAGGAGAATAATGCAATAAGAAAAGAAAAGGCTGAAGTCAAGTCCAAGGGTGAATGTTACTGCTTGTTAGTATTCAGTCTATGAACGGTCATTTTAAAGCGATGAATTTCTGCCCTTGCAGGAGCAATTGTGATTGCCTATGTGGTGTGCTGGCTGCCGTACCATGCAAGGAGACTCATGTTCTGTTACATCCCAGATGATTACTGGACTGGGTAAGTCTGCGAGGGACTATAAAATATAATATACAAAATTCAGTTTTCTGACGATACATGTCTGTTCATCAAGCTTAACATGTGTCGTGTGTTTGCATTTATAACATATGGACACCTGATCAAATGAGTAGACTCAAATCCATCGGTGCAAAGGGTATATAATTAAATTAGGGGTCAAGTCATAAACTGTATAGGGGGTTATGTAATATCAGGAGCAAAGTTTGCTACACTTCTTATCACCTTTAGCAATCGGCAAGTAGCATTTACAGGTCACCTGTATAAAAGCAAGCGTCTTATTGTTTGCTATGGGTTACTGTTCCTGGGCAAACTGTGTGCTGTTTACGGGGTTGGACTGGGCCGGCAAGACACTGGGAAAAAACTTAGTGGGCCCTGGACTTCACGGGTCCCACCGACCCAGTTTTGCTCCCATTGGCATGTGTGTGTATTCTCACTGCTCCATCTCACCGCAAGATGAGTCAAAACTTATGTGATAGAGCACAGCTACCCGGGAAGGGGGAGACAGAAGCATCAGGTGAGGGGGCCCTTGATGTTGCAAAGGGGCCTTGTGGCAGAGTCCTGCAGCGAATCGGGTACGCGCAGGGGCGCTCCGCCAATGAGGCGAGCTGAGCCGCTCGCCTCAGGCGGCAGCGCCAGACAGGATTTCAGGGGCAGCAAAAAGCCGCTCCTGCACCTTTAAGAGCCGAATTTCCGGTTTTTAAACCGGAAATTCGGCTGCGATATTGCGAGAGAGCGCAATTGCGCTCTCCGCAATCGTGTTCCTGCCTCCCCTCGCCAACAGGTAAGTCGGTGCGGGGGGGCGGCATTGCAGGAGCCGCCTCAGGCGGCTCCTTCCCCAGAAACGGCGCTGGGTACGCGCGGGTTACCTGCAAAAACCTGCGGGTTGTGGATATAAGTTCCGGTGCGGGTATGCACATGGGGTCTGTGGTTCTGCGGGTTTGTGGGTTTGCGGGTCGCTTTTGGCCGTGGGTCTTCTCAATAGCGATTTTTATTCCTTTTTTCTGATCACGTCTACTTCCAGTGATGTCACTTCCGGTTTACAATGACAGCACTATATTCTTGATGGTCAGCGGGTCACGGGTCTGGGTTGCGGCTAAGGTACTTGCGGGTCGGGTAGCGGGTCCAAGCGGGTCCAGGTTGTTGATTGCAGGTTGCGGGTACGGGTTCCAAAAAATGGACCCGCTCAGGACTCTGGACTCAGGACAACCCTTGCGGTTGCAGCCCCAGTGGGCCATGGACACCCAATCCAACACTGGCCGTTTATTGCATATGGGCTTTAGAATACAGAGATGTGTTATCTTTCCCTAATGTGGATCTTCACACCTTAAGTCTACTAGAAAAACATATAAACATTAAATAAACCCAATAGGCTAGTTTTTGCTTCCAATAAGGATTAATTATATCTTAGTTGGGATCAAGAACAAGCTACTGTTTTATTATTACTGAGAAAAAGGAAATAATTTTTAAATATTTGGATTATTTTGATAAAGTGGAGTCTAGGGAGCTTTCTGGATAACAGGTTTCCGGATAACAGATAACAGACAATGACGTAATTGGGGTGGATCAGAGGAATAATGGAGGATTATCCAGGTCAGCTGGATGAAAATTTTTGTAAATTGGGCAGGAAGAAAGAGGGGTAGAAGGTTCCAATCTTGAAGTGACATTGAGGGCTAGCCAGGGCAGAACAACATGAAATAAGGTGGCAACCCTAGTGGCACAAGATATCACGTGTAAAATGAGGCAGTATTGGGGGTTGAGGGGTTCAGTTCAGCAGAGAGGCCTCATCAGGTTTAGTAACTAATACTTGTGCCTTTCATTTTCCTGTAAGTATAACCCCACTTCTGATTTCCATCACCTCTAGTATTGTTTAGTAATATTTGTGTTTTCCTTCTTTCTTTGCAGGTTTCTGTACACCTTCTACCACTACTTCTACATGCTGACCAACACCCTTTTCTACGTCAGTTCCGCGGTCAATCCCATCCTGTACAACATGGTGTCCTCTTCCTTCCGAGAACTCTTCCTGGAGACACTTGGCTTCTCCCGCCGACGCAAAGAGCAAAACCTGAATCCCTCCGTATCGGGACAAACCAGTCTCAGGAGCGATACGTGCGCTCACAATACTCAGGCCAATCACCAACTAGCTGGCAAGGAAGAGGCTGCCAATGGGAAGATGTAGGGAAGCTCACCAAGGGCAACTTCAAGTCCTCTAATGTGTTTTTCCCAGTGTTAAATTTCCTTAAAATCCTGATAAGAGCATGAGGCGTAACTATAGGGGGAGGAGAGCTGACTGCAGGGGGGCCAGTAAGGACAAGCCTGAAATGTTTATGGTTAAAGGGAAACTGTATCCAATTTTTTTTGTATATTAAAGATGTAATTCTAAGCAGCTTTCCACTATACATTCATTAGCAACTCTCATTGGTTTTAGCATTGGAATTAAAACAATGGGTCATTCCTGCACAAATCTTTCTTTTCTCTGCACTGCTGGTTCTGAGCCTTGAAACAATATATCAGAAGACAAATAAGAAGAGCAATGCAAGATATTGTGGGAGTTGGAATATTGACTGCAGAAGAACTGGCCTCTGCTCTACTGAGTCAGAACTAGCAGTGCACAAGAGATACTACTTTCAATGGCAATTACCTTTACACATAACTGTGAAATCATTGAAAATGTGTCATCACACTTAAGGTGGCCATAGACGCACAGATAATATCGTACAAACCTAATTTTACGATATTCTGTGTTTGTATGGTGGGAAAAGAGCCGACCGATATCAGCAGAAGACTTGGATATCAGTTGGCTCGTCGATCGGGCTGGACGGAAAATTTTGATAGGCGTCCAAACATCGGCCATTGTTTGTGCTGAATCGTCAGATACAGGTAGAATTCTATTGTTTCTATCTGTATATCTGACAATTCAGCTCTACACGTGTAGAGAAAGATCCTTTTCAAGAAAGATCGTAATTTTTACATCTATTTACTCTAATCCTTATGCATCAGCATTGTTGTTTTATGGTCTGTGACTCCCTTCCTTTATTGTTCCACCCAACTTTCCTACAGAGCCTAAAAAGTTATTATGGTTATGTCTGAGATATTTGGTCTGACCTGTTTGGCCAATCAGGCTGTGGCATTATTCCGGTCATGGGCAGTATACAACGGGGCAGTGTCTAATGGGACTGCCATCACAGTGGTGAAAAACAGCAGCCTCCTAAATGCCTTTTCTGAATTTCATTGCACCTGATGATATAAAATGGTAAAGCCCCTGGCTGACACATGGAGCACCGGCAGCATTCCTTGGAGCATTTTTTGGTGCTGAGGCCTGACACCGCTCCATTTTTATCAGCCAAAGTTCTTCCAGTTTCGTGTCATCAAGAGCAGTGACAGCCAGACAAGGGCATTTTGTCCACCGCTGTTTTCCACCAGGCAGCAGAGACTAACTAAATATTCTGCACGCTATAAACCATATATACTCTTATTTTAGAATGGAGTGTAACCATATTAAAGATGCAGGGTGCAGCACAGTGGGACACAAAGCAGCGCTGTAAATACAAGGGCTTTTCTTTGGCTTGAGACCCCTGAAGTTCTCTGTACACACAAGTTGGTATTCCAAGAAAGGATGCATCCAACCTAGGGATCTGCCCAAATCTAAATCCTGCAAAAAGTGCTGCTGTCCAGATAAATTGTATCTGAACCCATAGGAGCACATTTACTAAGCTCGAGTGAAGGATTCGAAGTAAAAAAACTTTGAATTTCAACGTTTTTTTTTGGGGTACTTCGACCATCGAATAGGCTACTACGACCTTCGATTACGACTTCGATTCGAACGATTCGAACTAAAAATCGTTCGACTATTCGACCATTCGATAGTCGAAGAACTGTCTCTTTAAAAAAAACTTTGACTACCTACTTCGCCACTTTAAACCTACCGAGCTACAATGTTAGTCTATGGGGACCTTCCCCATAAGTTTTCTAAGGGTTTTTTGATTGAAGGAAAATCCTTCAACGATTTAATCGTTCGATCGAACGATTTTTCCGTCGATCGTTCAATCGAAGTATTTGCGGTAAATCCTTCGACTTCAAATATTGAAGTAGAAGGATTTTACTTCGAGGGTCGAATATTGAGGGTTAATTAACCCTCGATATCTGACCCTTAGTAAATGTGCCCCATAAAGTCATGTCAATTTTAAAGCTCTGGGCAACTGATTTTTAGCAGATGATGCAAATTTTTTAAAATAATTTTCCTCAAATTTTGAAATGCACATTAGGTCCCGGGTTTGGGGTAGTATAGGACCTAATCTTTTGGAGGATTCGGTATTTAGCCAAATCCAATGGTTCCATGGGACATGGACGTACCACCAACCATTACCCTTCTGACAAAAAGCAGACATCTCTTTATTTAAATGAAGGTGCAGCTTTCTCCTGTGGGGCAAAGTGCAAGAAAAACAGGACCCACCACCCCCCTCCCTTATTTCATCAAAGAGGTCTACAGGGAAGTCATCTTGTTTGGATATTATTAGAATATTTCCACTGATTTCAGTTCAAGATTTACTCCAAGGTTGGATAAGAAAGTTAGGATGCGCCATCATGGGTTGTAATTATGGGCAATTATCCAGACAATGACTGGAGTAATGGGGCAACAAGTCATAAAAAGCTAGTGGGTATGTGAATATGCTAAATTATGGCCTTTTGGTTGAACCAACTCAGAAAGATGCTCTTTAGGATCTTGTATAAACTAATAACACTGAATTTAACTAAAAAAGGGCTTTGCTCAGAACAATAAAACAAAGCAAAACCCCTAATAGTACGTGGGATATCAGCAAATTGCGGTCCAATAAGGGATCAAATGATAATATTCTAATCACTCACATCCCAGCTATATATGCAATATATTAGTATTATACTTGCCGTGTATTTTATATCAGCCACCAAACTGAACTCGGACGGATACCCGGCACACTAGTCCGTATTCCTGCGGCAGGCGCATATCTCAGTATGACAGAGATCACTCGATCAGTGAGGTGTCCAAAATTCCTGAACAAAAAAGTGAATAAGAATAGTAAATAGTCACAGGTTCATAACAATTATGTTTGTAAAGGGGTTGTTCCCCTTTGAGATAATTTTCAGTATGATGTAGAGAGTGATATTCTGAGACAATTTGCAATTTGTTTTCATTTTTTATTATTTGTGGTTTTTGAGTTATTTAGCTTTTTATTCAGCAGCTCTTCAATTTGCATCGTAAGCAATCTGGTTGCTAGGGTCCAAATTACCCTAGCAACCATGCTTTGATTAGAACAAGAGACTAGAATATGTTCTGGAATGGCCGTCATAGTTCCCCCCCGACTTGAGTATCATGGAAAATCTATGTAATGATTTGAAGCAGACTGTCCATGCTCGGCAGTCATCAAATTTATCTGAACTGGAGAGATTTTGTATGGACGAATGGCCAAAAATACCGCCATCCAGAATCCAGACACTCATTAAAGGCTATAGGAGGGTCTAGAGGCTGTTACATTTGCAAAAGGAGGCTCAATTGAGTATTGATGTAATATCTCTGTTGGGGTGCCCAAATTTATGCACCTGTCTAATTTTGTGATGATGCATATTGCATATTTTCTGTTAATCCAATAAACTTTATGTCACTGCTGGAATACTACTGGTTCCATAAGGCACGTTATATATTAAAACAAATTTGCTACTTTGAAAGCTCAACCAATCATAAACAACACTCCAAAGAATTAAGGGGGGTTCCCAAACTTTTTCATATGACTATATATATATATATATATATACTTTTCATTGTGATCTGTCATTGTTCATATTTCTCATTGTTCCCTGAACACACTGGTTACATTGGCCCAAGTGATTTCATTTGTTGTACTTGAGCTAGCTGTCTGTGTTGGTTATATATCAGCGAACCATACGACTGAAACATGAGTTGTAAATCTATGGGCAATGGTCCTTGGTCAGGGATCTGCCAAGCAGAATTACTGTATATTTGAAGCCTGTCCAAAACCCAGAGCTGTCGACCCCTTGGATTTCAGGGCACATGGCCGAAGCTCTTTTACAGTCCATGAACCACCGAAGGGATTTTATGCTCATATATTACAACAGGGGGTAAATAATTTTTTATAGTACACAAGTTTCGTTGAGTCATGTGACACAAATGACATTTGCTTATCACTGACTATAACTGATGACATCACTAAGTACCATTTATAAAGATCTCCTGTGCAGGATATTCATGGTTCTTGTGTATTATGCATATATTATAAAGTCCATAAAGTGCACATTATATACATGTACAAGACTTGGGTGTCATATACGGTAAATAATGTCATAGCTTAAGCATCCAGTTGGTGCTCTTTATAGACTTGCACAGAAGGATCTGTGATGTCAATCTGGGGCGGGCATGAGTCTATAAATAGGGAGACACTCCGGGTTAGGGTCGGGGGCGGATAGTGAAGGGTCGGCGGCAGTGGTGCCCAGGAGGTATAGGGGCCCCATGAGGCCTAATTCATATAGAAGTTAAATCAATATTTGTAAAACAGGTGAACCTCTAGACATTTTGTGGGCCTGAAAAACAATCGTCACCCTCCAAATTCACCAGAAAATGAAAAAATTACCGGCACACAGGACTCCATGCAAGTGGGATAAACCCTGCGTATTTACTGAAGTGTAAAGTATCGGGGGCACGCCCTTTTGTCAGACAGTAATTTTTTCATTTTCTGGTGAATTTGGAGGGTGACGATTGTTTTTCAGGCCCACAAAATGTCTAGAGGTTCACCTGTTTTACAAATATTGATTTAACTTCTATATGAATTAGGGCCTCATGGGGCCCCTATACCTCCTGGGCACCACTGCCGCCGACCCTTCACTATCCGCACCCGACCCTAACCCGGAGTGTCTCCCTATTTATAGACTCATGCCCGCCCCAGATTGACATCACAGATCCTTCTGTGCAAGTCTATAAAGAGCGCCAACTGGATGCTTAAGCCATGACATTTAAGGGGCAGATTTATCAAAGGTCGAATTTCGAAGTGAAATATACTTCGAAATTTGACCATCGAATGGCTATACTCCGACTTCAAATATCGAAGTCGAAGTTTTTTTTAACCGAATTTGACCATTTTGCGTTCAAAGTAAAAAAGATTTGAATGATTTCAGTGATAGATCGAATGATTTTACTTCAACTACAAAAAACTTAGAAAAATTAATTAGAAGGTCCCCATAGGCTAACATAGTACTTCGGCAGGTTTAATTTGGCGAACTATTGAAGTTTTTTAAAAGAGACAGTACTTCGATTATCGAATATTCTAACTATTTTACTTCGAATCAAATTCAAAGTAAATTTGAAGTCATAGTATCCTATTCCATGGTCGAAGTATTCAAAAAATTACTTTGAATTTCGAATTTTTAACTTCGAAAATTCCCTCGAATTCACTTCGACCCTTGATAAATCTGCCCCTATGAGTGTGGGTGGGGAGAGAGGAAGGAAGAACTCGTCCCAAACTTGCAAGACCTGTGGGTGTAACAGCTGTTGATAAGGAACCCACAGAGACCACTGGCAAGTACTTTTCGGCAGGGTCGGACTGGACATGGGAGGGCCCACCGGGTTACTATACCCCCCCCGTGCTACCAGTGCATTGATTCATTTTTATCGAGGGATCAAGGGAGGGGGCTGGGCCCAGTCCGACGCTGCTTTTCTGTGAATGAGGTCACCCCTGATAATACTGGTGTTCACCAATGCCCTTTTGGGGCCCCAGACTTTCTGCTGCAGAATCGATCAGGGAACCCAGAACACGTGAATTGTAACAATAATACAGGCAAGGAGAAAGCGTAGAGCGAAGTAAGGCCAGGCAGGGTCAAGATCGATAAACAGGCAGGAGTAAAACCAGTAACAGCAGGCACAAGTAGGGATAATCAGAAATTGGAGTCAAAGGCAGGCAGGAGTCAAAACTAATATAGCGACACGTGTAAAGCTTGAGCAGGAACTGTTTAAACAGAAGTCAGCTTGGGCAAGGAGACCCAATGGGAGACAGGATTATGAAATGGACAGAAAAAAGAACCAATGGCTCATTATTAGCCAGCACCATCCAATTGGATGCGCGAGTTTTCGCCTGCACCAAAACTGGGCGCACATGCGTAGAAGCACCGTATGCGTCACCACCAGGGGCCCAAGTGTTGGAATACAATGCGCCATGGGAGCCTCTACTCGAACCCGCCGGTGAGCGCGTCTGCAGGTAAGATTAGACGGCCGACTGGCGGGGCAGGTTACAGCAAACAAACCATGGGTTTCAGGCCAGCCCACACATCACTAGTGAACACTAATATCCCCATTATCTTACATAAACAAAATATATTACAGTTATTTTTTTCTAATACACAAGTTACAGTCATGTGACTAGAACTGATGACATTACCATTTATAAGGATACTGTTTATAAGGCATTCATTTCTTCATATTTATGTCTCTTATATACATATAATCTACAGTCTGGTCATTTCCCTATGGGACCAGACTGTAAATTATATCCTTATAAACGGCGCGTTCGTTCGTCAGAACGCGCCGATTATAAGCTTAAAGAGACAGCACTCGCAGCTGCTGCCTTGCTTCCCACCGCTATAGCTTTCGGGCTCCACGTTTAATCACTTCCCACAACGGATTTACCCGTTTTATGCGATGAAGGGCTTCTCTTTCCTTCATCACATCTCTCACTCCTGTCACAAGTCTCCCTGCAGCTGCCTCCCTGGTGTCGCTTTCCTCACAGGATTCGGCTCCATTTTCACTCCCCCTCCCGTCCAGTGTCTGAAGTCTCGCTCCGCCTCCCTTACACTGCCTAAATCTCGCTCTGCCTCCCTTACACTACAAAGTCTCGCTCTGCCTCCCGTCCACTCGCTCCCCCTCCTTCCCTGCATGACCGGTAAAAGAAAATGATGTGACACAGAGGGGGAGCGATTCTTTAGATAGTGGACGGGAGGGGGAGTGAAAATGTAGAGGAATCCTGTGAGGAAAAGAGCGAGACCAGGGAGGCAGCTGCAGGAGACGTGTGCCATTTAGAAAGCAAGAATAAAATACAGGTACCTAAAAGAGCTGCAGTTAAAGATAAAAATCAACTTGTAGAGACACTTCAAAAAAAGTAAAACTGAACCCAGAAACTGTAGATTATAATAGATAATGTACCCCCCACTTAAAATTTATAAAGATATTAATAGTCACCTCGGAGTTATGTGACCTTTATAAAAGCACTCGGCCTGCGGCCTCGTGCTTTTATATGGTCACATAACTCCTCGGTAACATAATATCTTTATAAATTACAGTAGGGGGTACATTATCCACTATATAATACACAAAAGCCATGAATATCTTGTAAATTATATTCTTATAAACGGTGAGTTCTGATGTCATCAGTTATAAACGGTGAGTTCTGATTTCTCATTTCTGTCACATGACTCACTGAAACTTGTAGCGTTGTTCAAAGGAAAGATCACACAATTCAGACACGTTTGTACTTTATAAAGGTAACGTTTAAATTAAGAGTAAGGCAAAAACATGACATAAAAATGCTGTACACAGTACATTTTCTATTTACATACAAACAAAACGGATGTAATTTCAAGATTGAAATGGGAGAATACCAACTACGCCGAGTAGTTCTCTAAACATACAGTGATGCTGCACGCGGCTCTCTAACGCCGGACGATTCCGTTACATGAAACAGCGCCACATTGTTTTCCACAAACACTGGTAAAGAAGAGCAGGTGGCAGTTACATACGGACAGATATTACACCGGGAAATATTGGACACTCCAGTGCTTTCCAAACCTGAATACATTGCACCTTAATGAGTAGAGACACAGCTCCTTCTAGACTAAACTAACATTTAGTTATACATGGACCCATTCTAAGCAACTTGGTCTTCCTTATTGATTTGGTATGATTTCTGAATTATTAGCATTCCCATTCTGCCTGTTTCCAGCCTGTCTGGTTGTCGGGGTCACTGACCCTGGCAACAACAAAAGAAAACCCTCAGTTCATCTGCGATGATTCATTTTAATTGCTATTCTTATTACTATATCTTATTACTACATTGTGTTTCTTTTCACAGCCCTCTCCTATACATTCTGACTTCCAGACTGCTGCAAGTTCTAGCAAATAGATGGCAGTTGATATTCCGAGGCTGACAGCTGTAGAAGTAAATATGTCAATTTTCTTTGAATGCAGCTCAACCCATTGAATAAACATGGAATGAGCATTTATTATCTTTCATAGCATACTGACATAATGAAATCTAATATCATCCAGTTTACATTAAGGGGGTTATGTACTTAACCACAAATCTATCTGGTTGGGCTTTTTGGGGCAAAAACTCGAATTTTTTGTTAATTTTTGTTTTTGAGATTTATTATACCCCGATGCTGCAATAAGCGTGAATCCAAAAATCTGCCAACTCAGACCTATCAAGGTATAAGTCAATGGAAGAGGCACCTATCTCAATTTGAAGTTATAGCGGTTTGGGCCGGGTTTAGCCCAATAATCTGCAAAATTTGTGATTTTCGGGCAAAAACCTGGAAAAATCAAGTTATTTTAGAAAAAAAGTCCAAAAAACTGATTTATGCACGATTTTATTGAGTTTTTCTCCTGATCCGCTTAATTCGAGATTTTTAATTAATAAATACGATCAGATCGGGATGGGGGTTTGTCGTGCTTTTTTTTTTTTTTCTTTTTAATTTTTTATTAATATAATGAGATTAATTTGGATTTTAGTAAATAACCCCCTATTGGACATACATGCAGATCTTCGCCATGGTTCACACAGTGGTTTTTAAAAAAGCTGACCACTGTGTATCTGCATAAATACACTAGCGTAAGTTGCCATTGCCTTAAGCTTAAACCACTAGTGGTATCTATGAGGCAGTTGGCTTCTTTTAAAAACTGCGGCGCGAACCGCATCAAAAACGTGGCGAAGGTCCACATGTGTGTCCAAGACCTAAGTCTTGCATATTACTTGAACCTTTACCAGAAATGTGCAAGCACCAGCCCAACAGGAGGAATGAAGGTTGGATTACCTTGGTTTATACAAAAGAAAGAGGGTCTGTCTGGCCAAGTCCATCTTTAGTGGTGGCAAGGCCCAGGGCAAAACGTACTTGAAGGGCCCCCATTGACTATATTCTCAATAATATAAAGTAGTGTGAGCCAATCTATCAGCCTACAGGACTGTACATTAATAACAGCTGAGGACTCTCAGCTAGGGCATCACTGTTATATCTGATAATGGATTGGCCTACTACTACAGGTGCTCAACTGAACCAGTGTAGTTTACCCATAGCAACCAATCAGGTCTTTGACGTCATGTTTTAACTTGTATTAATAGACTGAGATCCCAGATATCCCTCCCAGAGGCAATCATCTCATTGGTACAGGGGTTGTTGCACAGTTAGTAGCTAAATATGTGAGCCATATAGTGTATAGCTTTATCATACTCTTTCTACCTCTATTATCTGTTCTATAGGGCTCCCTTATCTGTAGGCCTTAGGGTAATCACCCACGCTGGGACCACCATAACAACAGCCTTGCATTGGGTTAACACTGCACTTAACAAGAGGAGGCCAGAAGAAGTGTCTCCTTGGACACCTCCATCACAAAAGAATTACATTTATTATTACCACATGGCAATACTAACAATATTTAAGATCACTCTAAAGACTTACTTTAAGGGCACAGGAAATAATTCAAATATGTCCGTTGCCAGTAACTAATACATTGGTAGGCTGGGACCTATTGCATCTACAGATAAAAACTAAATTACAAAAGTCCTCCTTTAATAGTGCTTGTAAATATATATATTAAATAAAAGATAAGCTATAAATGGCCAAAGCTGTTGACAGCGTTTCCTTCCGCATAGAAAATATCTCGAGGGAAGGAAATGTCCTTTATTGCTTTCATAGCAATGTATAATCCAGTGCAAAAGATGAATCCCTAGAAAGTTGAAACACTGGGGGCTTAGAAATAAGTACCGGAGGGAAAGAGCATTAGTCTATAAATGTGGCCACAAGTCACTGGAGATATTTAAACATGGCGGCCAGTAAGGATGAACAGAGGCTTGTCTTCTTTAGCGTTGGCGGTTTGGAACTCATCACGTAGTCGGAACTGCCATTCTTCTTCCAGTTCCAGCCGAACAACAGTCTGGCGCAGAGAATTACGGTCCTGACATGTCACGCACAGTGTAGCACCTGAATAATAAAGTAAGGAGAACACATTTACAGTGTATGAGAGTTTCCAGCTACACTAGAAGATGCAGAATGACATTTTCCTAGAAAATTCTAAGTGCAATGGACTGCAGCCTCCTAGTAGGGCACAGAACGTTCCTCCTCTGCAGATCATAAACAAAGGTATACCTCTTACCTTTCAGGAACTGAAACCTTTTCAAAAACCCAGCGACCACGAATGAGTCAGAGAGGTGCAGGAGGAGCCCACTGAACAGCACTCCAGGGCAGCTAATGTTGGTAGAGTGAGGGCGGGAGTTCACATAGCAAACTCTTATCTGAAAGAGCAAGGAAATAGTATTCAGTGCCATATAACTCAACACTCAGGCTTCTTCAGTTATACGATTTGCATATGGAACATTAGTTGATGTAGAGATGGAATGACTGAAATGGAGTCCCCAACCCTTTTTTACCCGTGAGTCACATTCAACTATAAAAAGAGTTGGGGAGCAACACAAGCATGCGAAAATGTTCCAAAGGTTCCAAATAAGTGCTGTGATTGGCTATTTGGTAGCACCTATGAGGACTGGCAGACTACAGGAGGTTCTGTTTAGCAAGTAAATCTGTTTTTTATACAACCAAAATGTTCCTCCAAACTTGGAATTAAAAGAAAAGCACCTGCTTTGAGGCAACTGGGAGCAACATCCAAGGGGTTGATGAGCAACATGTTGCTCATGAGCCACTGGTTGGGGATCACTGATGTAATCAGACCATGTAAGCAGATACATTGGCATAATTAAATAAGCCACATCAGTAATATATATATTACAAGATATGTAAATATGTGTGATAGTACTCCACTTTATGTAGTTGTCATCACAGACCCATTCTATTTCATAGGTACAGGCTATTGATCAGTTTAAGGAGCACAGCTAAGGTACATTGATGATTACACTCCAGTTCCATTGGTTTCCCATGTGCTTCATCTTGCTCTACACTGATAAGCTCCAACCAAAGTGATGGCAATCAGTAGCTGGAAAAGGGTCTTTACTGCACCATAATAAAACTATAAACACCACATTCTCTATGCACAGCACATGGAAGGTAACTGTTCTACTGGCTGAAACACAAGCGCTCATTGATTCCATACCTGTGGCCCCAGATTAAGGTAACAATCCACTACAAGCACAGGATGGCTGCTATTGTTGAGTGAGAGTGGAAAGAATCTGTGGCTGTGAAACTGAAGGAATTTCTCAAGTAGCAGATGAGCCGGTGCAGCTAAAATTGTATGTTTGCTGTCTGGGGCGCAGATGTACTGAGCAGGGGAAACGGACACCGAAGAGTCTAGAACCTTGGAGGCAAAACGAAAGAGACATAGAAGAGAAGCAAAGATTATTATTGCTCAGTACAAATACTCCACATAGTAAAAACAAGGAAACAGGGGAAATCGGGTGCCTCATTTGCACTAGAGTCAAAAATGACTAGGGTCAAAAATTTGTTGCGCATCACATTTCGTGAATTTTCAGAGAAGCAAAACAAGTCAGATTCGCCCATCACTTGTCCACACATGGGAAGACTTTTACGATTTCTCACTGCCATCAAGCCAACACGTCCTATATTCACCACATATGTGGATGGCCAGATTGCATCACTAACTAACTGGTCCCCAACACTTAGGGGGTTATTTATTAAAATCCTAATAAGTCTGACCAAACTAGAATCCACGATTTACACTTGACTTTTTCCAATTGTGGCACGAAAACCGTCACTTTGTAGGATTGTTTTGGGAAAAATTAAAATTTTTTGATTTGACACCCGAAAAGTCAGAATTTTTTGTGAAATCGATGGAAAAGCCCAGAATGTTCGGATTATCATACGAAACCCAGCGCAGACCATAATATCTTTAAATTGCAAATAGGACCTCTGCCATCGACTTCTAAAAGACCTGGACAGATTGAAGATGGAGTATTTTCAGGTTCAGACTTTGGGGTGCAATACATTTCTAAAAAAAAACTCAAGTTTTTTTTTTCACAAAAAATTCTGAATTTATAGTAAAAAAAAAACCTAACATTTTTCTAGTTTTTTGCATTCTGACTTTAATAAATAAGCCCTAGAGTGACCCAGCACATAAATACTTTCTTATAAAATGGAGTGCCCTCTAGCACCGCACACACATGGGCACAACACGTGTCTACCTTACCCAACACACAATATACAGACCGTCAATGACGGAGCTTAAAAATAGAGAGTTGTGATTGATAGTAATTCCTGCAAGAACAATCCTTCTGGCTCACCTTTGATTTGATATGTAGGGATCTATGGCCACCAACTGCAATCTGCTTTTTCATAACACTGAAGTGGTTGAACCGACATATTAACAGTCCAGCGCTATTCACTCGAAGATTGAAATCAACATCATCGCAGGTGAATCTAACACAGGAGAAACACACATTTAAGAACCATTCAGATACAGGCATAACAATAAACCAAGAGTGTTCTGTAT
Source organism: Xenopus laevis (assembly GCF_017654675.1). NCBI lineage: Eukaryota > Metazoa > Chordata > Amphibia > Anura > Pipidae > Xenopus > Xenopus laevis. The sequence continues at coordinate 150,079,541 of NC_054379.1, read as the reverse complement.
CTATATTGTTACAAAGAGTAGAATACAGGACTAAGTATCCCATCAAAGCACCACTGTAGTCCATCGTGGATCTCGAAAAGGTCCATAACAAGCAATGGAGTGACCTCACAAACCTGTTTTGGTTGTACTGTACATCCTGTGTCAGGTCCACATTGAGCAGGACAAAATCATGGACATGGCAGCGAGAGAACGGCTCCTTCATATCCATGTCTTTGTTCTTACTTGTCCATTTCCGCATTCCAAGAATAGCATACTGGGAAATATTCTGGGAGGCCTCCATGTGCTGAAGGATGTACTTCAAAGATATGTTTCTTTCAGAACATGAATAATCCCTGTAAGTTATATTTTAAAAATGGAGTTAAATGGGAGGAGAAAGAAAACCTAATATAAGAATGAAGGTTGACTTTACACTGTGTGGGTGCCATTTTATTTTTTTCAGCTTCAACCAACCCACTACAACAGCCTACAGCTATGATATGTTTGTCAGCACTAAAACACTCTATCTACTATACCTGCTATCCCACAGCCACACTCCTTTCCCAGAGACTATTATCCCACTGTTACTATAGGCACCATCTCTCCCTACTATACCTGCTATCCCACAGTCACACTCCCTTCCCAGAGACTATTATACCACTGTTACTATAGGCACCATCTCTCCCTACTATACCTGCTATCCCACAGTCACACTCCCTTCCCAGAGACTATTATCCCACTGTTACTATAGGCACTATCTCTCCCTACTATACCTGCTATCCCACAGTCACACTCCCTTCCCAGAGACTATTATCCCACTGTTACTATAGGCACCATCTCTCCCTACTATACCTGCTATCCCACAGTCACACTCCCTTCCCAGAGACTATTATCCCACTGTTACTATAGGCACCATCTCTCCCTACTATACCTGCTATCCCACAGTTACACTCCTTTCCCAGAGACTATTATCCCACTGTTACTATAGGCACCATCTCTCCCTACTATACCTGATATCCCACAGTCACACTCCTTTCCCAGAGACTATTATCCCACTGTTACTATAGGCACCATCTCTCCCTACTATACCTGATATCCCACAGTCACACTCCCTTCCCAGAGACTATTATCCACTGTTACTATAGACACATCTCTCCCTACTATACCTGCTATCCCACAGTTACACTCCCTTCCCTGAGACTATTATCCACTGTTACTATAGGCACCATCTCTCCCTACTATACCTGCTATCTCACAGTCACACTCCCTTCCCAGAGACTATTATCCACTGTTACTATAGGCACCATTTCTCCCTACTATACCTGCTATCCCACAGTCACACTCCCTTCCCAGAGACTATTATCCACTGTTACTATAGGCACCATCTCTCCCTACTATACCTGCTATCCCACAGTCACACTCCCTTCCCAGAGACTATTATCCCACTGTTACTATAGGCACCATCTCTCCCTACTATACCTGCTATCCCACAGTCACACTCCCTTCCCAGAGACTATTATACCACTGTTACTATAGGCACCATCTCTCCCTACTATACCTGCTATCCCACAGTCACACTCCCTTCCCAGAGACTATTATCCCACTGTTACTATAGGCACTATCTCTCCCTACTATACCTGCTATCCCACAGTCACACTCCCTTCCCAGAGACTATTATCCCACTGTTACTATAGGCACCATCTCTCCCTACTATACCTGCTATCCCACAGTCACACTCCCTTCCCAGAGACTATTATCCCACTGTTACTATAGGCACCATCTCTCCCTACTATACCTGCTATCCCACAGTTACACTCCTTTCCCAGAGACTATTATCCCACTGTTACTATAGGCACCATCTCTCCCTACTATACCTGATATCCCACAGTCACACTCCTTTCCCAGAGACTATTATCCCACTGTTACTATAGGCACCATCTCTCCCTACTATACCTGATATCCCACAGTCACACTCCCTTCCCAGAGACTATTATCCACTGTTACTATAGACACATCTCTCCCTACTATACCTGCTATCCCACAGTTACACTCCCTTCCCTGAGACTATTATCCACTGTTACTATAGGCACCATCTCTCCCTACTATACCTGCTATCTCACAGTCACACTCCCTTCCCAGAGACTATTATCCACTGTTACTATAGGCACCATTTCTCCCTACTATACCTGCTATCCCACAGTCACACTCCCTTCCCAGAGACTATTATCCACTGTTACTATAGGCACCATCTCTCCCTACTATACCTGCTATCCCACAGTCACACTCCCTTCCCAGAGACTATTATCCCACTGTTACTATAGACACCATCACTCCCTACTATACCTGCTATCCCACAGTCACACTCCCTTCCCAGAGACTATTATCCCACTGTTACTATAGGCACCATCTCTCCCTACTATACCTGCTATCCCACAGTCACACTCCCTTCCCAGAGACTATTATCCACTGTTACTATAGGCACCATCTCTCCCTACTATACCTGCTATCCCACAGTCACACTCCCTTCCCAGAGACTATTATCCACTGTTACTATAGGCACCATCTCTCCCTACTATACCTGCTATCCCACAGTCACACTCCCTTCCCAGAGACTATTATCCCACTGTTACTATAGACACCATCACTCCCTACTATACCTGCTATCCCACAGTCACACTCCCTTCCCAGAGACTATTATCCCACTGTTACTATAGGCACCATCTCTCCCTACTATACCTGCTATCCCACAGTCACACTCCTTCCCAGAGACTATTATCCACTGTTACTATAGGCACCATCTCTCCCTACTATACCTGCTATCCCACAGTCACACTCCCTTCCCAGAGACTATTATCCACTGTTACTATAGGCACCATCTCTCCCTACTATACCTGCTATCCCACAGTCACACTCCCTTCCCAGAGACTATTATCCCACTGTTACTATAGACACCATCACTCCCTACTATACCTGCTATCCCACAGTCACACTCCCTTCCCAGAGACTATTATCCCACTGTTACTATAGGCACCATCTCTCCCTACTATACCTGCTATCCCACAGTCACACTCCCTTCCCAGAGACTATTATCCACTGTTACTATAGGCACCATCTCTCCCTACTATACCTGCTATCCCACAGTCACACTCCCTTCCCAGAGACTATTATCCACTGTTACTATAGGCACCATCTCTCCCTACTATACCTGCTATCCCACAGTCACACTCCCTTCCCAGAGACTATTATCCTCACTGTTAATATAGGTAATGTTGCATTCCAGTTGACCTGGAAAATGTGTTGAAGTATGCAGAGAGATTCCTTCTCTGTGTTCCATTAACTGGGAGGCATACATTTATGTTGCTGCACCATTACAGCACTTGTTCCTTATTCTGCTTGCAGCAGACATGCTAAGGCTTTTGCATTATATTACTGAGCACTGTGCTTTATTCCTTGGGCCAGATTATCAGTATTACAGCTCCAGTTCTAAGTACCCTATAGCCCATAGTATGGACCCCTAAATGTCTTGTCCACAAAACTGAGAAATATAAATCACTGCACATGAGCACATATGTTTATTATACATCACCTCGTCTGATCCCCTGTTACACTGACATCCACAGTGTTCCACATGACACACGAGTCATCAGCAATGACAACAAAAGGCCAGACATCTTGTGGCCTGATTCCCAGCTCCCCTTGTCTGTTACGCTCCAGCTCCAGGTTATGATAAGAAAGCTCTTTGATTAGGAAATGAGCTGCCCCTGGGGGAACATAGCAGTGTAAGTTATATGTACTGGCACCTGATTGTTGATTATTGTTGAATTAGAACTTGATCGTCACTCTTACCTACACCAGCGCTGTTGAAGATACTTGGAAGGACCAACATGATGTGGTTTGGCCAATATTTTTTATAGATGGCCATCTCGTATTCCTTGACAACCAAAATGTGTAAGTGGCTGTTGCCATCCATAGCATGATAGAGATTAAAGAGCCCGTGCTCATGGCGGCCTGTGGTTGGAGTGAAGATAGGACTCTTCACACAATCTGGATTCTGTGGGCAAGCAAAATGGGCACAAAGAATGAAAGATTTTTCCTTCTACAGCAAATAAAAGAAATGTAGTACCACTCCCATGCTTAGCACTGGCCCCTTTATATTCCTTTCCCTCTTTTATCCCCCAATGAGTAGAGGATGATAAGTGCAAAGAAATTCCATAATATTGAGACAAGGCCATATCAATAGGATACCAGGCCGCAAAACATCACCCTTACCTATACAACTCACTAGGTTGACCCAAGAGTCAGGCTTTTGACTACAGCTCTCTTATAAATCCAATCACCCTCATCATCTCCATTTACCTTATCTGTAATCAGTGGCAACCTCATGCTTTCCAGCTGGCCCCCTGGCTGGCTAAAGACAAAGTGATGTTCTTTGGACTTGGGGATGATGAAGTGCAGTTGAATTTCTTCTCCCAGCAGAGAATAGGAGAATGCAAAAGCATGAAGGGAGGACTCATACATCTAAAGGCAAAAGATGAGAAGTTTAGAAAGGAAAACATGAACTGGGAAGGGGGTGAGTAATTAAAATAAACATACCACATGTTGACAGTATCTTTTTGTTTTGTTTTTTTATATTGTTCCCCTTTGCTTCTATGCAGTCCTATCTTTTACTAAGCACCAGCCATTGTCTCAAGCAGACCCCACAGCCTTCCTTATCACTTCCTCTTGTTCTATAAGGGGCAGGGCACACAGGCAGATTTGGGGACAAATCTCCTCTTCTGCCTACCCTGCCTTCCCACCATCTTTAATGTAAATCGCCGGTGGGATGGCACTTGGCATGATTCGTTTTCCGAAGTTGCCTCCCCGAATCTGCCTGTGTGCCCTGATCCTAACACCCTATATGAAAATAAGAGGGGTGTGACCTAGTAAGCCAGGGGTCTAAAGGTGGCCATACACGGGCCGATAAAAGCTGCCGACAGACCGATCGGTCTGTCGGCAGCTTATTGGCCCGTGTATGGGGGCCCCTGACGGGCTTCCCCGATCGAGATCTGGCCAAAAGTCGGCCAGATCTCGATCGGATGGGATTAAAAATCCTGTCGGATCGCGGCCGCATCTGTTCGTTGATGCGGTCCCGCGATCCGACCGCCCGGTTTCGTTTGCTAGAATCCGATCGTTGGGCCCTAGGGCCCACGATCGGATCAGCCCAATATTGCCCACCTCAAGGTGGAGAGCGGATCTCTCCATGTATGGGCACCTTAACTTGCCAACACCTCTCACATATGGGCAGAGACAGAAAATACGTTTTGGGGAGATTAGTCGCCCGGTAACAAATCGCCTCTTCTTCGGCCGACTAATCTCCCCGAACTGGCGCCCTGCTGGCTACAATCTAAATCGCCAGCAGGATGGCACTCGGAGAGCTTTGTTTTCCAAAGTTGCCCAAAGTTTCCAACCCATCTTTATTCTACCTAAAGAAAAAATCACCCTCCACCTATGCACTTTTGTTTCACAGAAGTGAGTTGCTACTTCTCTGCATCCATCTGGCCCCTGCTCACCTGGAACCTTGGGTTGTATCCCATGTATTGGTGGCACTGCTCACAATGGTGGTACGTGTTGTAGGAGGCATACTTTGATAACCGCATTCTGGTTGTGGGGCGCCTCATAAAAACATCTTCATTTTTCTTTCTGACGGGTTTATCTGAAGGTATATCAGGTTATTGCAGTTAGCAAAAAACTAAAGGGGAAATCCCCAACATCTCATGCAGTTGTCTTGTTTTCAAATGGCCGACTTCTGTGAATATTCCTGGTTAGACTTTCTGCATTCCAGTGTGTGCAAAAACATACCACAATTTACATATTGTCAGCACAAAATGAATTTTGTCAATCTAAAATAAATGTTAACACAATGATGTGCTGCTATTTATTGTCAACACAAAAGGTATATTTGCATTCACATGTTGTTAATATTAAGCAGACAAGTCATTTTCTAATTGATGTCACTCTGGATTGATTGGCCAGAGAAATGTCAGATTCTTCTCTGCTCACTAACTTAATTTTCTGAGCAAAACATTTCAATACTTTTCTCAATAACTGATTTTTCTACTGACTGTTTCTAGTCAGCCAAAATTAACAGCAGCCTGCACTGTTGTTTCAAACTCATTATATCAGCAATGCAGAAAATGTTGATTTCTTTAAAAATAAAAAATAAAAATGATGAATGTAAATTACAAAAGTGCTCAGAAGAGCACTCAAAATTTAAAATGAATTAGTTTCTATGGTTTTCATTTCCTTTAATAGATCGTCATTAGTTTACCTTCATTGTGGAAATCCTGAAACGCTGAGCAAATGGCACTGGCATCTTCATACTTGGGGTCATGTAGAGTATAATCAAAATCCATTTTCTTAACTGTCTCCACGTTAGGCCACGTATCCAAAATCTGATGGAAATGTTGGTCGGTTTTGTCTCTGGGGCCTGCCATGGATGCATAGAAACACACATTCACTTATACCTCATTCCTTTTTTATTTTATTGTTCTTTGAAACATATAACAAAACAGTGTGAGAGACAGACTAGGAGGCCTCAAGGTCCCTGTAGAAGAGTGAAGTAAGGAATTGTAAGAAAGGTGAAGAAAACCTCATATTTAGAACCTTAGTTAGCTTCATGGATTAGAACATAGATAATATAGAACATGGATGCCAGATACCATCAAGTTTTGAGGAGCAAGTAGGCCAGGTTTTGGACAGACTTCTTAATGAATGTATACGTTTATGGATTTCCATATCTAAAGGGCAACTGAGGCGTTTCCTTTCCGTATGATACATCAGCTGTTTGAATGAATATGGTGACAGACTCAAAAGTCAAGGTAGATTGTGCTAACGTTTACTGCCATTTAAGATACTACCAGACATCACTATATAAATATTTACAATATGGTGTGGTGTAAGGAATGTTCTTTTAGTAAATTTAATATGCAAATAACCATAAGAAAGCCTTTATAAGGCATATTTCATTTCATCATTTTAGGAAACAGAGACAGTGAATTCTGGCATAGTTTAGCTCCTTCCAAGACAGACGGTTCTTCCCATAATCTATAATTAAGAACTATCACACCTTAAGCTCCCCATACACGGGCCAATGTAAGCTGCTGGCAGCCTAAAACAGCATCTTATCAGGCCGTGTATGGGGCCCTCCGATGGGCTTCCCCCAATTGATATATGGCCAAAAATCAGGCAGATGTCAATTGGCCTGGTTTAAAAATTCAGTCTGATTGAGGACTGCATCGGTTCGCTGATGCGGTACTCAATCCTACCACCTGTATGCTCGTTGTTGTGATCCGAAAGTTGGGCCCTAGGGTCCATAATATAGTGAATAAAGTACCCCCTCTTGTAAAATATAAGGATATTATAAGTTACCGAGGAGTTTCATGACCATATAAAAACACGAGGCCGAAGGCCGAGTGTTTTTATACAGGTCATGGAACTCCGAGGTAACTTCTAATATCCTCATATTTTACAACTGGGGGTACTTTATTTATTATAATACACAAGTTTTAGTGAGTCATGTGACAGAAATGACAGGAATGACATCACTACTCACCGTTTATAACTGATGACATCAGAACTCACCGTTTATAAGGATATAATTTACAGGATATTCATGGCTTTTGTGTATTATATATATATATATATTTTGGGTAGAGATCTGCTCATTTTGGTGGATCTCTGCATATATGGCCAGCTTTAGCCAATAATTTGACATTAAGATAACCAAGACCAGTTTACCCTTTTTAGCAACAACCAACTTACTCATATTGATTTCCTCTTCATCATATACATCCACTTCAGTCAGTCTAATCAGCATTCTGGACAAAACGCTGAGGAACTGCAAATAAGCTCCAGTTTTGCCTATCTATAACCAAAAAAAAAGGAATATATGGTGAATGCAATACACTTTAGCTACTCTCTGAAGGCTCTCTGTACTACGAGGGTATGTAGTAACACTCACAAACTGACCCCTGCCAGCAACCCACAGCAGTTAATTCATAAAGGATTAGTATAGTCTAAAAACAAAGATCTGATTGGTTACTGCTGCTCTGTAAAAATATAACCCCATATTAAAAGCACATAATAGATGGTCTTCCAGATATGCTACCTTTGTATTCAATGAAAGTGGGCAGTTATAATAAAATACCTGAGGTGGTCCACTGAGTAGCAGCCTTCTGGGGTGGAAGGTATCCATTCTGCCTTCGTTTATATTGCAGTAGTCCATGTGACTCTGTTTGGGCACCGTCCATTGTCGGTAATACAAAGACTGCTCTGTACTAGTCATCATCTTACTCAGAAGGGGGCGGAAAGAGCTGGCCCATGAGACTTCACAATGTGGCAGGAAAGATGAAGATTTAGAAAGCCCACTGCTGTCAGTAGAAGTAATAATATCATACACCAGTTTGGGGAGGAAAACTATCGGCGGCTGTTTATATGCCTTGGACATAGAACATTGTGATGTCTGCAGGTCGATCCCATTGGGGAAACAGGAGGATGGTGCAGATGTTGAGCTTGGAGTGTTCTTTGCAGTTGGATCAGAACTGTTAGAGTCTGGTTGTTCACAAGCGATGGGATTCCCGGTGCCTTTATCCGTTGTTTGTTTCATCTTCTCCACATTAGCAGCACTCGCCTGCAATGGTGGTCTTAATGCATCTTCTGAAATTGTCCAAAAATAGTGACCAAAATTATACACAGATTTCTATGCAAATTGTACACAAAGTACAGCACCAAACAAATGTGAATAGAGACCTTCTTCAGGACCACATAACCACCACAATGGATGTCCAGCTGGAGAGACCTACAAGCCAGATGTAGCCTTCAAATTGATTTATTTATGGCCTTCAGACTGCGCAAGGGCTCTACTGCCTGCTTGTCTGCATGCTATGGCTATAAAGAAGAATGCAGACACTGACGTTTACCTGAAGCTTTGGAACATGCAGATGAAGTGGAGTCGTGCGAGTGAGAGCTTTGTATTTTACAGGTGGTCCTTGTTCCAGAGTTAGAACCTAGATAATAAGAGATTTAAAAAATGATCATCCAGCCCCTGCTCTATACCTTTCCCAAAATGGTTTATTCATTATAAGTGAAAAAAGCTCCATGTGTTGTGCAAACGGCATGCGGATCACTGCAGTATAAATATATAATGTTGCGAAAATGATATCAGATATATAAAGGTATCGGATCTTTTATCCAGAAAGCTCTAGAATTCAGAAATGCCATATCTTGTACTTCGTGTCAAATATGCAATGGAGCTCTCGATTATAGATATCTGGGAAAGCCCAGGTCCCATGCATAGTACATTTCATGCCCATACCACAACCTATTACTGTATTAATGGCTTTACTCATACCATCTGTCACTATTTCTTCATCTTCATTGTCTGTGCTGCTGAGCTTCTCTGGGTCACTCTCAAAGATGTCCCTGCCCAACCTTTTGTCAGCATATGTGGCCGTGCTAACGAAAGATGAGGCTAATCCCAGCTCTTGCTCCATCTTGGTTCTTTCCCACGTGCAGAAGTGTACTAACCGGAGATCACAGTATCTTAATGACCTAGAAATCCAAACAAGATTTGTAGAAAACAGTTAGAAAAGACCAATTTCATTCCACAAAGGAGCATGGAATTATTGTTTATTCTCCATCGGACTTCTCTGTAGAAGTAACATGTAAAACTTAGTCAGAGCTCACCAGATTAGCAGAACTCTCCACGTTTAATTAAAATTGATGCAGATCAAAACCAAGCAGGCTAGCTGGTAATTTGGCCTAGGGTTACCACCTTCTCCGGTTTATAGAATTGAGCACTGACATCAATGGGGATGGGCATGGTCTAAGGGTGGAGTACTGTTGCTAGGGAGTGGGTGGGTAGTGCACTGGGGACTGGGTGGATCTGGGCATCCCAACATAAGAGTTTTGCCGTGCTTTCAGAGTTTTGAAACCTGGACAGGCTCTATAGAACAGCCCAAGGAAAGATGTGCTCAGAATCAATAGGTGGTAACCCTAATTCAGCCTCACGGGGGTAAAAGAGAATTCCTTCATCGAATACACTTAGGAAAGTTTTGAGAAAGATTTCTAATTTTTTTCCTAACTAGAAGAACATCAGAGCAGCCTTTTTCTTTCTCCTAACAATTTCCTTGACTACTTGGTGGTCAGACTAGTTGGAAAATGACCAGCAGGTGGCACTGTTGTAACAAAATTCATTTATCTTAACACTACATGTATCCTTTAAAGGGATACTGTCATGGGGAAAAAAAACATTTCAAAATGAATCAGTTAATATTGCTGCTCCAGCAGAATTCTGCACTGAAATCCATTTCTCAAAAGAGCAAACAGATTTTTTTACATTCAATTTTGAAATCTGACATGGGGCTAGACATTTTGTCAATTTCCCAGCTGCCCCATGTCATGAATTAAAAAGAATAAATAATGAATCCACATTGCAAAAGTGCTTAGAATAGCACCCGTGTCAATTTAACATAACTTATTTTAAAGGTTTACTTATCCTTTAAAGTAACAAAACAACATTTCTTGCCATTGTTAATGGCAAAACAACATTTTTCATAGGAAGGTCTATCAATGGTGAAAATGATGAAGGAAAATGGTATCATCATACCTCCCAATGGTGTCATTATTCATGAGTCTGAATCCACCTAGACCCAGAATAGGACAAGACAAGCACTGATGGGAAATGGGTGAAGATTAGGTCAGACTGGGGGTGGGTGAGAGTGTGATCATGATAGACTGAAGTGGTGCCTAATTTCCTAATTTGGGAATTTGTTGGGAGGTATGTATCCTTGAAAAAAATGTAAGCAAAGAAAAACTGTGCAAATGTAAGATTATTAGAGCTCCTGGTCTCGAGAGTTGGATGGAAAGTATAAATCATTAATACTGTCTTTTTCTGTGCATTTATTTGTTGTTGCTGTATCTATGGAAGTAATGGGGAGAGGGCACAGACCTTATTTAGAAAAAAAGAAGAAAAACAACTGCAATTGGTTTCTCTGTCCATAACTAGGCATTATACTCTTCCATAAAGTTACCTTGGCAAAGATTCTCCTAGGGGATCAATTCCAGTAGAAATCAGGATACAGGGCAGACCTTCCAGTTCCAGATACGTGTGCGGTTGCCAGTTTGCATCTTCGTTCTTCTGCCAGGCCTGTGAGTATAAAGTAGAAACAGATGTTGTAAGGTTTCAGTAGTTTTGGAGCCCTGAGATATACAGTGAGCACTAGAGCTGTTCCTGCAAAAGCCAAACATGAAAAATGTCTTCTTCAGTTAATTCCGATTGGTTGAAACCCTCATCATCATTCCAAACCCAATGGCAGCTACAATTCCAATGAATATGGGAATTAGATCACAATCGAAGGTCTAGAACATAATACAAGGACTATGGGAGGTATTAAGAAAAGCTAAGGACTTTTTTCAGTCAGTCATACAATGTAGTGAATCAAAACAACAGGAAAATAATTATATATTCACCAGGTACCCGTATGATTTACATTGGTTGATGCATACTCCGTAGAAGTCACTGTCACGTATTTATGACCCCTGAGGGTGCTGTTGGGTTGCAGCCTGTAAAGATCGCATAGAACAGTTCTCTGCATTTACTAAGCTATACCTACATACTCTACAGCAGGGATCCCCAACCTTTTGAACCCATGAGCAACATTCAGAAGTAAAAGGAGTTGGGGAGCAACACTAGCAGGAAAAGTTTTCCCGGGGTGCCAAATAAGAGCTGTAATTGACCATTTATTAGCCCCTATGTGGATTGTCAACCTACATTGAGGCTCTGTTTGGCAGTACATCTGGTTTTTATACAACCAAAACTTGTCTCCAAAGCCTGGAATTCAAAATTAAGCATCTGCTTTGAGGCCACTGGGAGCAACATCCAAGGGGTTGGAGAGTAACATGTTACTCACGAGCTGCTGGTTGGGGATCACTGCTCTACAGACTCTACAGGGAAGGTTAATGGAAAATTAAACCCTACTTTTATATGGGTTATATTTTCCCTTTATTATTCACTGTAGGGCTAGACCTCAATTTAAAGGATAATTAAACCTTAAAAATAAGTGAATATAAAATTGATGAGGGTGCTATTCTAAGAACTTTTGCATTGTACATTCATTATTTATTTATTTATTCCAAGATTTTAAGGGATACATGTGCTGTTAATATGAATTAATTTTGTTCCAACGGCTCCACCTGTTGGTCATTTTCCCACCAGTCTGACCACCAAGTAGTCAAGGAAGTAGAAAGAAAAAGGCTGCTCTGCATTTCTTCTGCTTTGGAAAGATTTGAGAAAGGTTTTCTATTTTTTTTCCTTATCAGAAGAACATCAGAACAGCCTCTTTCTTTCTCCTGACAACTTCCTTGACTACTTGGTGGTCAGATTGGTCAGAAAATGACCAGCAGGTGGTGCTGTTCTAACAAAATTCTTTCATGTTAAAGGAACAGTTACATCAGTCAAGTGTTTTAAAGTAATACAAATATAATGCAGTGTTGCCCTGCACTGGTAAAACTGCTGTGTTTGCTTCAGAAACACTACTATAGTTCATATAAACAAGCTGCTGTGTAGCAATGGGGGCAGCCATTCAAACAGAAAATGCTCAGGTTACACAGCAGATAAGCTCTGTAGAACATAATGGTGTTATCTGTTATCCACTATTTTACCTGTGCCATATAGCCTTTTTCAGTTTCCGCCATTCCTACACAGCAGCTTGTTTATATGAACTATAGTAGTGTTTCTGAAGCAAACATATCAGTTTTACCAGAGCAGGGCAAAAAGTACATGATATTTTCATTACTTTAAAACACTTTCCTTTTTTGGTGTTACTGTTCCTTTAACAGTACATGTATCCCTTAATAAATGGGAATTAAAAAAATATAAATAATGAATGTATATGGCAAAAATTCTTAGAATAGCACCCTCATCAATTTTACATTCACTTATTATA